>NW_012136747.1:6118008-6120416 GCF_000956105.1 Propithecus coquereli | reverse complement strand
TAAAAGGGCAGGCCCTCCCCATAGGTCAGCACCGGGCTTTCAGAACTTCTGCTTCTGGGCCAGGGGTGGTGCCTCATGCCTATAATCCTAGCATTTTGGGAGGCCAAGGTGGGAGGATCGCTTGAGGCCAGGAGTTGGAGGCTGCAGTGAGCTATGATCGCGCCACTGTACTCCAGCCTGGGCGATAGAGTGAAATCCTGTCTCAAAAAGAAAAAAATAAAGAAGAAAAGAAAAGAAAAGAAAAAAAGAAAGACAAGGAAAGAAAGAAAGAAAAGAAAGAAAGAGAACTTCTGCAGGTTGGCCCAGGACCCCTAGCCTTGGCATTACCTGGGAGCTTGTTAGAAATGCAGTATCTTGGGCCCTTCCTGGTTTTTAGCAACATCCAGGTCATAGTCATGTTTGAGAAGCACTTATTTAGAACACTTTCAAAATAGGGGAAATGGGAGTGATACTCAATGAATTGTCTATGAGGTTACATAGAACATTAGAAAGAAAAAATATTCAAATAAAAAAACCCAAATGAGTTGCCCCAAGGGGCAACAGTGGTGTTACTTGGATGATCAGATTATAGGTGACTTTCCCTTTTACTGTCACTTGGCTGTGTTTTCGAATGCTTCTTAAAGGGCACTCACTTCTGTAAGATGAAAAAATAAAAGGATAACACCTCCAAGTGTGGGTGAGGTCAGAAGTTGGGCATAAAAGCTCAAAGGCCACACGTGGTCCACTCTGTCCCTGCCTTTCCCCCAGGAGCTGGCAAGGTCCGAATGGTCAGGAAAGAGGCGAGGAGAATGGAGAGCTTTGCACCCGCCAAGCCTGGGGAGCGCAGAGTCTGAGCAAGCAGGGATGGCACACTGGAACCCCGAGGCCCCAAGGGACTTTCACTCCCTCCCCCTCGGGGCACGGCGAAGTTCTAGGGTGGGGGTTGTTAGAAGCATAGAGTGGTTCAGGGGAGGAATTCGCATGAGGAGGGAGACGCACCCGAGGGTGTGTGCTGAGGTAGGACGGGGTGTCAGGAGAGCTTGGGGAGAAGTGCCTGATTCCCTGACTGTGATTCAAGGCAGTTTTTCCAACGAGTTCATCCAACATTTGGAAAAGGATTTGCGGCCTTCAAGGAAGCTGGCAGGGAGGAGGGGCGGTGGTACTAAGGATCTCTTAGTGGAACTTCTCTCTCAGGCTCTCTAGAACAAGTACGGCAGAAGGCAGGCAGGCAGGAAGGGGGTCGGAAGGGTCAGGAAGAATCCGGTTGGAGCTTCCTGGGCCCTGCAGTGAGGTCAGCCCAGGGTTTGGCAAAACAAGGAAGCTGACATCAGGTGATATGGGCCCGGTGGCCTTGAGGCCTTTCTGTGTGACCAGCACAGCACCTGGACAGTGGACAGAAGGAGGAGGGGAGAGAAGATCCCACAAAAGGAATCCCCTCTCCCGCACTTTCCGGGCTCGCCCACAGGACTCCCTGCCCAGCCCACCAGGCGCCCGGGAACGCAGGTGGGGATGGTCTGGGCACTCCCACCGCCCCCATGGGACCACTGCTGGCAGAACCCAGGGTTGTCCTTGCATCTGTACCAGTTCCCACAGTCCCTGGAACATGGCTGGCCCTCGGAGGTGTCTGCTGATAAGTTACACTGGCTGAGGCTGAAACTGTCATGTCTGGCAGTGCCAGGAGGAGGCCTGAGACATCTGAGGCCTGCCCATAACCCCGCGGGAGGCCCTAGAAGCTCCAGCCTGATGATCACACCCTTGCACCCAACGCTGCTGCAGGCCCCAGGGTGAGGGATAGACAGGGAGGGGAAAGTTCGGAGTAATCCAATGGCCAAATGACTATCAACAGTAGTCACCAGAGGATTTGTCTGCCCAGCATCTATTTCCTCTGTTCCTAGTGAGGGCAGCTTGATTTTCCCTTGGGTAATCACCTCCCACTCCCTGCCCAGCTCAAGGGCCAGTCAGCCTGTTCTCACCCCCGCCTGCACCCCTACCCATTTCCTGCCATGGGGGACTGGTTAAAGGATGGGCATCTCCATTTGAGCTGGTCTAGTGAGGGTCAAGCCTGGACTTCTAAACTCCAAGGAAGAAACAGGCCCTTCTTTTGGTTACTTGTTACCCAGAGGAAGGAGGAGGGAGGGGTGAAGGCTCACTCTGGCCAGATCAAGACATTTCAAGAAAACCAGAAATCTGGATTTTCACATGACGTCTTCTGAGTTTTAAATATCAGCACCTGGTCCCACCATTTTTTTTTTTTTAGAGATAGTCTCACCGTGTTGCTCGGGTTAGAGTGCCGTGGTGTCAGCCTAGCTCACAGCAACCTCGAACTCCTGGGCTCAAGCGATCTTTCTGCCTCAGCCCCCCGAGTAGCTGGGACTATAGGCATGCACCACCATGCCCGGCTAATTTTTTCTATATATTTTTAGTTGTCC
>NW_012136747.1:6103322-6117301 GCF_000956105.1 Propithecus coquereli | reverse complement strand
GCCCGGCCCTGCTGCCTGTTTTGTAAATAAAGTTTTATTGAAACAGCCATGTCCATTCAGTTGTATACTGTCTATGGCTGCTTTCAGCTACAAGGACAGCTGAATAGTTGTAGCAGAGACCACCCCTCTGTAATGCCTCAAATATTTACCAACTGGTCCTTTAGAGAAGTCTGCCGACCCCTGATTTAAAATATGAGAATGTAGGCTCCATGAAGGCATGGATTTGGCCAGTTTTGTTCACTGCCATAGCCTCAGCACCAAGTAACAGTACCTGGCATTTGAGGGACCCTCAAGTACCCAGAGGAAGAACGAGGGAGGGGTGAAGGCTCACTCTGGCCAGATCAAGACATTTCAAGAAAACCAGAAACCTGAAAAAATGCCCAAACAAATGAGGCACATTAAACTACTTCATGTCTTTGTGTATGCTGTTCCTTTAGCCCTTCCTTCTCTATGCATCTTGTGTGGTTAAGCTCAGAGGGTCCCTCTAACATGAAGCATTCCCTGTCCCCTCCACCTCCCCTTAGGAACAGTCAGTTCCTTCTTCCTTTATGTGCCTCTTCTCTCAGCACTTCTCACCCTGCAATGAAATGATCTGTCTACCTGTTGTTCCCATCCACTAGACTAGGAGCTGCTTGGGGATAAGGATCTCATCTTATTTTTGCCAGAATTATGAATGCTTGGCACACAGTATGGGTCACAAATGGCTGCTGACTGAACATATGGATAGATGAATGAAGGAATACATCCATATGGAGACTACAGAATGGCCTGGTGTTTTGGGCCATACACTCTACTTCCTAAAGGTGGTGGAGGAGAGAGACAGATGGTTCAGAGGATCAACAGAGTCACATCTGCAAAGTGCTCTGAGCTAAAAGCTCTAGAAAAAACCAAGACACCCCCTTTACTAGCTACCTGGTGGTCCCCAGGACACCTACACCAGCTACCCTTGGGCCCGCATGACATCCCCCACACCAGCTGCCCTGGGGCCAAGCCCCTACCCATGCATACCTCATATTCAATGGCGAGGTCTGTGTGGTCATCAATGTCCACCTTGGCCATTACCACCTTCCCATGCTGCTTGGCCACCATCTTCTCTAACCGTGGCCCTAGGATCTTGCAGGGGCCACACCACCTTGGAAGGTGAGAAAGGAAGATCCAGTCAGTCACAAGAGCACTCACCATTCCATCTACTGTCTCCTCTCCAGAACCTTCCCCAGACCCACATCTAAGGGAACTTTTGCCCTTCTTACCTCTGTTTACGGTGTTTAAAAATTAACAGACCAAATGGTAATGCCAGGAGACTCTGCAACTGGGAAATTTTCACAGATCCCAGATTTCTAAAGCATAGGCCTCATCTCAGGACTCTTATAAAGATGATTTCACTTATTGCAATATATCTCAGAGAAATACAGTATCAAATAGGGGAGCTATAGAGTTATTTCAAACACCACGTGGACTCAGAACTGAAGGGAGGGGAAGCCAATGGCTAGAAGTGTCTATAATGTGTCAGTCACTGTGCCAGCACCTTCTGAGCTCTTAACCAACGGAATCCTCAACTCTGCAAAGGAAGAGGAAGCGTCTTCTGAAGAAATTGAGGCCTATATGAGTTAAGAAACTTGTGTAAGATTACAGAAGCACGGCTGGGACAGCAACCCAAAGCTGTGTTCAAAGTGTCTTCTTTCACCCCCAAGTTACTCTGTCATCTCATAGCCCCTGCGTCAACTGCTATCACTGTCCTGATCACACTGCACCAAATGAACAAACTCACACCCTGATTCCTGTTGGAGAACAAAATACAGCATGCCCCTTCATTTTGGAAGCCCTCTCGGATTGCTCACCGCACCGGGAGGTTAGAGTAACAGCTCCACCTTCTATAATCCCCTGGATGACAACTTCTGTTTTATTCTCAACCTTTAAAACCTTTTCTGGCTGGGCATGGTGGCTCATGCCTGTAATCACAGCACTCTGGGAAGATTGCTTAAGGCCAGGAGTTCAAGACCAGCCTGGCCAACATATTGAGACCCCTGTCTCTATAAAAAATGAAAAAAAATTAGCCAGGCAAACCTGCTTCTGTAGCCCTAGCTACCCAGGAGGTTGAGGCGGGAGGATTGCTTGAATCTAGGAGTCTGAGGTTGCAGTGAGCTATGATCACACCACTGCACTCCAGCCTGGGTGACAGACCAAGTCTCTGTTTCTTAAAACAAAATAAAAAACAAATCAAAAACCTTCCTGAAAGATTTCACTCAATGAACTCATAACACCTAAAAATCCAGTCTGCAAGCCCTTATCTCCTATTTCAAGTGAAAAAAGGGAGCACAAAGATATCAAATAGCCTGCTCAAGGCAACATGGTGAGTCAGAGAAAGAACCAGAAGGCCTCTGAATTTCTAACTTAGGCTACACTGGCTTCTCTCAGGATGCCTCATTCTGAGGGGTTTGTCCAGTTTTTTTGTAGTTCGGTATCTAGCCAGCCTTAAAAGTCTAGAAATGAAGAAGTCCAGGCTAAAAACCAGAAGGCCAGAGGTACTTAGATATCTCCAAAAAAAACTCATACAGAACTGAAGAGAAATTCCTGCCCATCCTCTGCATGCTTGGGCATCACTGTGGTGGCACTGGTAACTCTTTGCCAGCCCTTCCCATAGTTTTTGGTGGCAAGATGTTATAATCAAATCAAATCTGCAGGGCCAGAAACTAGTATATGCTGAAAGCCAGGTGATGCTATAGTCATATTTTTCCAACTTTGGTCCATGCTGAAGATGACTCTGAGCTTTTGGGGCAGTAATATACAAAATGTAAGTGTTTTGCAACACTAATCACAGTCAGCTTTGAAGACTGTTCACTACTCTGTCTCCTACCAGACTGCACTCTTGTTGGGAGGAGGGACTGAGTCTCACCAGACTTTGTAATGAGTGTATGTATGAGAGGCACCAAACATGGTACTGGGACGTACCAGGCACTCAATAAATACTTGAACAAGTGAGACCTTAGTCTTCTGCTGACCCCCAGTACTCACTGTGCGTGGAAATCCACAACCACTGGTGTCTCACTGTTGACGACTCGGTCTTGAAAGTCAGGTCCATCCTGGATGTTAAAGGTTGTTGAAAGGACCCTGGTGGTACATATTGTCCGGGCTGGACTGGGAGTTACTGTCAGGCCACGAGGACTGCACTGTGCGGTCTGCAGGGCCCCAGAGGTGAGGGGTGGCCACTGACCCTGAGGGGGCTTCCTGGAGATGACAGAGGCCAGAAACCTCCTCAGGAGAAGTCGCTGAGCCATCTGTAAAGGAAAGAGGCAAGAAGAGCGGGGGCACACAATAAGAAGTGAACACACTAGGGATAAAAAGCGATTTGGGAGTACTGAGGGCCTCAAGTTGGAAGGAAAATGCAAGGAAATAATATGTAAGATTTGTGGAATAAAGGTGAACGAGGAAAGAGAATCAAAGGAAAGAAGGAATGGGTAAGCAAACCAGGACAGGAAAACTGGGTTGACAACCGAAGAGAAATCAGGATTTAGGAGGAATTATAACATAAGAATGGGAAGGAGGAACCAGTATTTACCGAGCACCTCCTCCAGGCCAAGTGCCTTACAAACGTTATTGGTCCTCCCAGATCAACTTTAAGGAAGGCAAGTTGCTATAGTATTGCCCATATTGCAGATAAGGAAAGGAATCCGAGGCTCAAGTAAGTTAAGTGACGTGCCCAAAGTAACCCAACTATTAAATGACAGCCAACATTGGAACCCACAGCTGTCTGCAAAGTCCATACTCTACCGATTGCTATTTTAAAAGTGTTTTAATCGGAGATTAAGGAGGAAAAAATGGGGTTGTCCAAGGATCAGGAAAGGGTAACCGCAACAATTCAAGGAGGAACTAAGAGACACAGGAACAGGAGTATGGGGGGAACTAAAAAAACAGGGACATATATGCGGAGGGAACTGGGGAAATCAGCCGCCACCAGGCACGCCGGCTCTCCGGAGGGCCAGGTCCCCGCCACCCGGGGGCCCGTTCGTCTGCCAGCCTGCTAGGAACGCGCCTGCAGCGTGCCTGAGCCGCGACACCACCTCGAGCCACCCCTACGGGCCTCCTACCTCCCTGCAGCGCGAGCGGAGAGACGCGCAGCCCAGCCCTCCCCGCCCGTCAAGGGCACTCTTGTCGTCACTTCCTCAGGGAGGGCCTTTCTAACGTCACTTCCGCGGACAGACAACCGGGAGTGCGTCTCTGCCCAACTTGAGGGGCTGCTCGGATTTTCCGCCAATGGGTTGGCAGGAAAAGGCACAGCTTAAGAGGCGGAGCCTCAACTAGGTACCGGAAGAGATGGGCAATCCCTCGGGGCAGGGACCGGAAGAGGAGGGCGGCCCCTAGAAAAGGGGCCGGAAGAAGGGGTGGAAGGAGGCGGGGACAGCAAGGGAGGGCCGGTAGGGAGAGAAAGAGGGGAATGTGGTTCGGGACTTCGTAAGCTCCTGTTGTTGCTTTGTAACTCAGCTGTCACTGCTCACCTCTTTACCTCTCCTCCCAACGACTCCTAGAGGTACTGGAAGGTTCTTTTTCTCCATTTAAGAAATGAGGATGCTAAGCTCCTCAAAGGCAAAGTGCCCTTTAAAGGCAAACACCTTGCCTGGGAGGTAGGAGGCCAATTTGTAGCCCTTGTCTGTGTCGACCTAAAGGGAAAAAAACTGAGGCAAACTTAATATAAGTAGAGAGTTTATTTGGGCCAAGTTTGAGGACGGCTACTTGGGAGCATAGATTCAAGTTTCCCTGTGTATGTTCTTTGATTAGCAGTGGTTACAAGTGGGTTTTGAAAGAAAGAGGCAATTTCTAAATTGTTTACCAATAATTTACATTAAAATAACATAAGCTATTTATTGGCTATACATGTTCTTTGTATCAGAAATTCCAGGAAGCTGAGGATAATGTGTGAGGCAGCTAGTCAGGAACAAAATGACTTTAAACAGTTGCCCCTGGGTATGTGTACAGGGGCTGAAGTCCCATACTTGGCTCCCTGGGCCTGATAAGTTTTGCTCCCATTGCTCAGACTCCTCTGAGCTATTTTTCTTCTTTTTTTTTTTTCTTATTTATTTATTTTTAGAGACAGTGGACAGATCAGACCTCACTGCAACCTCTAATTCCTGGGCTCACGTGATCCTTCTGCTTGAGCCTCCCAAGTCCCATATAGCTGGGACTACAAGCATACGCCACCACACCCAGCTAATTTTCAAGATTTTTTGTGAAGATAGGATCTCCCTGTGTTGCCTGAGCTGGTCTCAAACTCCTGGCCCCAAGTGATCCTCCTGCTTCAGCCTCTCAAAGTGCTGAGATGACAGGCATGAGCTACCACACCTGGCTATTTTTCTTTTCTTGTCTGTCAGAGTATGACCTCCTGGTTTCCAGCCAATCACTGTGCCTCTGGGGGCTCCAGTTTCCCACTATATGACAAGAAGGGCTGGGCTCCTAGTGCCCCAGGCCCTTCAAGCTTGCCTCTTAGGAGCTGTTGAGGACCTGGGCCCCAGGTAAATGTGGTGACCTGTGAACCTGCTTGGACCTGGGGCCTTCGGCAAGGGCAGCACAGTTGCAGTCAGCTTGTCACTTGTTACAGTCAGTGAAGTTAAAGTCAGCGTTGTTACTTGTCCAAGGTCTAGAAGCAGGTAAATCGGCAGAACCCCATCTCACACGTCCATATCAACCTACAGTCTAGCCAATGGGAATCACTTATTTCTAGAATTTGCAAAAATGTCTCTCATCCCTGCACGTGCATTTGCTGCTCCCTATGAATGGAAAGTTTTCCCCTCTATTTGCCATTGGAGGAAATGCTAGTAGATACCAGATTAGGCTTCATCTCTGACAACCCCTCCTCTGCGCTTCCACAGCCTCTGTGCATCTGTCAATCACCACACTTGGCCAGCGCGGTGGCTCACGCCTGTCATCCTAGCACTCTGGGAGGCCGAGGCGGGAGGATCCTCGGAGCTCAGGAGTTCGAGACTGGCCTGAGCAAGAGTGAGACCCCGTCTCTACCAAAAAGAAAGAAAGAAAAAAACCCAGCCAGGTGTTGCAGCACGAGCCTGTAGTCCTGCCTGTAGTCCCAGCCACCCGGGAGGCTGAGGCAGAAGGCTTGCATAGAGGAGTTGGAGGCTGCAGTGAGCTACAATAACGCCACTGCACTCTACCCAGGGTGACAGAGTGAGACTCTGTCTCAACAAAGAAGGCAACTGCAACACCCCTCCTCACAGTACCCCCCTTAAAAAAATAAAACGAAAAAAATCACCACACTCAATACTCTGTACTGTTTTTCTTTCTTCTTTCTTCTCCTTCCCTCCTTCCCCTCCTCTTCCCTCCCCTCTGCCCAGGCTGGTCTTGAACTCCTGGTTTCAAGTTGTCCTCCTCTCTCAGCCACTGTGCCTGGCTTTATTCTCTGTTTCTTTATTCCTCCTCACTCTTCACTATACTGTCAACCCCTGAGGGTCCATCTGCCTCTCTATTGCTTAACCTCAGGGCTTGACACATCGTAGAAGATGCTGGTGATTATTTTTTCCCTGAACAGAGAGCAGCAACCCAAATGGAACCTTCTGACTCCAAATCCCATTTTCCCCATCACGTTACATGGCCCCATTGTGCCCTTCCAAAATCATTGCCATGTCTTTTTCCAGCTCATCTTGGCCACATCATGCTGTCATTTGTCCTCTGTCCAATTGGCAGGTCCACAGCACTGTGCAGGACTCTTCCTTTGGGGATGGAATGAGGAAATCCTTGGAACAGGTCCACTTGTCCTGGCCACCAGCCGCTATGTCAGCCATCCCCTTAATGGAGTCCCTTGTCCGTCACAGGCAGAGACTAGGTAAGGGTGTAGGCAGGCACGGCCTCTCCACCCTGCCCGGCTGCTTGTTTAGCCCTTGCTCCACCTAGGACTGGAGCCCTCAGTGGGACCCCACAGTCACCCCGGCTCCTCCGGAGCCTCTGTCAGTGCAGCTGTTCCTGATGATGCCAGATGCCATCTGGCAGGGGCGCTCCCGCCCTGCCCATTTTCGTATCTGCTTTTCTGTGTCCCCAGCACTTTCTCTTCCGCAGCCACCTATCAATTCTATTCAGCATCTCCACAGTATTTTCTACAGAGCCAGTTTCCCTGTTTAATTCGCATTCTGAATCCCAACGGAGGACCAGTCCTGATCATCCTCATTCCATAGTCGCTTCACTTCTTCTGACCTCGGGCTTCCATCTGAGAAATGGCAAGAACGATGCCTTCTTTCACAAAGGGACAGTAAGGTTGCAGTAGGGATGGTCCATGTTGTCGGTGCCTGATGACTCCCGCAGGGAGAGACACTGTGTGACACTGAGAGAAGGCTGAGCTCTCCGCGGGCTGCAAAGGGGCGCCTCAGCCATTTGGTGGCTCCTCTGTCCAGCCGGAGCTGACCTGGCCTGGCTCAGTCACCAGGCAGGCTCAGGGCACAGGTGTGAGGCGAAGGGAAGGAAGCCAGGACTGGCGGCTTAGGGAAAGCCTTCCGCTACCTCTCACCAATGTTTATTGCGGTGTTTTTCAGACTGCAGGATGTGGCCATCAGTAGATTTGCGAAATCAGTTTAGTGGGTTGTGATCAGTTTTTTAAAAAACAAATAGAATAGAACTGAAAATACTGAAGCGTGCTGTATGTTATGAGCCTTGTTTTGTAAAACATCTGTTGCTGTTATGTCTCTATGTCTGTGTCCTAGGTTGTGACATAAAGTGTTTTTCTTACTGTGGGTCACAGCCAGAGTTTGAAAGCTCCTGATATATTGAAGTTACCAAACACCTGGCACCATTCTAAGCACCGTATGTGTATTAACGCATTAAATCCTACAACCCCATGAGGCTGGTGCTGTGAGAGCATCCATCTTGCAGATGGGGAAACTGAGGCACATAGAAGTTAATAGCTTCACCTAGGTAGTAGGAGGTAGGATCTTAAATAGGCTATCCTGCCCCTAGCAAGGATTTGTCTTGGCTATGGGCTGCTGCCTCCTCTCCCAGCCCCCAGGGACCAGCCTGCCAGGCAGTGCGGGCTGTTAGAGGACAGGGCTGAAACCTGGGAGAGTGCTGCTGGTTGGCAGGGTGGCAGCGGCGCTTCTCAGCAGTGGCTGCAAGCAGAGGCACCCACACGGTGGCAGTGTGGTCCTCGCAGCCTCGTCTGCTGCAGGCGGGGAAGCTGGGCGCAGTCCCCTCAGGTCTGTAGGGCTGGATCCTGGGGCACAGGGCTGCAGAACGGTGACTGTGTGTCCCACGATATCATGGCTGGAGGGAGGCACCTTGAGAAAAAAACAGAGGGGTGGGAGGCCACTGCCTAAACAGCTGGAGTTTTTGTCCAAGAGGTGGTGCTCCTAGTGTCTTTGTTTTCAGTTTCTGTTTTGATGATACTTTTATAATTTTTTTTTTTACCCTATCGTAGAACAATTAGAACTGCAACTTATGTTTCGCAATTCAAGAAGCTGGTTTCATGTTCTGTTGTGATTCAAGTTCTCTTGTGTTTCCAGCAATTACACAATGTCCCCTTGAGTATCATGGCTGTGATGTAGGTGGGCATGCTGCCCTCTGGCCCACCTTAGTGGCCCTCAACAGATACATTCAGGCTGGGGCACCGGGCTAATCCAATGTTGGGGTGAGGCTCCTCACGTGTTCCTGCCCCGTCAGGACGGGTGGCTCAGATTCTGCTGGTCTGGGCAAAGCCTGCAGCTGCCAGGGGCTGGGGAGGAGGCAGGGACCCTTCCTCTTTGCCAAGTCTTGCCTCCCTTACCCTTTAATAGTGCTCCTCTCATATAGGAAGCAGCTGTGGGGCAGAGAAATGTGCCCTGGGCCCAGAACTGGAACTACTTCCTCATCAGGCTCTGCCCCTAACCCACTGGGCAAGTCGATAGACTTTTCTGGCATGTTCTTTGTCTGCTTGCCACTTTAACAATGTTGACTGTACAGAAGGTTAGGATCCTTCACAATAATGAAATATCCCTAGGTGCGGCGGTTCACATCTGTAATCCCAGCACTTTGGGAGGCTGAGGCAAGAGGATTGCTTGAGGCCAGGAGTTGGAAACCAGCCTGGGCAACATAATAAGACCCCGTTTCTACAAAAAATAAAACAAACATAATTAGCTGGGTGTGGTGGCGCACGCTTGTGGTCCTAGATACTCTAGAGGCTAAGGCAGGAGGATCACTTGAGCCAGGAGTTCAAGGCTGTAGTAAGCTATGATTGTGCCACTGCACTCCAGCCTGGGTGACAGAGTGAGACTCTGTCTCTAAAAAAGAAAAAAAAAAAAAAGAAATACTGGCCTGCACATCTGTGGTCCTTACCATATGCCTCACACTGTTCTAGTACTTTACATATTGTAACTCATATTATCCTCACAGTAAGTAAAGTGCTATTATAAGTCCCATTTCACAGATGAAAGAAACTGGTAGCCTGAGAGGGTAAATAACTTACCCTAGGTCAGGGGTCCCCAACCTATGGTGAGTTGTATAATTATTTCACTATATACTACAATGTATTTAATAATAATAATAGAAATACAAATCGAGTACACAATAAATGGAATGTGTTTGAATCATCCTGAAACCATTCCTCCCCCCATTTAGTCCATGGAAAAATTATCTTCCATGAAAATGGTCCCTGGTGCCAAAAAGGTTGGGGACCACTGCCCTAGGTCATGAATCAAGCAAGTGGCAGGGCTGGGACTCAAACCCAGGCAGGCTGACGCTAGAAAGTGTGTGCTTAGCAACTCTGCTCTACCGTGTCTTTAATATTATCTGTAAATAAGAGTTACTATGTACAAACTCTTAAAGGTACTTTAATGTACATGTTAGGTTTATTACAGGCTTCTTCTCTTGTGTCACTCAGGACCCTTTCATAGTGTCAGGAACCAGCTCAAACCAGCTCATGAAAAGGGACCTAGCTCATACAACTGGCATGTTCAGGGGTGCAGCTAGCTTAGGCAAGATGGGATCCAGGGGCTCAAATGATGTTGCAGAGCTCTGCGGGGCTTTCCATCATTTATGTTGTTTTTATTCAGCATATTGATATCCTTCTTTCAGCATGTTGATATCCTTTTATCCATCCTTTCAGCATGTTGATATCACAAGAAGATAAGCTTTAACTTTACAGCCTACAAAGAGGAAAGTCCGCCTCCCTCTTGATGTCCATATACCAAGTCTCAGGCAAGACTCTGATTGGCCCTGCTTGGGTCACATGTCCAACTCTGGATCAATCACCAATTGGCCAGCCTGCATGACGTGTCTGTGCCTGTGGTGGGTGGAAGTTGAGTGCATCCTCCAAAGGAAGCTTGCTGATCACAAAATGTGGATGTAATAAGGGCTCTTTTATTCAACTCCAGTAATCTTTCCATTTGCTACATAACTTCCTGATCAATCTGTATCTGGCAAAGCAGGAAGTCTTTGATGCTGGAGGAGGGTCCTTTGATCCATAAAAGTTGTGCTGGGCCAGTATAGTTTTGCCTAGGTGAAAATCCATTTTAGGTGCAGAGCATTTGATCTAGGAGAGGTACCCGTTCCTCTTGTTGACTCTGTGTGTGTGTGACAGCTAGCAGGCCACTTGTGGCTTTACTGAGAGAAAGACGAATCAGACTACTGAGTTTCCACCAGTTGATGTCAGGCAACTGCATACGTGCAGTGAGTCTCCAAGTGCTTTCTTCCTTTAACTTGCTCGTGCTTCTCCTCCTTTTACTCTTCTTTTTAACTGACCCCTTAGTGTAAGTACACTAAGGGACGCAATACCATAGCCACAGTTTACTTAGAGTTCCTTAACAGGCGTGTTCCGTAATTATCTTTGTAACATGCTTCATTATCAACAATTGCTAATACAGATACCGTATCTGTTCTTACAAGTTTGCCTTCACTATAGCCACCTTTATATTTTGTCCCATGGTGCCTGTCTGTTATCTATTGCTGTGTAACCAAGCACCCCAAAACTTAGTGGCTTAGAATGACAGCAGTCGTGTATTTTGCTCACAAACCGAAATTCAGGCAGCATTCAGCAGTGACAGCTCATTTCTGTCCCACATGGTGTCAACAGGGGAGAGGTGTCAAGTGGGGCTGGAAGATCCACTTCTGAGACGGTGCATGTGCTCAGGAGCAAGCTGGTGCTGGCTGTCAGTCTGCAGCGTGGCCACGTGCCCCCATTCCCTTCTCTGTGGGCTTCTCCATGGGGCTGCCTCACAGTTTGGTGGTTGGGTTCCAAGAGAGGTAGTGGTGTTGCCAGCCTCTTAGGGCTTGTGCCCAGAAAGTGGCCCTGGCATCACTGCCGCCATATTCTTTTGGTCAAGGTGGTCCCAATGCGCTCCCTGATCCAAGCAGAGGGGACACAGACCCCACATCTTTTTTTTTTTTTTAAGACTAGTCAAGTGCAGCAGTGAGGAGGGGGGTAGACCCCACATCTTGATAGCCGTCATAGAATTTTTGGCCGTCTTTGATCTACCACAGTGTATCATAGAGGCTTCTGGGTACCTCTTCTTTTCTTGATAGATAGACTTATTTAAAACTTAAACCTGGCTGGTGTTAAGGGGATCTTCTCATACATTTTAATAATTGCTTTATTTCTAAACTCCAATGACAGGTTATAACACACTGAACATCTTGAGATATTTCATTGTCATTTTTTTTCCCTGTTGGTAGGGCTTTTCTGCATCTAATTACTTTCTAATGATTTGAAATGACTTGAGAGACTGGTCTGAGATGGTAACACCTCCAGGAATGAAAAATCAGGTGACAGACTTTTGAAAGATTTTGCAGTGAGCACTTAGCTCGGGGCTTTCTCCACAAGAATGGGTGAATCAGTCTTATTTATAGAGAATCAAAAAAGGAGCCAGACAGGGTAGCCTGTTGTTCCTTTCTTTCCTGCTTAAATACATCTGTTGCATGCTACTTTTTATTTCAGGGTTGATAGATTGGTCACGTGATGTACTTGGATTAAATACTTGGGCTGAAGCATCTCATATATTTGCCCATCAACTTCACTTTGTAGCAGATTTACATTCTGTCTGGGATGCCAGATTGAATTAAATGCTTTTTTAAAGCTTGCAGTCTGACAAAAATCTTTACCCAGTCAGCATATTCACCATATTTTAAAAATAAGCATCTGCAGTGAAATGATGCAGCCTAAGGCTTATTTTCTAGGGAAGAATCCAACTTGGCTTTTGGGGCTGACGTTGTAATTGGCCAGAGAACTGAGGACCCTGAGGCTGACGCCTGCTGAGGGCCAGTACCTCAGACAGCAGGGCACCCTCTTCCCATCTCTGGTCATCCCGCCCTGCCCGGATCAGGATATCTGGTTTGACGGAATGGTTGAATTCTTTTTCTTTTTTTTTGAGAGACAGGGTCTTGCTCTATTTCCCTGGCTAGAGTACAGTGGTGCTGTCCTAGCTCACTGCAACCTCGAACTCCTGAGCTCAAGTATCCCCCTGCCTCAGCCTCCTGAGTAGCTGGGACTACAGGCGTGCACCACCATGACCAGCTGATTTTCATATTTTTGGTAGAGACGGGTATCTTGCCATGTTGCCCAGGCTGGTCTAAAACTGCTGGCCTCAAGCAGTCCTCCTGTCTCAGCTTCCCACAGTGCTGAGATTACAGGTGTGAGCCACCATGCTCAGCCAGATTAATTCTCTTTTTGAGGGCACCTTTTGTGTACTCAGCATTTTAACCCCTTCTTTGCCTTCCTGTGGGAACCACACACTTTCCTAGGTTTGAGAATTGTTTGGTCTCTTAGTTTCTTGTCACCCAGTGTCCACATGAAGGAAACCCACGGGGAGGGTAACGAGGAGATGACCTGCCTTAAGGACTGGTTTACCCCATTGAGGGGGAGGCTCAAATGAGGTGGATTTTCCCAGACCCACACCACGGTCTTGCTGTGTAGTCGTTCTCAGCCTCAAGTTTCTCATCTGTAACATGGGGACAGTAGTGTCTACCTCACACAGCTGTGGTAAGAATCAAATCAGTGTAGGTAAATTATTTAGTGCATGTATTAGTTATCTATTCCTGTGTAACAAATACCACCTCCCCCCCCAATTTAACAGCTTAAAACAAACATTTATCTCAAAGTTTCTGTGGATCAGGAATCTGAGAGTGGGTGAGCTGGGTGGTTCTCGCTTAGGTCTCTCTTGAGGCTGTGTTCAAGGTGTTGGCTGGGGCAGTCACCTGGAGTCTGACTGGGGTAGGGTCCACTTCCAAGATCACTCACATGGCTCTTGGCAGGTCTTTCCTGATCCATTCAAGGCTTGTGCATGTGAGTGTTGGCAGGCTTCAGTTCCCTGCCACATGGACCTTTCTATAGGCTGGCAAGATGTCCTTGTGATGTGATAGGTGACCTCTCCCAGAGTGAATGACAAGAGAGAGAGAGAGAGAGGGAGGGAGGGAGGGAGGGAGAGGTATCTGTGTGGATGAATGCCACAGTCTTTTTATAACCTAATCTTGGAAATGACATTCTAGCACTTCTGCTATTTTTATTTGCTAGAATTGAATCACTAAATCCAGCCTACACTCAACAGGAGCAGGGGATTAGACTCCTCCTCTCTGGGGGAGAAGGATCAAAGAAGTTGTAGACTTATCTATAAAACACCCACAGCACAGCTTGGGGCTTGTATTAACAGTAGGTTCTCAATAAATGGCCTGTTGTTATTAGCTTAGCAGACAAATTCACATCTTGGTGAATTTCTAGATAGGCTTTAGGGACATCCCCACTTTCATCAGGCAAAAGGAATTCCGGGCTCTACAGTGGATTGGAGATTACACCTAGGAGACCCCCACAAAATGAGGATTTTTATCTTTTACTTTCTAGAACTTGGGAGGAAAGATTCTTCTAGAGATCTCCTCGGTTGTGCTGGATCATTCCATCCAAAGACTCTATGAGAGGAACATGTACTGTTTAAAATTCCCTCCCTCAGCCTGAGCATGTTTTCTCCCTGACACTTGGTGCTGCCTCTTCCCGACTGGGGAGGAGGGAGTGGTTCCCCGTAAGGGGAAGATAC
>NW_012136747.1:6101217-6102782 GCF_000956105.1 Propithecus coquereli | reverse complement strand
GGGGTCTTGCTCTTGCTCAGGCTGGTCTCAAACTCCTGACCTTGAGCGATCCACCCGTCTTGGCCTCCCAGAGTGCTAGGATTACAGGTGTGAGCCACCATGCCCGGCCTCCACTCTTATTTTAATAGCTGTACAATAGTCTATGGGGGGACAGTCGAACTATTCTTCACTTTTCTCATTTATTTCAATCAGTTCTTTATATATTTATGTGTGCTGCATTTTGCTGTAATTATTTTTACCCATGCTGTTTAGGCTTTTTCATCATTTTCTTTAAAACAGCCACATTAGTCATATCAATTAGATAGGGGCTAGATGGGTATACCTGGAAATGTTAAACATTTCCCTTTAAGGAACTGCTCTATTGCATCTCAACTTAGAAAGTCCTTTCTTTGATTATAGAAAGTTTCTATATATGGCTTCCAAAAATTCATCTGGAATTTTGTAGTATGAAATAAGGCTCTAAAATGAGATTTTTTTTTTTCCAAATTACTAACCTGTTGGTCTAACATTGTTGATGGCATGGTCCTGCACAATCTTTTCCATTGGTTTGTGATTCCTTTTTAAATGATCTCTTTATTTTTGAAACAGGGTCTCACTCTGTTACCCAGACTGGAGTACAGTGGCCTGATCATAGCTCACCGTAACCTCGAACTCTTGGGCTCAAGTGATCCTCCTACCTCAGCCTCCCCAGTAGCTGGGACTACAGGCATGCACTACCATGCCCAGCTAATTTGTTTTATTTTTTGTGGAGACGGGACCTCACTATGTTGCCCAGGCTGGTCTCGAACTCCTGGCCTTAAGCAATCCTCCCATCTCAGCCTTCCAAAATGTTGGGATTCCCAATGTGCCTGGTGCTTCCTTCTTATTTAAAGTAGGGTCTACCTCTGGCACACTGCTTCACTCATTTGTTTCTTTTGCACCAGTAACTTTGTAATATTAAAAAAGAAGGAATGATTCAAGTCAGGCCTCAGCTAGAAGAGGAACTTGTTCCAGCTGGAAAGGAAGAGATCTGCTAACGGGCTGTCCAGACTTGACAAAAAAAGGAACTGAGGCAGTAAAGTAGGAAAGATAAATTCAGTACAACACAGCAGGAAGACAGCAGGCACCTGAAGGTGGCACGCCTAAAGCAGTGGGCGCCTGGAGGTCAGGACTAAAACCAGGAGGAGGACCGCCAGCAGGGCTGTCTGGATGGGAACTTGGCAATGCAGCAATGATCTTCACAGGAAAAAGGACTATTGAAACCAACTATTAATTTACAAAAGGAGTATCAGGGAAGACATCTCTAATCCGCTAAGAATGGAATCAAGCCTTGTTAAAAACAATTAAGTTTGGCTGATGTTCTAATGGAATTAACGATTTGGCAGATATCACATATTTAGACATCAGTAAATTATCTGTTGCAGCACCTTAAACTTTTATTGGAATAAGTGGTTCAGCCAGCTTTCAGTAACTGGGTAGGCAAGATGTGTGTAACAGATTTTATGTTACACACATCTTATGTGTATAGTCCTAATTAAGAGGTTTATTTATTTATTTGAGACAGAGTCTGGCTCTGTTGCCCTGGC
>NW_012136747.1:6081979-6100527 GCF_000956105.1 Propithecus coquereli | reverse complement strand
CACACCTGGCCTAAAAGGTTTATTTAAAAAAATGAAAAGGTAGGGCAGGGTGACAGGATCCAATTTTGGTTTACCTGTCATCTATGTGGAATATGGTGAGTCAAACATCCTGGGGTCAGGAAGAAACTCTTAATTTAGGAGTTTCAGCCCTGTGCAAACTATCCCAAGTATTATCATGGGGTAGAAAATTCCTCCTCCAGGCTGCTGGAGTTTCCTCGTGGTAAGAAGGAGCAATGTGCAAACAGTGGAGCCAGGTAGTTACCGGAGTTTGGACCTAGGCAAAAGGGGAAGAGGATGTTCCCAGGAAAGGGCTGTGGATCCAGAAAGCCCGTGTCCCTGGAATTCTGAGTGGAGACATGAAGATCTAATAAGAACCAGTGAGAAAGTGGTCACCTGTGATTCTGGGCTTTGAAAAATCACCACGATTATCTTACGTACAAATGCTTTCCCATGGCTTACTTACTTTGAATGAGACTAAGCCGCCTGATGGGAGAGTGGAGGCTCCTGGTGAGGAAGGACAATGAGGAGAAGCTGGAATGGCTAAGGGAGGCAGCAACGAAATCCATCATCGTTACCATACAAAGGCATTTATGAATGTCTCCTTGCACATGGCGAGCACGAGCACGTAGGAGTGCTCAGAACAGAAAAGACAGCACTTAAGGGGTAGGTCAGGAGCGAGGCATGGTTCAGGATGCCACCAGGGGAAGCTAAGGGAGCAGCGCTGAAGATGACTTGGGGGAGGTGCAAGCTGGGGAAGGGAGCAGCTTAGATAAGATGGCTTTGCAGGAAGCTGTCCTATCTCTGCCTGATGACAGCCCTGGGCCCATGGAGATAGGCTGGGCTGGCCCCTCTGGGATCCACAGCTAAGTCCAAACCCTGCAGAAAATGGGGCCAGGGGCAGGTGAGGCAGTGGAGGCAAAAGTGTGATACAGGAAGGGCCTCCTGGCTGGGGACCCAGAGTTACTCGACATCTCTGAGCTGGTGTCTTCAGCGGTATTCTGGGACAACAGTCCCACCTGCCTGTTATGGCTGTTGAGGACATTAGAGCTTGTTTTAAAGGCTTGCCACAAACCCTAATGAAGATGAGGATGGGTTTCACCCCTGAGTTACTCCAGGGGAGGGACCCAGGCCGATCTGAAGAGCAGATTAGCAGGAAAAGGAGCAGCTGGGCACTCGAGAGGGACAGAACTGAGGCCGGCCTGGTGCTCAGCGACACTGCAGCTGGGGACAAGCGGGGCTGTGGAAGGCAGCTCACACCTGGCAGGGGATGCCCTTCTCCTGACCCCGCCTCCTGGGCACCCAGGGACCAGAAGAGGAGGGGAGGTAACCACCGCATCACCGCATTTCAGCCCTTACGTGCCGTCCGTGTTGCTATGCGGCAGTCGCTGCGATGAGCTGAGTGGTCTTGGTGATCACACGTCGCTGGGACCGTGAGGCTGTGGGGAAAGAGCAGGGACTGACCGTGGCTGGGTGGGGAAGCCTGGCCCTGTGCCCACAGCCTGGGAGGGGACCATCAGAGCTCCTCCTTGTTGTTGTCAAGGGACTGGACTGGAGGCCCTGGATCCGGAAGGGCATCTACTGGCCCATGGTCGCCAGAATGCTGGCTGCTGTCCTCCAGGTGCCTGCCCACGGCAGCATAGTCCCGGAGGAGCCTGCTCTCCACTCCGTGCTGCCGAAGGCTCTCGGTACTTGCGAGCCCCTGCATTCTCAGGTACCCCTGCTGGCAAAAGGGTGGCAGCTTCTGGCGCGTTAGGGCGAACAGGAAACAGGACTCTACACAGAAACAAAAGGAGGAGAAGAAGTCAGGCTGGGAGGTGTGGGGAGAGGTGCAGGAAGAGGACCTGCTAATGCCAGGGCCTGGGGGCTTCACTGGGGCCTGCACAGTATCTTCTATCCCTTGAAACTGGGAGCTGACCCTCCTGGGCGTCTCATGTCCAATGGGAGCAGGTCGTGCATGCATCATGACCCTCCATGGGGCTCCAGAAACAGGAGGCTGCCTTGACATTTTGGAAGAACAAGGCTCCGAAATGAAAGCAAACCACAGAAATGCCTCAGCTCCCACAGATCGGGCCCAGCACGACGCTCTGCACGGAGCCAGCCTGGGGTGGGAGCCCTGTCCCTCAGGAGCAGTCCCTCAGCCTTCTCTCCTGAAGCTGGCCTGGGGCCGTCCAGAAACTCAGTGGTCAGTCCCATTTCGAGTTCAGAGCTGCCTGCAAAGATTTATTCCCTCAACAAAATGTGAGTTGCAGATATTGTGTGCAAAGTTCTGTTCTAAACCCCCTGGGGGACAGAAAGATAAAACAGGTCAGTGCTCACCTACACTGCAGCACAAAGTTGGTATGTCAAACTGGTCAGTCACAAAATAGCTGTGGATACGTATTACTTAGAAATGTGAAGAAACAACCCAAAGAAGCTATGAGAAGAGAGAAGGAGCAGCCTTAATAGCTAGAAGTAGTCTTTTCTGGGGAATGAGAATGGAGAGGGGCGAAGGTGGGAAACAAGTCTTTTAGCCAAGTGCGTCTGTGACTTTGAAAAAACAGAAGAGGTAACACAGATGTGGGCCGAGCCTGCTGAGGGAGAGACGGGGTGGGAAGACGGAATGTCAGAAGCTGGCGGAGTCCCTGTGTAACTCTGAGCAAGCCTTCTCACCTCCCCAATCCCCTTTATCTCAAGTAAAAGACGGGCACGGTACGAGGCATGTTGTGAAGCTCACGGGGGGACCAGGCTGAAGGGTGCCCCCAGACATCGCTGTGCTTTATTTCTGACTGTTAGCACAGAGGCCCCGGCAGGACAGGCCATGGCAATGCTCTCTGGGCAGGGAAGAGAGCAGACGCGCGGGAGGACAACAGGAGGGCGCAAAGTGGCCATCTGGCAAGCACCACCTTCTGATGATGTCACCCCTCTGCAGGCCCCGGGGGCACAGAAGCCCAGCAGAATCTGGAGCCAGCACCAGCAGCTGCCACAGCTACGGGCTGGGGGGAAGCCACTCTGCCAGCTGCCTTCTGTTGGGAGGGTTCTTCCAGGTCAGGGCAGCGGCACATAGTGGCTTGCACTGTTGAGCAGTATCTAGACAGTGGAGACAGGAGGCTAAAGGGCCTGGGATGATCCACTGATGGGACCCACAACTCTGGGTGGGAATATGCTCCCTAACACACTGGCATTTAGGTGTACTCCTGAAACCGTGAGAAGCAGGTAGGTATTTTGGAGTTGAGAACTCTAGACTCTCAATATGTAATTTCATGTGAAAGTGTGTGATCAAGGTTGATAGTCTGCAGGCTGCTGGTACTACAAAGTCGCTAAATAATTTAAACTACTGTTTCAAGCCATCTCCGATTGTATCTACAGTATTACTTCAAAGTGGACTCAAGATGAAACAAGAACACTTGCTCTCTGACCTGTGGGCTAGAATCGGTCTCTAACCTGACTTGGTATGAACAGTGCCTGATGTTTAATAGATGATTTCTCAGTTAAAAAAAAAAAAGGAATGGATATTCTAGGCATTCAAGGGTTTAAAAAAGACAAACATTTGGCTTGTTTCCATCAATTCTCCCTCTGGGTCATCCTACTTCTCTCCCCAAGTCCCTCTTTGGGTTTGACTATCAGATGTATTTTCCAGTTGATCACTTCTCTCTTCTTACCTGTCTGGTGAATTGCTGAATCTTTACACTGAGTTTCTAATTACCTACCTACCTATCTATTTAGAACAGGGTCTCGCTATGTTGCCCACGCTGGTTTTAAGCTCCTGGGCTCAAGCGAGCCTCCTGCCTGAGCCTCCCAAGTAGCTGGCATTACAGGCACACACCACCGTGCCCAGCTACAATTTATTTCCAGAAGTTCCATTTGGATTTTTCTCAGAACAGCCCAGCTAATCTTGATAGTCTCTATCCCTTCATTATATTTTCAATAATCTTTTTTATTTCTTTAAATACACAGGTTCTGTATCCCTTATTGAAAATGCTTGGGACCGGAAGTGTTTCCAATTAGGGAATTTTTCAGATTTTGGAATATTTGCATTATACTTACTGGCAGAACATCCTTAATCTGAAAGTCTGAAATCAGAATTGCTCCAATGAACATTTTATTTGAGTGTCAAAAAATTATGGATTTTGGAGCACTTCAAATTTCAAGTTTTCAGATTTGGGCTGCTCAACCTGCATGAAACATACTTTATATGCTATACCTGACCATGAACCTGCAGTCTTTGTAGGTTCGATCCTATAGCTGGTTGTTTTTGCTGACACTCCCTCTTGGTAGTTTGCGTCCTTATGTGTTAAGTGATTTTTGATTGGGAATTCATGTTCCTTGGAACTTCGTGGGAATTCTTTGAGGCCTAGTTTTAAAGTGTATTTCTCAAGTATATTTCTCAAGATAAGATGTGCCTTTGCTTCTTTGATTTCTGTACCACAATGACGTATAAACTTTGGCCCCAAATTACATAAGTGGGGCCTGGTGGTTGGAAATTTTCAGGGGAGATTTTTCCCCCCACTTTATCCAGGACCAGGAACTATGCATCTCCTTGGTCTCCCTCTTGGGAGTGTTTCTGGCTCCTGGCTTGCCCCTGAGATCCAAGCTTTATTCGAGGGTCTCTGAACAGACTCCCATCCTGCTCCAGCCTCATCCTCCCAACCCCAGGCTGGCCAGCCAAACCCCGGTTCCAGGCTCCTGTGACCTGCAGGCATCCCAGGCCCAGCAGTGGTCTGTGGTCTGTGCTCTTTATGGTGTCTGGCCTCTGGGGAGTTCCCTCATTTTCCTGCTGGTTCCTTAAAAAAGACGTATTATTTCGTATTTTTAGGTGTACTGTCCTGGGAGGGGGTTTCTGTGAACATCTAGTCCACTACATCATAGGAAACAAGAGTCTGGGGTTCGGATTGGTCAATAGGGGTTCTCAAACTCCAAAGGCATGGGTCCACCCAGCCTTTCTTCAACCTCCCCCTCAGTCCCTTTGTCCTCCTGGGGACTCAGGTTACCTGCATAGAAGCTTCGTAAATCCGTGTCCAAACAGTTCTCCAGGAAGCGCCTCAGAGGTAGAATGTGCCCAACGGGGGCGGTCCAGTCTGTCAAGAAGTCTTCCACGATGTGGTGGATGGCCGCGGGCCGAGGCAGGGGCCAGTGCGCAGGGCGGAATCTCACCTCCTGTTCTGTAAGGGGAGAGAGGGAGCCCCGTCAGAGCCGAGAAGCTGGCTTTCCTGCCCTCGTGCCCACATCCCAGACACTTCCCTCACTCACGCTCTGCTGTCCTGGGCTGTGGCCAGCTTGTTCCCCAGCCACCTCCAAATACGTGGAGGGCTGGCGTGAGGAAGAGGAACTAGACTGTCTCTGTGGTCTCAGAGAGCAGAACTAAGACTAATAACTTGAAATAGGTGTTTCTCCAAGACTCACGTGGACGGAGGTCTACTGCGGCTGCCTGAAAACTGGTCTTTCTGTGGGAAGATTCAGAGGCCCTGCCCTGAGAAGAGTCTCAGAGCTTACGGTGTCCAGCTTCCCACTGGCGTGGCCTCCCTTCTGTGGTGTCCCTGTCAGATGGCCACCAAGCTATGACTGGAGCATCCCGTCCTGGGGAATCTGATTTGGGGCTGACCAGTTCCACTGCCGAGCAGCTCTCACTAATTACTCCTTATGTTGACTACAGACCTGCCTCCCTGTCACTTCCACCTGTTGATACCACCTCCGCCCTTGGGGACAGCTCCTAATAGACCACCCTCTTCCACGTGACTGCCCTTCAAGCTCTGCAGCAGGAGCTGTGTTCCCCAGGGGGTTCGTGTATGGGTAGCTACTCTGTGCCAGCACGTGCTGGCTGGCACTCTGTGTTCATTGTCAGACCTTCACACGGTCCCACATGGAAGGTACTATTGCTGTCCCCACTTTACAGATGAGGAGATTGAGGCTCAGAGAGGTTAAGTAATGGTCCAGGGTCACATAGTGATGAAAGGACATAGCTGGGAATGCTGCCCAGCTGTTCTGTACTGTGTCAACCAGCCCCAGTTCCTTCTAATACTCAGTCTGCAGATCCTCCCTCCCCCTACCATGGGTAGCTTCCTTTGGAAACCCTGTAGCGTGACACTGTCCCTCTTACTCTGTGGTGCCTTGGAGGAGAGCCTGACAATCCACGTGTGGCCTGTGCAGGTGACAGCATGTGCCAGAATCTGCCAAGTATCATTTATCATTCTCACACCTCCTACCCCTGCCTGGTCTCTAGGTGGAGTCCCCCAGCCGTCCCCCTCTGTCAGCTGAGGGTGTTGCACGAAGGTTTAATGGTGACAACTCCACAGACAGGGTCGGAGGAACGCCGCCTCTAGAAAGCCCCTGCTTGGGGCAGGGCAGCGGTGGCTCACCGGTGGGGAGCTGTCTGTAGTAGTAGATGACGGGATGCAGGAAGTTGGACTGCCAGGCGTCTTCCGTGTGCCCCACAGACCGGTCGTGAAAAAAGACGTCCTTGTCGGGTCCAGAGAAATTTTTGCCATATTCCATGTTGACGACGAAGAGCCCGTGCCTTGCCTTCCTCCCTGTGAGGGTCTCCAGCTGGGGCAGCATCAGCATGGGGAACTCCTCCAGGTACTCGAAGGCGGTGGCATTCCTGGGGAGAACGGCAGCGCGGGGGAACCTCAGCGCCGAGGCAGAGGTGAGGGCATGGTGCGTGGGCGTGTGTGTCTCTACCTCCAGGAAGTGTCAATCAAGCAGTGCAGACTCCGATCGGCTCCACACACCTCACTTTAGTGTGACTATCACAGCTGAGCCCTCACTAACACAGGGGACAGATGCCAGAAAACCGTGTAACCTGAAATGGATATCTGGGGAAAGAGTGTTCCACATTGAAGGAACAGTAAGAGAAAAGCCCTAAGGAGGGAGTGAGAGCCTTGTTGCGTTCAAGGAATAGGCAGAGGCCAGCGTGGCTAAGCGGAGTGAACGGGGGCAGAGGGCGGGAGGTCTGCAGGGGTGGGGTCAAGGAGGGCTGTGCCTGTCGTGACAGCGACTGCAGATTTCACCTGGATGGAGAAGGGAAGCTGCTGGCCGTGGGGGATGCTGAGCAGAGAGAGGACCAGGGTGGCTCAGGTTTCTAAGGACCACTCTGGCCACGGTGCTGAGCACAGACCACAGGCCAAAGGTGGGAGGCTGTCGAGTCAGCGCAGGTGAGGGGTGCTGGTGATGTGCACCGAGGTGGCAGGTGGAGCTGGTGAGAGCTGGTGAGATTCTAGACATAACTAGAAGGTAGAGGTGACAGGACCTGCCCACAGTTTGAATGTGGGGTGTCATTCGAGAGAGGGGCACCAAAGGTGACAAGTCATGTGAGGTTTCTGCGCAGAGCACGTCCCTGGACTTGGTGTGCTGTGACACTCGCTGCCTTTAGATTAGGCTGTTCCCCAGATGAGAGGAACTGGTTGTTCCTCTGCTGTCACCCGCCACCTCTCCTGAGTGCCCTCACCCCTCTGGGCTCTGCACTGCTTCCTTCTCAGGAACCGTCTGTCCTCTGTGATCTGCCGCTCATGCTTGACTGGTAAGCACCGTGACCAGCATGGGCCTGGCCCGAGGGGACTCTCAGACCTGCGTTGCGGGTGCCTCACAGTTGCCTTGTTCACTGTTTATGTACTTGGTGCCAAAGGCTTTCTATGAGTGACCTTTCCTCCTTCCTTCATTGCTGCAAGGTAGGCATAATCATCCCCACTTTGCAGATGAGGCGAGAAAGGCTCAGAGAGGCTACCGAACTTGCCCAAGGTCACACAGCAAGAGAGTGGTAACCCTGGGGTTCGCTCTCAGGAACCTGTCTGACTGACTGCAGAGCTTGTGGTGTTGATTTCGCTGATTTTCCCCCTAGAATAGACTCCCCTGTTCCCCCCTTGCAGGCTTCGTCTTAGGAAGGAACAGCTGGGTATTCCATCCCTGGAACAGGCACAGAAGCACTATGGCGGGGTGGGGGTGGGCTAGGGACAGGCTACTCACTCCTTCAACAGGACGACATCGGCCAGCACACTGAACATCTGGTAGAGCCCAGAAGCCTCGTTCACACGCCGGACGATGGAGCTGGTCAGCTGTGTGATGGGGAGCTCGGTGGAGGGCCAGGCGACGCCGTGGTGGCGATGCTCCAGGAGCCGGTGGACGGCTCGCGCTGAAACGGCCAGAGCAGGAATGGCATGCGCACATTTTACTTCTGGTCACTGGGGGGGCGTGTAGGCCTTGCTGACCCCTTGGGACCCAACACACACTTGTTTGCACGGCTCAGGGCCAAACTTATAGGTAGGGAGCAAGTGAGGGAGGGACCGCCGAAGCCCTTGGAGCAGGGCCGGCAGACGTTTTCTGGAAAGGGTTGGATGGTCAGTGTTCTCTGCCTGTGGGTCACACACTACTCAGGGACGCTGCCCCTAGTGTGAAGGCAGCGGATGACACAGAAAGTGGGGCACGGCTGCGTTTGGGCTGCAGGCCGGAGTCCGTCCACCCTGCTGTAGGCCGTCAGCACGTGGGAGCCCCACTGCCCCCACCTCACACGAGGAAGGTCAAAACCAGACCCAGGGCCTTCCTCGGAAACCTCTCCCCATGAGCAGGCCCTGTTCTGTCAGAGTCGCCCCAGGAAAGCTGATTGCTCTCGCTTTCCCGCCCAAATCCAGCCTGCCCCTGGGTTCTATTTTGAGATGCCCTGTCCATCAGGATAGAAAGCGACTGCTGTCTAGAACAGCAGGGAGCCGGTCCTCTGCATGCCTGGCGCTGCTGCACACAGCTGTGGGAGCGGTACCTGACACGCAGGCGCCTGCTCTTCCAAAACTAATCAATAAACACCCAAAGCCAATAAAGGTGAGGGCACGCAGACAGCTCACGTGAAAGGAAACCCAGGGGGCCAATAACCACAGGAGGAGAGGCTCGGCCTTGCCACGTGGCTGGCTCGCTGAGCAAGCGATGGTTAGGATGGTTTTGCAACAGGTTTAGGGATCACACAGCTAGACAGCGTGGGGAGGGTGCCCTGGACAAAGGGAATAATGCATGCACCGTATAACCTTGAGACAGCCCTGCACATTTGAAAAGCAGGGTTTGTGCGGCGAGGAGGCACCAGATGAGACTGAGGGTGGGCTAGTGCAGCCCTTGCAAAGCCACTGATGTCACTGGGCAGCTGGGGCTCTCCCCGGGAGGACGCGGAGCCACTGAGCGGAGGAAGGAGGAGATTTTTTTGTTTCAAGAAAGGTTGTTTTGGTGGGTACCATGGTTGGATGGGAACTCAGAGGGACCAGGAAGAGCAGCCAGGGGAGACAAAGCTTCACCTTTAAGACCACCCAGCTGGGGAGGAACCCAGGTTAGTGTTCTTCCTGCTTGGCATCCTTGCAAATGCATAGTGCTTAACCCACACGGGGCTTGTGCACATAACACACCACTCCCAGATGTACCCATTTTTACACTTTATCTGATACTTTTCTAGATACATTCTCAGACCACCTGTTGTCATCTACCCCAGGTAGGGAAATTATGGCAGTCAACTACTGATTAGCAATCTCTCAACGCTTCTGGAAATCAGGAGTGTTTCTAAGCCCTGGGGATACTGACGGTGGTTCTGTCTGGGGACAGCAGCCCTCTCAGCTGGGCTCACCTGTGTACCGGAATCCGTGGATGAAGCCCCCAGCAGATCTCCTGTAGTCCACCGAGTGGCTAGCGGTACCCAGGATAAAAAGACCTCGGCTCCCTTTGGACTCATAGCTGGCTCGGATCAGCGGGTACTTCATGTCGAATGGATTCCCCGAATTGAGTCTGAGGGACCTGTGAGTGGAAAGGGTTGTTAATAAAAATAGCTGTTATGTACGAAGCACTTATCACAGGCCTGGCACTAAGCGCTTTACATTAAACCTCACCATGACCCTGGAAGTGGGTGTAATCATCTCCATTTAACAGATGAAGCAACTGAGGCTCAGGTTAAGGACATGGCGGAACAGAGCCAGGATCCAAGTCTGACTCAAGGCTGGGCTCTGAACTAAGACTGGGTCCTGCTGTCACCTAATGGGAAAGGAGGGGTCTGCACAGGCCCACCAGCTTTTCCTTGTCCTTTTGTGCCCTTGTCAGAAGGCAAATGAAAGACCGGGTGGTTGCTTTTTTTTGTTTGTTTGTTTGTTTTGTTAAGAGATAGGATCTTGCTCTGTCACCTAGGCTGGAGTGCAGTGATGCAGTCACAGCTTACTGCAGCCTCAAACTCCTGGGCTCAAGCGATCTTCCCACCTCAGCCTGAATAGCTAAGACTACAGGTGCACCACCATGCCCAGCTAATTTTTTTTTTTTGGTAGAGATGGGGGTCTCACTATGTTGTCCAGGCTGGTCTAGAACTCCTGGGCTCCAATGATCCTAGCACCTTGGCCTCCTAAGGTGCTGGAATTACAGGTGTGAGCCACTGTGCTCTGCCAGGATGGCTGCTTTGATATCGAGTCTCACAAGGTATTGGGCAGCAATCTTTGGGACTAGGCTCTATAAAGCAGTTCTTCAAAATACAATTATAAATAATTTTAGCAACTAACATTTTATTGAGCATATAGCATATGCTAAGCGCTTTCTTATATTAATCTTTGCAATAACCATATAAGAAAAAAATTATTAATCCCATCTTAGAGATGAAGAAACTCGGGCACAGCATGGTTAAGTAACTTTCCCAGGGCTTGCAGATTTGGTAAGCAGAGAATCTCGGGCCGACCCCAGAGCCTGTGCTGAGCCACCATGCTACACTGCCTTCTGGCAAATTGACCTGCGTGTTCTGCCTGAGCTTGATTTCCCACCTTGCAGGTAGAGGCTCTCAAAGCAGACGAAGACCTGCTGCTGCTGCTCCCCCAGGACAGAGGGCCTCAGGGCCACCTGAGACCCACAGTAGACAGCTCGTGTCCTGAGAGGGAGATCAGGCAGCACCCACATCCGTTCTTAGACTGCTGTCCTGAAAGCCCTGTCGCTGGCCTACTGAGTGGCCACTGTGTTCCCTCAGGGAGGGGTTTGCCAAGAGATCCTACCTCCTCCCCCATTTGGACTCACTTATTGAAAATGGAGAAGTCAAAGTTCCAGCCCAGGCAGCGGATGACCCGGTCATAGGCCACACGCATGGCAAAGTTGTCACTGTTGTCCTGGGGGAGGGTGATGGAATCGGCACTCTGGTTGGCATTGTTTTCCTCCAGGAAGAATTTCAAGGTGACATGGAACTTGCCTTCGTGATCCTTCACGATGGCCAGATCTGTCAGGTCAGACTCGAGCAGCCCGTCCAGGGACTTCAGCTGGTAGGTGTCCAGCAGGCCATTGTTGATGGCTCTGGGGCCCAAAGAGAATGCAAGGGAGAGGCGGTTAGTCCAGCTGGGGTCAGGAAAGGCTTTTGGGGAGTTCTCCCCATATTTTGGGCTTACACTACTACACACACAAGCAGGGATGTGGCATACCTGAGGTCTCCAACGTAGTGGGTGGCCCAGGACAGCCGGACCCGGGAGCGGCTCAGCATGTGGATAAAGTTTGTGACCCCCAAGATGTTCTCTGCCGTCTCAAAGGCTGAGTTCCCACGGCCCAGGATCAGCACATTCTGACCCACAAAGTCCTCGGGGTCCACAGACACGGACTCATAACCCTCCACATATTCGGAGCCAGGGAAGTTAACTTGGTTGGGGACTGACAAACCAGTGGCTACAAGAAGGACACTGTAGGTGGGGACAGAGGAAAGATGGCTTAGTCTCTTAGCTATAAGACCACCAAGCGAAAATCACTCTCTGGGCCCAGCCGCCACACCCCGACAGCTGGCTCCTAAAAGAAAACAGGAGGACAGTCATTCATTCATACGTTCATTCATTTGTCTATCTACTGAACTATTCCAGTGTACCTGAGATGCCCCGCCCCTGCATCTCACTGAGCTCCCAGTCCGGCGGATACACATTCTCCTGCACCAGGGATTAACAATGCTGTCTGAGGAGAAGGTGACACTACGAGAAACTGAGTAATTCATTTAAGTTTGAATACAGCAATCAGACCCAGTATCGCCCTTGGTGATGGAAATGAACCCTGACGTTCTACTCTTCCCTTTCTGACTTGTCTAGCAGACGCTAATGTCCACCGAGCAGTAATTCCATCCCAGGCTCTGTGCTAAGTGTGTCTGTACATCTTCTCATACTTCTCAAAACAACCCTGAGTTGGTGTCACGTGGCCTGCTTTACACGTGAGGAGACACAGGTCTTGTGGGCCCACAGGCCCACAGCTCCTAAGGTCAGTAGGCCTATCTAGGCCTGATTCCAAAGTCCCGCTCTTTATACTGGTGGGGACTACAACCAGGTGGTGGGCAGCTGGGAGCTGGATCCTACCAACCTGCAGAAGAACGATTTGACCACAGGGTGGTTTCAAACACAGAGCTGCAGGGCCTGCAGAGAAGGCACATACAGCTCCATCAAGCCTTGCTCTCTGATCCTTGTCTACTCTGCTCCATGGTAGCGCAGCTGCCTAAAATGCAAGAGTCCGCGTCGCTGTCACTGTTCTTTCCCCGGGCTGTAACAGGCAAGGCCAAGTCGGGGCCTCCGGCAACAGGCTTGAGAAGATGAACTCCGGCAGAGTGCCTGCGTGGAGCCAGGTGTTAGGCTACCGGCCAGAAAGGGAGAGACAGTCTGGTGCAGCAGAGAAAACACAGGCTTTGGGGTCAGGAAGACATGTGCTCAAATTGCGGCTACACCACTTATTAGCTGTGTGACACAGCACCAGTTACTCAACTTCTCTGAGCTGCAGTTCTTAAATGAGGATCAGTGAATTTCCCCCACAAGGTCCCTGTGAAGATTAAACAAGTTTGGGGCTGGCCACACAATATTAAACTGTCTCCCAAGCTAAAGAAAGCTAAATCTGATTGCTGCAAGTACTGCCTGCGGGGCCTCCCACTCTGGTTCACTTCTGAAATCCCAGAGGGCTTAACACTTGCTGGACACTTGACCCAGGGTTTCCCCAAACATATTTTGGGGAACACAAGTTCCAAGAGATGCTCTGCATAAAGGGTTTTGTGGGTTCATATGCTGTATTTATGCTGAATACTTTACCCAGTGCTGGAACATCACAGGGAATATGAACATATTAAAGACTGACAAGTCCTGGAGGCAAAAAATTGTTAGTATTTTCCAAACATATTTGATGGCAATTTTTTTACGACATTTGGGAAATAATGGCTGACGGAACCTCTCAGCACTGAATTTCAGTGGGAGCGAGGAGCGGCGGAAATGCCCCTTTTCCCCCATTCCTCCTCCACCTACCGGCCAGCCAAGGTGTGCCGTTTGTCTAGGAAAGGCTCCAGCTTCAGCAGGTCAGCTGTGGCGCCGGTTCCTTACCTGCACTGGTAGGCCTGGCCCGTCTGGTCGGTCAGGATGAAGTAGTGGCCATTCCAGGCCTGTCGATCCTTGTCCAGAGTGACATAGGTGATGGTGGTGTTGTAGAGCACGTGGAGCCCCAGCCTGTCTGCGAAGTCGCCCAGGTAGCGCACCATGTCGCGGGCGTCGGGGAAGTAGGCCTGCGAGTAGTGTCTAAAGAGCAGCAGGGGGTCGTGGCTGAGCAGAGAGTTCCAGTCGTGGCGGAGGTTGAACTCGGCGTTGGCCTTGCCCGTGAAGCGCTTGTTGATGCTGATGAGCTTGCGGTGCCGGGGGTAGCGCGTGAAGAAGCTGCCCGGCGCCGGCGCGCGTTCGAACACGGCGTAGTCCCTCCCTGCCCGCTGCAGGAAGTAGGCCATCTGCAGGCCCGCGGGCCCGGCGCCCAGCACGCAGTAGTCCCGGTGCGGGGGCGCGGGAGCCTTGGCGGGGCGCACCGACAGCGCAGGGTGCAGGGCGATGGTGAGAAGCAGCCCTGGGGGGCCCCACAGCGGGGCCGCGGCGGAGAGGCCCATCCTGCGGCAGACCAGAGGGGTGAGGCCTCGCACCGCGGCGGCCGGGGTGCGACGGAGGCCCAGAAACGGACAGGGCCTTGCCCGAGCGCTCACGGCAACCTGGGCCAGGACTAGGACCAGAACCCAGGGACCTCGGAGCTCATTTGCCCCGACTCCTTTTTTCCAAGCTGGGACCTGGGGCTCCGCACAGGGGTCCTGGACCCCTGCATCGCCTCTCCTTCAGGCTCTGGTTTCCCAGGGGCGCCAACACCCTTCGTGTGACCATGGTGACCTCCGCCCTGGGGAAGAAGAGGGCGTTCCCCAATTTTCCCCCAATCTGAGGGGTGCCCAGCGCCCCTCGGGCGCCCTCCCAGGATAGACCCCGGAAGGCTTGCTTCTCTTTGGCGGTGCCCCAGCGCGTGGTCCGGACCCGAAGGAGGTGTGGTCTGCGGGGCCCCGCCCCTGCCCGGTTCCGCGCGCCCCAGCCTCTCCGGCCACGTGACAGGGATGCCCCAGCACACCTGCCGCCCTCCCGCCGCCGCGCTCCGGAGCCGGCTGGTCGCGCCTGCGCGGTGCCACGCCCACAGCTTCCGCTTCCCCGCCGCCGGCCGGTCCCTCGCAGGGCTCGCGCTTCCCAGCCGCTCCGACCAAAGCCGCAGCCGAATGAGGGCGGACTCGACTCGCTGGTGCCGCGGCCCCGCCTCTCGCGCCCACGGGCCGGGTCACGTGCGCGGCGCGCGGCACGCCGGGACCAGCTGGCGGGCTCGGGCTCCCGGCCAGCGCGCGGGAGAGGGGCGCACGTGCTGCGCGCGCGGCCACGCGGGCCGGCGGCGGGGCCTGGCAATGTGCGCGACAGCGAGGTGGAGGGGCTGGACCCTCCTTTTAAACTGTGCCTCTCCACATGTGAGGGAGGGGAGCATTGAATTTTGGAGCTGATCTAAGCTCTTATATCCCATTAATGTAGCCAAACTAGTTGGCCTACCCCAGATTGTGGGACTGGAATCCAGTGGGGTAAAGCCAGGAGAGATAAACCAATTAACAAGCGTTTGCTACAGTGATTCAGTGTTGTGTTTAGTACGTAACATACTCGACTCACTTTGATCTTCCACCCACCAGGAGAGGTGGGCAAAGGATTCTGTTTCCAACATATGGTAGTGACTGGCCAATTGGAGGCATAGGGGTGAAGTGATTTGCTTAGGATCACACAGTTAAGAAGTGGAGCCTTGGCCGGGCAGGGTGGCTCACCTCTGTAATCCTAGCACTCTGGGAGGCCAAGGCGGGCAGATCCTTTGAGCTCAGGAGTTTGAGACCAGCCTGAGCAAGAGCGAGACCCATCTCTACTAAAAGTAGAAAGAAATTGGCTGGACAACTAAAAATATATAGAAAAAATTAGCCGGGCATGGTGGCGCATGCCTGTAGTCCCAGCTACTCGGGAGGCTGAGGCAGAAGGATTGCTTGAGCCCAGGAGTTTGAGTTTGCTGTGAGCTAGGCTGACGCCACAGCACTCTACAGGCAAGAGAGTGAGACTCTGTAGCAAAAAAAAAAAAAAAAAAAAAGTGGAGCCTGGAATTAAAACTCAGAGGAGGCAGCATGAATGGCAGGAGGATGATAAACTGGATGATCAGGGTTGGCGTCCCAGGGGTGGCATGTGGCCCCTACAGGAGAGGTACATGGGCAGAGTATTCATGGTGGAAGCACAGGAGCCTTCAACAGGCATCACAGTCCGGTGAAATGGGGCTGAGGCTTCTCGTGGGAAGGCAGCGTGGAAGAACTCTGCGGTCTCACAGCTTTGCGCGGCTGGAGCTTTTCATTAAAAATTGTAGCCAAGGACTCTAGAAAAAACTTCCCTGACTCCTCAGGCCAAAGTAGTCACTAAGGAAGGCTAGTTATCTGTTTTCTTCACAGCCTGTACCAACACCAGAGAAAAGCTCCATTAGAGCAGAAATTGTCCACTATCTGCCATACAGAAGTTCCTCTGCAAACTTTTTTTCTGCCTAATACGATCTGCAGGAAAGCAAGCATTTGTCGAATAAGCACATAGCCCTCCAGATCCCCAAGTGTGGCCCCTCAACTGAATCCAAACTTCACAGAACAAATCCCTTTATTTAAAGGATTTGTTCTGTAAAATTTGGTTCCAGTCAAAAGGCCACACTTGAGGACCCAGAAGGCCACATGTGGCCCCAAGGCCGCAGTGGGTGAAGACTATGAAAACAGGTGCTAGCAAACTATTAAGTACCTAAAATAGTTGCCAGTCTTATTTGGTGAATACAGTAGTGGGAAATTAGACAGGATTGGTAAGGTATGTATGGCAGGGCCCTAAGACTGGGTTGAACACAGATTGTAGACAACAGGATGCTACTGGAGGTTTGAATGCAGGATTTTTAGCAGTCACCTTGGGAGCCCCATGCAGGACAGGTAAAAGCAGTGGAAGATGATGCATAATTATTTTTAGAGAATGAGCCTGAAGTCACTTCCACTTGTTCCAGTTAATCCTGCTGGATTGGGCCATGGGCTTTCAAGAGGTGATTTGGTGAATACTGCTCCAGACTCAAAACCCCTGGCACCTGCCACACCACTTTCATATGGATTTCTAAACACCATTTACATAGAAAACTCCCCAAGCAAATTTTCCGCACTCTCTCCAGTACCTCTGACAACAAAGTTCAATAGACTTTTGCTTGCCTTCTGAGGCTCAGTTGTTTTGATTAAATCTGTAACGTTAGGAATCCTACTCAAAAGCTGGGCCTGTTCCCTCATCTATACAATGGTATTACTCCCACCGGCATCACAGTTCTGCATGAGGCTCAGATATTTGCAGAAAGCTTAGTGTAGTACATGGTAATTATTTCACTAAGCGTCCGGCCAAAGCTAAACTTGTCAACAATTTACAAACCATTACAATTGCCCCCCAGTAGAACATCCATCGAGGTCTTCTGAGGCAGTCTTCCTCAGGAGCAGGAACCCCGCCTCAACCATGCCCTACTTTGTGTCCCAGTGTTTCTTAGAGACAGCGAACTCTCTAAGGTCCACAGTTGGGTCTTGCACACAGCCAGCAAGCACCCATGCTTGTGGAAATGGACTTCTTACAGGTACCCCCATAAGGCACCTCACAACTGACAACACTGCTCATGAAAAGATAAATTTCAAGGGGTTCCTGGAACAAAAAAATTTAGGGCATCCATCACCTAAAAGGAATGTAAAACTAACAACGCTCAAGAACACATGATGGAACCCAGGTTATGAACTCCAGATAGAAACTGCTGAATCTCACTCCCCCTCCCAAGGGCTACTTGAAGAAGAGTAAATCGTTAATGTGCACCTAGGATGAAGGAAGAGACTAAACAGACTTATATTTTATTCCATCTGTCAAGTGTCAGAGAACAAGAGTCGAACACTCCAAGGCCCTTCTGGACTCGGTGGAATTACAAATTCCAGCTTCACATCACTGTCTGGTTTAAGTTTCTTCCTCTGAAAGACACAAAAAATGTTAAGAGAAATGAGCCATGTTGTGTGCTGTGATGTTCTTTCCTTTCTGAACCTCTGCTGTGTATGTATGAATTTTCAGCACCTCCACTCAGAAGTTAAGCTTTTCAGATCCTTATAGGGCCAAGAGCTGTTTCACTCAATCACCTGCTGGTGTAACTGACTTGGAGCAGATCTTTTGCCCTCTAGACCACTGACACTTCCATCAGGGACTTCCACTGCCTTTTTCCAGATGCTTCTGCCTCAATCTCGCCACTTCTTTGAAAGATCACTCTCCTCCCTACCTCTTCATGTGATTCTAAAGGCTCTGGAAGCAGCTCTGGGAACCAAAGTGAATGGTTCTCCAAACCCAAGTACCAGGGAACTCTCAAAAAGTCTTATCAAGTTAAGGATGACAGTGGCTATAGAACTTGCTCCCATGCTAGCCCACAGATCACTCTAGACTTCAGAAAGAGGCTTGTTACACACCTTCTTCTTCCTCTTCCTCCTCTTCCTCCTCCTCATCATCTTCATCAGAGCTAAAGGTGCCATCGGGCAGGCTGTACACTCGGATGACCTGCTTGTTGGGGTCCTTGAGGATGAGGTATTTGCCTTCCTCCAGCTTCATGCAGATGTCGATGACGCAGCGCAGAATGCCCCAGGCGTTCTCCACGCTCAGGTTGATCTGGCTGGCAAACTCATTGGGCTTGAACTGCTGGGTGCCCAAGATGACGTGGCGCGAGGAGTCTTTCACATGGTACCGAGACACGTAACTGGTGGGAGGAAAGGATATCAGTGGTTGGAGCAGAGAGACAGCAACACTTGGGGTCAGATGTCAATTAAATGCTGATGCTTGGTCTGCTGCTACTTCAAAGGAAAAAGGGGAAAGATAAGCCTTCACCTCCCTACCCAGACCCCCCCTTTTCAGAAGATCAGCTCACAACTCATGGGCAGCAATCTCACCCAAGCTTGAGGTACTCAGATCCAGCCAGCAGAGCACAGCAGGTCCACCGGGCCAACTTGTAGCTGTTGTTCTTCAGCTCAGTGGCAATGACGGCCCCTCGCTGAGAGTCCAGCTTCTGACGCCAGTCAACACCGTTACAGTGCTGCAGGAGGAAAGCCCCGGTTACAGGAGCGGGGGCAGGCTCCTAATGCCCAAGGCTCTGGGACCTCCTCTGCCAGAGAAGCTGCCTGGTCTGCCTGACTGGAAAGTGAGGATGCACTGAGACTGTTATCATTTCAGGGACAAAGACATGTCCCTCCCCTTGCACAGCCT
>NW_012136747.1:6073459-6080893 GCF_000956105.1 Propithecus coquereli | reverse complement strand
ACTATTCTGACACACTTGTGTTTCTCTCAAAAATTTAAAATATCCCGTGGTACCTTTGTGAGTTTACTGTGGCATTTTTTTCCCTTTTGTTAGAGACGGGGTCTTGCTATGTTGCCCAGGCTAGACTCGAATTCCTGGGCTTAAGCAATCCTCCCTCCTCAGCCCCCCATAGTCCTATAGCCAGGACTATAGGCACGCGCCACACCTGGCTTGCTGCAGCATTTTAAGAGCCCTTCCACCAATCTGCATTGCATGATGGAGGCAGTGTTCTGGACAGCTGATTGGCAGAGATGAATTACATTTGGGGGTGGTGGTGGAGACAAGTCAGTTAGGAGACAAATGCAAAACAGGAACCATCAACAGGGTCCTGAGCTAGGTGATGATGTCAGGGGAATCCTGAACTGAGTCAGCAGACAGACCGCACCTGACAGCAAAACAGAACAGTGCAAAGGAGTCGTCGGAGATGTTCGCAGCTCCGAGCTTACATGAGTGGGGGAAAGACAGGCTGATGGACAGATGAGCCAGAGGCAATGACAGGAATAAGGACGCTGGAAGGGGAAGGTGTTTTAGCAAAAAAACAAAGGGAGGCAGGTCAGAGTAAATCTTAGATTTGAGGAGTCGGGAATGGGCAGCTCAGTCATACAACCAGAAGGAACTGAACTCTGCCAACAACTGGCATGAGCTTGGAAGGAGATCTTCTTCCAGAACTTGCAAATGAGAACTCAGTTCTGACACCTTGACTTCATTCTTGTGACACCCTCAACAGAGAACCAAGCCACACCATGCTGGAATTCTGATCTACAGAGCTATGCGCTAATACATAGAGCTGTTTTAAGCCACTAAGTTTCTGTTAATTTGTTACAGAGCAAAAGAAACAAATAGAAGGCTACATGAAGAAGTACTTGTGGGCCGGGCGCGGTGGCTCACGCCTGTAATCCTAGCACTCTGGGTGGCCGAAGCGGGTGGATCGTTTGAGCTCAGGAGTTCAAGACCAGCCTAAGCAAGAGCGAGATGCCGTTTCTACTAAAAATAGAAAGAAATTAGATGGACAACTAAAAATATATAGAAAAAATTAGTCAGGCATGGTGGTGCATGCCTGTAGTCCCAGCTACTTGGGATGCTGAGGCAGGAGGATCACTTGAGCCCAGGAGTTTGAGGTTGCTGTGAGCTAGGCTGATGCCACGGCACTCTACTCAGGGCAGTAGAGTGAGACTCTGTCTCAAAAAAAAAAAAAAGTACTTGTGGCAAAGAGAGCTGTGTGGGGGACTGACCCTAAGAGAAGGCTCCACTGGGGGTCAAAAAAGAGGGGAGCTGGCCAGGTATAGTGGCTCACACCTGTAATCCCAGTGTTTTGGGAGGCCGAGAATAGCTTGAGGCCAGGAGTTCGAGAACAGCCTGAGCAACACAGTGAGACTCTATTTCTGGAGGGGAGTCAGCAAGACCACATGTGAAGGGAGCAGAGAAATATACTAGAGTAGCAACACTGAGGTGAAAGCCACATAAACATGGCAATGCTGAATGCTACAGGGAGCTCACTGTGGTAAGTCCAAGAAAAGGCGGTTGGCCCCAGAGCCAGGCCCACAGCAAAACTTCCAGTGTGCTCTTTTAGCAGGTGATGGGGTATAAGGAGTCCTGGAGGGGTCAGAATCAGCAGCAGCCCATGCTGGTCCCTTTGCTCTGGGCAGGAAGCACGAACAGCCCTCTGTACATGTCAGAGACTTGTCCAACACAGGCCTGGCCTTGGAGCTGTCCTCCCCACTGAGCATCGTCTATTCCACACACCAGCACGTGCAGCACCGCCACCCACTTTAATTCAGACGCGGCACACAAGCCTGGGTAGCTCGAGAAAGAGTAACAGCCCAACGATCACAGAGCACCAGCAACGAGCGAGCACGGAAGGAGGAAAAATGGAGGAAGCATGTTTCTATCAAGGTACCTTAGAAGAGTCAATTTTGAGCTAGATCTTAGAATCAGAGTTCAGTGAGGAAGGAGGTGGAAAAAAGGAATCAAAAGATTGAAGAGAAGGTAGTGGCTCAGTAAATCAAAGAAGAGGTCAAAACGAAGCGTTGCCAGGTCGACAGAAAAATGGCCAACCCAGATAATGACATCAAAATCAGATGCTTGCAGAGAGTAGAAGCCAACAGGAGGTCAGAATAGAACAAAGAAGAAGAAAGTACTGGAAGAATGAAGTTACTGGTTCTTTTGTGCAAAATAAACAGAAAAGTTCTTAAAACTTAACACAGTTCTGCACATATAGTTTCACACTCTTTCTCAGTCAGGAATTAAGCACAAGAAAAACTTCACAAGACAAAAACCTAGGTAGCTCTGTAAGTAACGAAAGGGGAAAAGAGGCTAGCTCATCTGAGCCAGCTTGTGACAAAAGGTGCAGTGAGGAACACAGACATGATATCACGAGGTGACAAAGGTGGTGCCTCACCCTGGAATCCCACTCATTGAGTGTCTTGATGTTGATGAAGGACACTTCGCCATTGGCCCCGGTCATGACGCCGTCATGCTCACAACGAACGATAAGGTCAATATCATCTCCGAGCTTCCACCTGCGATACCTGTGATGAAGGAGATACTCATCTGGTCACCTGAGACCCCACACAGTAGGGCCTGTGCTGCAATCTGGTCACAACATCTGCCAGAGAGCTAACGTACCGGTACGCAACAGAGGCGATCTCATTCTTATCCATGTCGTCCTCCACAAACGGGTTTGGGTTGGGGAAATTGTATCTTTCCTTCCCCTGCAAAAATGATAATGGTGCCATGAGACAGTGCTAACCTTGCAGCCCAGGCCAATCAGCTTAGTTACTGCCCTGGCCAGGTTCCTGGGGGGCTCTGAGCTCGCTGCTTGTTTTATGCCTACTTTCCCCTCCCGACTGTTGGCACCTGATGAATTGCGAAAATTAATTAGTAACCACACCCCTCCCCTAAGTTGTTTTTCCCGCCACAGCACATGTCCCCATTTGACACAACAAATTCATTTAGTGTTCATTGTCTTTCTCTTCCATTATAACAAAGCTCTATAAGGCTGGGAGGGACGCAGACATTGCAGGAACTTTGTTTTCTTTGCTGCTGTAAAGTATCTAAAACAGCTTATCTGTACACGATAGTGTATTTGTTAAATAACTGAAGGAGTCTTTAACATATCTGTGTGAAACATGTATTATTAATAGTATTCTAAATTTACAGAGAAGAAACATGCCCAAGAGCACAAAGCTATGAGGTGGCAGATTTATGGTTCAAAATCGGGCTGTCTGACCTCAGAGCCCAAGCTTGTAACTCCTGTGCTACAGGCAGGCACCGTATCCCTCCTGCTCAACCCCACAACCCCACAACCCCAGAGCCTTGCACAAAGCAGACGCTCAATCGATAGCAGTTAACTAAATAATTTCCTCACCATCCTCAGGCACTGCTGGGAGAAATTGTGGTTGATGTAGGTCGCTTCCATGGCCAGGTTGCGGGGTGAATTGAAGGAATTACCTTCATCTTGAGGAGGCTCGTTGGCCGTCTCACTCACTGTCAGGAGGTCTGCAAAAGCGGTGGCAAAGTCACCAACACATGCAACAAAGAGTCACTGACAACATGCACAGCACTGTGGAGAGACGTGGAGATCCAAGCGACACAGGCCTTTCTTTCACGGAACTGTCATCTCCTAATGAGGGTCTCCCAAAGTGGGACTCATGGGGGAAGCTGGGCAAGCGGGGGATGCTCCTTGGTGACTTTAGAGACTGCCCAACCTGAAATTCGATCTCAGTGAGAAAGCTGTCCCTTTCAACCTTTTTGCATTCCTGAAGAGAATGATTTTGTTAGCTTTTTAACAAAGGAAAGACCTCAGGATTCAGATTCAGAATATAACTGTTTTGTTTCCATTGCTGTTATGTTTTGAGTAACCTGGTTTTCACTTACGGTGTGTATACATGTATCAGTATAGTATAAAATATATGTACATGTATTTTTGCCTTTATGAATAAGCTCAAGCCAAAAAAAAGGGGGGGGATCAATTTAAGGGAAGACATAAAGCAAACAGTGCTGATGGCACGGGAGAGGGCAGAGGTCAGGAAAGTACTATGCGAGTGAGTAACCCCTGCAAGTGTACACTGGGGTGCTGCGAGGACTCCAAAAGCTGACGCATCGAGGAGGTACTGCAGTGACAGTCCTTTCCCGTATCTGAGGAGGCTGGGAGGGACGCAGACATTGCTGTCAATTCCCTTGGGGCAGATGGACGATTTTCTACCCACTCTCTAGCACCGGGGAATGCTTCGAGCTGACAAAAATCCCAACACCTTCGAGTTTGAGTTGTTCCCAAGACAGGCTTCTTACCGAAGTCCGAGTTGTCCCTCTTGTCAAAGAAGAGCTTGGACCCAACTCTCTGGACGACAATATCCCAGGAATACACAGAGCGGGTACAGCTCATCAGCGTGGCCAGAATGGCATCCGTGGCAAACACATTCCCCTGAGTTTTTGCCAGCTGCAAAGAGGATGAAAGATCTGAGGACTCTCTTCGGTCTCACTGTCCATTCACGTGGATGGGAAAGAACTCCTTTGCTTGCCACATAAACCTGATGCATAAGGAGGTTTTCACACATCCACGCCTCCCATTGCCCAAGAAGGCTGTGGCAGACCAGCCAGCGAGCCTGTGGGCAGAGCTACTGCCCTGGGCTCCTGTGGAACCGTGGCCCACTGAGCACTTGCTGGGTTCCAGCCCAGTGTTTCAGGATGCTCTCATCCTTGCCCCAATGGCATGCGCCACGTATACTGACCTCCTTCTGCAGATGAGAAAACTAAGGCTCAGAGAGATGAAGCTACGAGGCACAGCACAGCTGGGGTTCGAGTGCAGCTCTGCTTAACACCAATATTTCTGGCCTGCCCAGCAAAGTGTCTTTATTTTCATCAAACTGTTAAGTCTGATTCAGAAGAGTCTTATCTACAGGACCCAACAATACACTGATATTCCCACGCGCTCTGTTCTGCGGCCTCAGCTGTGGAAGCTGCAGCATATCTAACGGATGGGACAGGGGCAGAGGCGGTGCACACCTTCCGGATGACAGGGTCATCTGTGGTGGTGACAGTGTGGAAGATGCGCTTGATGCTCCGCAGGGGCTTCTCGCTCCTCGTGGTGATGCGGTCAAAGGCTTTGTCATAGTATTCTAGGGCCCCACAACACTCGCTGAGGAGAGAGTGGGCAAGACAGATACGCCAAGTAAAGGAGATGACCCTTTTTTAAAGCCACGGAATCAGAAGTCTTATCCAGAAGTCTAACATATAAGGGATGGAAAACACTGACTAGAACAGAAACGACAAATCATCGGAGTTTGGTTGGTTCCCTGTCCTCTCAGCTCCTCATGTGGCTCCAGGGGACACAGCGAACACAACCCACCGAGCCCAACCCCTGTGTTAAGAGCCAGGGAGCCTGAGGTCGAGAGGACCAGTTACTGCTGCATCCGTGGGGGCTGACCTGTGGCCTGGTGCTCTGCTCCCCACTAAGTCTGTCCCGTCTACTTGCCCTCTGACATAAGGGGCTCTTGGAAATGTCAGGAGAAGCAAAGATTCTCCTAAAGAATCGCCATTTCTCTTTTGGCCTGAAGAGCTTTATAACTTAATCTTACTTCTGTTTTGCTCAGGATTCCAGGAAGCTGAAAGAAATCTGGAATTTAACATCAGCAAATTTCTTTCTGCTTTCTTTTTTCTGCCAAAAAAGCTATATAATTTAATCTCCTTTGCTCAGGATGCCAGGAAGTTAAAAGAAATTTGCAGTTTAGTATGAGTAGACTTCCACTTTTCCCCCTGGTTTTGTTTTTTAAAAACACTTCTGTTAATTTTTTGTAACGTGTTTGGAGTAAGTAGCTTCAAAGCCTTTTTGGAAATACTTCCATCAGCTACTCTACACACGTAAGAGCATGGTGGGAAGTGGCAAAAGATGCTACGTACATGTCCTGTGGCTCTGATACTTCCAGATAACGCATTTTCATCAACTGAGGAAAATCCATTTCCTCTTTCACCTCCCAGTCACTACGAACTTCGACTGAAGAGTCTCGGGGTTTCTGTGGTGGCAAATCATTGGAGGAAAAAAAAAAAAATTAAAGCCCATGCAAAACATAAGCAAAAGACAGCTTAACAATACAAAGGGCTTTTATTCAAGAAACACAGTGCTGGCTGTTTTGTAAGACAGAATCCCTGACCCCTAGAGCTTACACGCTAGAAGAGGGCTGAAGGGATCACAAGTTCAGAAGCAAATAGGGTTCCACCCCCGGTAATGATGTCACCTGGAGACCATGTAGCAGCTCCCTTCTATTTCTCTCAGGATATTAACTATTCTTGATAAAGCAAGCATCACGTCCAGCAAAATGTAACTTCCACAACTATAACTTCACTTTTGCTTACGTATGTCTTCTATTCTCAGAATGTCCACACAAACATCTGCACGTGAACGTTTGCAGCAGTATACTTATAACAGGCCCGAAGTATAAACCACTCGAATGTCCACTAACTGGTGAACCGCTCAGCAAAATGTGGTATATCCATACAAAGGAATATTATTTGGCAATTAAAATGAAATAAGTACAGCTGACTCTTGAACAACATGGGTTTGAGCTGTTCGGGCCTACTTACACGCATTCCCCCCTCAACTGAACACGAATGGAAAACAGCATTCTTGGGATGTAAAACCCAAGTATATGGAGGGCCAACTTTTCATACGTGGGTTCCATAGGGCCCACTACAGGACTTGCATATGCACGGATTTTGGTACACATGGAGGTCCTGGAACCAATCCCCCTAGTATACCAAGGGACAACTGTATTGATACATGCTACAACATGGATGAACCTACAAAACACTATGCTAAATAAAAGTAGTCTGTCACAAAAGATCACATGTTGTATGATTCCATTTATGTGAAATGTGCAAAACAAAAAAATCCATACAGGCAGAAAATAGATGAGTGGTTGTCCATGGTTGGGACTAATACGGGTTTAGGTATGTCCCCTGGAATTCACATTGAAATCTGAATCCACTATGGTGGTGCTGGAAGGTGGGGTCTTTAAGAGGTGATCAGGTCATTAGGGGGGATTAATGCCTTTCTTGAAGGAATGGGTTAGCTACCAAGAGAGTTCAGCCCCCTCTTTTCTCTCTCATGCCCCCTTCCCACTTCTGCTCTTCTGCCATGCTATGAAGCAGTGCCAGGTCCTTCACAGATGCGGCTGCATGATCTTGGACTTCTCAGCCTCCAGAACAGTGAAAAATAAACCACCTTCCTTCATAACTTACCTAGTACAGGTATTTTGTTATAGTAATAGAAAACAGACTAAGACAGGGTGACTGCTAAAGCTTACAGGGTTTCTTTGTTCTTTTTCTTTTTTTCTGAGACAGAGTCTTGCTCTGTCACTCAGGCTAGAGTGCAGTGGTGTCATCATAGCTCACTGCAAC
>NW_012136747.1:6034691-6072719 GCF_000956105.1 Propithecus coquereli | reverse complement strand
AACTCCTGAGCTCAAACAATCCGCCTGCCTCAGCCTCCCAGAGTGCTACAATTATAGGCGTGAGCCACTGCGCCCGGCCAGTTAGTGGCTTCTTCAAAAGGCAGAAGCTGCCACTCTCTTTAGCTAAACCCTCAACATCGCTGACTTCTCTGAACTACGGAAAACAGGGGATTATAAAAAGGAATAGGCCAAACGGGTGTATAATGGAGATGCTAGAAGAGGCATATTGCCCCCAAAATACTGACCGGGTATATTTCACTCCATCTGTAGTGACTATCCACTGGCAGCCCCAACCGGGAGTGGCTGCTGTACTACACAACTCCAGGGGGCTCACAGGACATAGTATACATGGGGCTTCCTGGAGTTGTGCCACAGCAGAACCGAGCCTAGGCAAGCTCCAGAGTCTCATCTCATGGCTTCTGTTTCTATTCAGTGTGCATGTCCACCACAGGCGTTAGTTTCCTGCCCACGCTGTCTGTCATGAACTGGCCCTGGGAGAACAGGCTAAAGGAGGCTTGGTGGCTTTAAAATTTTTTCTTTTATAATGATGGGGAAGACAACCGTCCTCCTGCTTTGGCCCTAGGGTTCTGGAGTATGGCCGGTTTGGGAAGGGTTCTTTGTTCTGGGAGGATGTGAAACTCACCTCTCTTTCTGCTTAGCGCTCTTAGGCAGGGTTTGCAGGTTGAACTGCAACATGTTCCGTCGATCTTTGTCTCTGCGGAGGTTCCGCTGAGAATCAGGAAAAAACACCTATGTTAAAATCTTGGAGATTTGGCTTCCAACAGGTAGAGGTAATGGGAGGAGTTTAGAGTAAATTTAGGATGCAAAATCCTAAGTTTCACATGTTACTGTGTGCTTTTATTCTTATTCTATAGCATCAACAGTCTAGAGGTTTTACTTGGAATTAGCTTAGACTTACATTCACACAGGATATTTTTCATTGAAGTAGGTTTACTGGGTCTTATTAGGGTTGCTGAGTTTGACTCTTTATGAGATAATATGCAGCTTGACTGGACCATCTACTTAATAAAGTCTGCATATAGTAATTAAGTAAGGCAATTGGCACGGGTGCACCTTTTTATCTAGCACAAACATCCATTCTTAGCCATGGGTATGATGTCCTAGCTACTGGTGAACAGCAATTTAAACTATTTAAATGCATCCCTCGACCAAGTACAAGCTTACTTTAGCAGAATTTGTCACTCAACGGTGACTTAGGATTCACTGGAAGACCCATGATCATATGCTTTCCTCTCTCATTAGTATTTACAAGGTAGCATTTTTAGCAGCAAGTGACAGCCAACAGTAACAGCCCCAAGATGGTCAGGTTGCTGGCTCTTGGACTACCTGTGCAAATCTCATCCGATTCCGCTGGTAGGCAGTCTTCTGTGTGCGTGCTGTATCCACCAGTTGAAAGCTAGTTTCATCCTCCTCGTGGAAATAAGCATATTGACTTCCACCACCAAATTGAGAGGAGTACTTATCTGGGGGCAAAAGTGACAGCGTGTACTAACTACCACGTATAGACTTCACATATACATACGAGTCTAAAGCCTTGTTAGTTGAAGTGTGGTCTCAGGAACTATAGCATTGGCTGGGAGTTTGTTAGACAGACAGACTCACAGCCCCACCTCAGATCTACTGAATCAGAACTGGCCTTTTAACAAGATCCCCAGGTGATTCACATGCACATTCAAGGTTGAAAAGCTCTGGTCTAAAGAACTTCCTAAGCCAAGAGAGAGGGACTCAAGCTAACCCATTTCACTCTGACTTACTGTGTACTAATCTCAGCTAAGATTTAATTTAATAGGATAGGTAAATACAGGCACATGCTCCCTTATCAGACATGTCTAATGGATCATGATATACTTTCTTGCCAATCTGAATCCAGAAAACTCAGTACTCCAGGCAGCCACTTCCAGTGATCTCAACTGGCACAAAGAAAAAGCTTTTTATTGTATTAGGATCTTAAAACCAGAGGTTTTAAACCTGGAGTCCACTGACTGGCTTCAGAGGTTTAGTAAATCCCAAGCAATGAAACACAAAACGGTAATGTTGTTCAACAGATTTTTAAAAGGGCTCTTTTGGCTCTCGTTTGGCTCTCTCAAAACTGGAGGGAAACCCCCATTATCATAGGCCAGATCTCCTTAATTAACAGTCTAAGTTTTGGGGCTATTTTAAAATATGTAGTTAGTGTCCGAAGTCCAGATTACATCCCCCGAAGCTATGAATTATCGTTAGCATTTCCTTCCCATTCCAGAAAGCTTTCAAATGGAGGTTACTAGAAAAATTAACAACTCTCCCAAGGCTCTGATTGGAGTAGTTAGTTGAACACTTACTTGTGTACCTCTTATCTTGGTATGTGGCTCCCGTCCAGTCTGCAACCTATTAAGAACAACGAGAGAAGACAGAGAACCCACAGGTCAACCATGCAAGTTTCTATTGATCCAGAAACCCCTGAAGGTGAGAGAACACAGTGTGGGAAAGTACCAGCAGAACTGGCTCACAATGCCTTTGTAAGTGCACAGCTCTCCTATGACTATTTCCAGAGAGTATAACCTTTCTCAGCTGGTATCCCTATAAGGAACACACGAGTTAAGCTTTTGAAAGAATAAAATCGAAACAGGGACTCGTGGAGAGCAGCAGCCACAGCTGAAAAGATTCAGATTCCTGCTGACAGGCAAGTACCTTTCCCAGCCGATCTCCTTTGCTGAATGGCTGGTAGGGCATGTCCCGAAACTGCTCGGGAACCGCACAGGGACCCCAGCCTGAGGGATTGTCCTGGATCACAGGTGTCATGAACTTTGCCATCTTCCAATACCTTAAAAATATAAATAATGTGAGTAGCACATGCATGAAGAAAGGCCTTAAAATACAAAAGCCCTTCACAGGAGGTAAACGAAGACATAAATAGTAAAATTCAAAAAGCAGCACACAAAAAGGAACCCTCAACTGTTGAGCTACTACTAACTTATGTTTTCTTGTAAATAATACGGTGAATAAGTACTTAAAACTCAGAAGACTGCTAACAAACTGGATTTATCATATTTCACTAATTCTTTGACACCCTCTTTTTACTGTAGCATCTTTAAAAATGAGGTTGCATCTTATGCTTGATGGGGTGTTGTATCTTAATTGGTAGTTTCTCTTAGTGTTACACAAAATAACAGTGTTTTAAAAATTTGGTAGTGTCTCAGATTTGATGAAATGTATTAACATTTTTTCAAGTGTAATAAGTGCATTCTGGTTTTCAGACACACCTTCACTAAGGCATATGATACTTAGCTTCCCTAAGCTTTAGTCTTTCTATCTATAAAATAAACTAGATCCTTGTTTTCTTTATATGACAGGATCATTGTGAAAGTCTTATTAGTTAACACACATGAAAACTTTCTTTGTAAAATGCCACAATTAATATTCACACTTGCAAAAACACTTTTATGCACATAGAGTGCTGAGAAAAAAGGATCTTTAAGTATATCCTGAAATTCAACTTTCTTGTCCTTCCAATTTTTGGTCATCAATGCAAATCCTGTGTGCCGAGCAAGTGGTCATAAGCCAGGCAAAACGACTGCCAGAAGGTGGAGGAGGTCCCCATAAACCTTAGGTCCAAAGTGGCCATATGTCAAATGCTCATCAACATTTCCAGGTACTGTTCTTAGTGCTTACTATGCATTAATTCATTAAATCCTCCCAATAATTCTGTGAGGTAGGACCCAGCATTAGCTCCACTTTCCAGATAAGGAAACTGAGGCATAGAGAAATGAAGAAATTGCCCAAAGTCTCAACACTAGTTGATGAAAAGTTTGAACCCAGGCCATCTGGCTTCAGCATCCACACTCTGCATAATCCTAAAGCTCCTTTCAGGGGAATAAAAACCAGGAGCTCTATAGTAGATAGGTGCTGGACATTTCCTATCAAAAACCGATGCATTTATCATCCACTGTAATCCTCTGAAAATGCTCAGAAGGTGAGTTCCCAGAGGAAAATCCATTACACAGACATTTCCTGGAGGGTGGAAAGCGATCAGAGGGCACAGGTGTATTAAACTTAGTAAACTCTCCTCACTGCCCCATGAGGGAGAGATTGAGGCTTCCTACACAGATGACATTTGGGTGACAGCAACAGGGAATGAACCTGAGAGCTTCATCCCCCAAATCTCAACTTAAGCTGTGCTGTGGGAAGAGGACAAAAGAAAAGGGGTGGTGGTCTCAAAACAAATTCACATTAAATAGATACTTACTGAGCGCCAACTGTCAGGCACTGTGCTAGATACTTTAACACCACTAACTCCCCCACGTCCCCATTTTAGAGGTAAAAAAATTGAAGCTCAAACCAAGCACTTGATCTCATCATCTCAAAATAGATTTGATTTCCAGGGTTGTCTACCCTAAGTCCAGCTTTCTTTCCATTATCTTACAGGTAGGCAGTAGCCTAGCAAGATCTGGCGTTCGAGACCATATCTAACAACACAACAACGATGTCTTAACGCACACTGGTTTAAAAATCTGGTTCTGTCAGAAGTTCAAGAAGGAACAGGCCCAAGGCTTCACATGCATCATCTCCTTGGAGAATCATGGGGTGGGAGGAAGTCCCTTGGCCTTCAGCACATTTAAAAAAAAAAAAAAAAAAAAGGTGAGCAAATGGGAACCAGTGAGAGAACTACAATGATGTGACAGTTCTATGGGCCACAAGGACAGGACGGGGAGGCACCGACAGGCCGCTACAGAGCGTGCACCACCAGTCCCTGGGAGGGGGGTGGGATGGGTTTCAGATCAGAGATCAAATTTACTCCTCTATCCTAGCCTTACATTTCACAGAAAAGGAACGGGAAATTTTGGATCGTGAATTCCTCAGAACAGGGGCCGAACACCGCTAAGCTCGACATCCTCAATATCCCACCCAGAAACTCAGGAAGTCTTTCGTCACTTTAGAAAGAAGGCTCTGTGACCCAGCTGGGTTAAGTGACATGATCAAATTCGCCCAGCCCGTGGCCACAGGCGGAGTTTAGGGCCAGGGACCTCACCCGCCACGCCGTGCCCCGCATCCCGCAGTGTGCGGGACCTCCGGCCCCAGAAGGCGGATTCCTGCTCCGCCCAGCGGAGAGACAGCGACGGCAGTGGGGGACGTAAGAAAGGTCTCTTCCGGGAGGCCCCCAAAGACCGGGCCTCGTCCAAGTCGGCTCCGGAGGTCCGCAGGACTCTACGAAACACGCCGCTCACCTGCAATGGCCTTGGCCGGCCGGGATGACAACAGATGGTCCGAGCCAGAGGCCGCGTTACCAGCTGCACTCCATAAACCGGTAAAGGAGAGGATATGCGCGCGCAGTAGGCGGCGCCGTAAACACGACCGGCGCTGTCGTAAACCTCTCCAACTTCCTCCGGGTTCGGCGGAAGAGCGCACGAGTCGTAAAGCGAAGGTGCACCCGGAAATCCGTCACTAGGCTTCGCAGGTTGTCCTCTATAGACTCCGAGGGACCAAGACGCGAAAGGGTGGTTATGGTTAAGTCAGGCCGCATCCGGGGACGCCCTAAAAGGGCGTTCATTATTGAAACGTGGCGGCCGTGCAATCGAAGCGGGAGGCGGGGAGCGGCTGGCCGCCCCTCTGTGTCCCACAAAGCTTCACGGGACGCTCCGGCCCTCTGTGTCCCACAATGACCCGCGGCTGCCGCCCGCTTTAACCAATCGCCTGGCTTGGTTCTCACAGCAGGGGCCGGGCGGGTGTCTCAGGCTGCGCCTTTTATCACTCCGTCCTTTTTAATAGCTGTGGAAACAGGCTCAGCGGTGTAAAGTGGTCGGCTTAGTTCAGACTGTTAGTTTACGGGGTTCAAACCGTGTTTCTACAATTCTCAAACTTGATTGTATGACGAAGATTAATGGAGCGCTTTCTTTTTTTTTTTTTGAGACAGTTTCACCCTGTCACCCAGGCCAGAGCGCGGTGGCGTCATCGTAGCTGAGTGCAGCCTCAAACTCCTGGGCTCAAGCTATCCTCCTGCCTCAGCCTCCTGAGTAGCTGGGACTGCAGGTGTGCCCACCACGCCCTGCTAATTTTTTCTATTTTTGGTAGAGACGGGGTTTCACTCTTGCTCAGGCTGGTCTGGAACTCCTGACCTCAAAAGATCCCACCTCGGCCTCCCAGAGTGCTAGGATTACAGGCGTGAGCCACCGCGTCTGGCCAGGAGCGCTATTTAAAAAAAACTTCTAGGTCTCGCCTCCACAGATTGTACAAGTGCGTCTACGCGGGAGCCTGGGAATCTGCATTTTAATTAACAATTGTGATTTTGAGGCGGGACTCAGGAACCACTTTCCTACAGTGGACATGTGTGGTTCTCTCAGCAGCTCCCAGCGAAGGGAGTTTCTCCTGGAGTTTTTCTTGGGGGAATTTCAGAACACTGAAAGAGAATCTGAGGGTGCGGTTTTGTTCAAAGCCCAGATCCTTTCTCTTATACCTGGCCTCCTAGTTTTCCTTATCAGTCTCCTAGCCTGTCTCCTTTATTGGGAAAATATATCTATTATTAGACGTATCTGACGTCTAGGCTCTGCCACTTTCTGTGTTTGGCCTTCCCATTCCTGGGCCTCAATTTCCTTACCTGTAAATTGGAGATGATAATAAAGGGGTGCTGTGAGGGTAAAAATAAATGCGAAAGGAATTAGTAATAACACCAGTTAAGTGAACTCGGATCGGTTATTCGACCTCTTTAAACTTGCTTATTAATCTGTAAAATGCGAATGTTAATAGCAGCACCTATTTCCATAAATTCGGCACCTATTTCCATAAATTCTCTCCCAATCTGCTCATCTTCCAGTTTTCCTAATTTTTGTTAATGGTACCTGGTGAACCGTGCTCAGTGCAAAACCCTGTAGTCATCATTGGTGATTCCTTTTCCCTTTCCCACCACATTCAGTTCTCCACTAAGTCCTCTTTATTTTACTTTCAAAAATCGCATCTCGAATGCTACCACTTTATCACCATCTCACCTCATGCTTACATCCACACTTGCTCCTCCAGGATTTCTTCTTCACATGGTGGCCAAAGGAATCTGTTCACAACCTTCTAGCAGCTTCCCATTATGTGCTTAGAGGAAAATATGAATATCTTCCTGTGGCCTGTCTTGTCTACCTTTCAACTTCATATTCTGCCGCTGCCGACTCATTCTGCTCTAGCCACCATGGGCTTCTTTTTGTGCCTTAAATACACCAAGCTCATTTCCATCTCAGCAGAGCCTCTACACTTGCTGTTCTTGCTGCATGGAACACTCTTCCCCCAGACTTACTGGTGGTTCGCTTGTTCTCGTCATCTGTGTCTCTGCTCAAGAGTTACCTCCTCATGGAAGTCTGTCTGAGCATCATTCCTAAAGTAGCTGCCCCTTCCTTCTCTCCTCGCCCTCTGCTTGATCTTCTTTATAGTTCTCGCTGTTTTCTCAGATATTCTTTGTTTCAGCTCTATCTCTCCCTACAGAGTGTAAGCTCCGTGGGGGTAGGGGCTTTGTCTGTATTACCTAGCACAGTGCCTGGTAATATCTGTTGAATTGTTGAATGAATATGTAGGGGTTTTGTGAGAAGGAAATGAGAAAATGAATTTATCCCATTATCCCGGGCACATAAAGAAGCACTCAATAAATGTTAGCAAAACTAACATCACTAGTAAATTGTAATGTGTTCTAAAATATAAGGGGAGATGTATTTTTGCTGAATTTCTTGTGTCTTTTTTTTTTTTTGCTGTGGGCCCACAGGCCATCTGCTGCAGCCTCTCTCTTGTGTCAGAGTTTAATCATCTTTCCCATATTTTCGCCCAGATGTCGCTGCCCACTCCAGATGGAGAAGGATTTGGAGTGTCCTGTCTCATTGTCAGTAGTAGGTCCCTGGGCTTGGGTGGGAGATTGTGCCTCTGCTCCCCTCCTCCCCACCGACACCCCTGCTGTCTCTTTTTCTGCCTATCCCACTGCCCGTTCTCCACACGGCAGCTGGCATGACCTTTCTTTACGCGAAATCAAAGCATGCCCAACCACCCCCTCCCCCGACCTTACAACCCTCAGTGGCTCACCTCCACCCTGAGGATGAAATCCTGTGGTCTGCAAAGCCCTAAATTGCAGCTTCCCACCGTGTGCCTGGTACTATTCCAAGGCATTACATTAAGTCATTTAATTCCCACTTCAGCCCTGTAAGGTATGGCCTATTATTCCCCCCATTTTACAGATGAGGATATGGAGGTACAGAGAGATGCTCTAGGTGCAACAGTGTATAGGTAACCTGGGGTTCCAAACTCAGGAGGCAGCGTAGCTCCTGAGTCTTTTGTTATTCCATTAGTGTTTTGTTTGGTTCCTAACTTTCATTCCTATTGCAAATTATCTTGTTTATTTACTTATCTCTTGTCTGCTCATGAAAGGCGGGATCTTGCATGTCTTGTTCACTCTTGTAGCCTCAGCACCTGGGATGGTACCTGTCATGCAGTTGGTGCTCAGAAAATGTTGTTTGGTGCATGCGCATGAGTGACCTCTGAGGACAGGCCCCTCCTCCGTGTGTCCATAACACTTGGCAGAGCCCTCTATCGCTTTCTTACCACGTGCCTTACCCTGTCACCAGTGTCCCCTACCTCCCCTACCCGGGACCCTGGGTTCCTCCAGCATGTGGCTGCGTTATTCCTGGATGAATTATCATGGCCTAGCACGGTGCCTGGCACACAGAGTGTGCACAAGACATGCTTGGTGCACCCAGGGCCTTCAGACACTGCTTTTAGAACTGTAACACAAAACAAAACACAACAAAAATCACCACAAAAAACTTAACATTCTTGCCAAGAAAGTATAGGTTTGGGGGCAAGGGCCCTTTCTCTAAGGAATCTTGTACAGCCTCTTTCTAGTTTGGAGAGGCGCGAACATTGTCTTTGGGCAATTGAGTAACTTATTATTATTGCTAATAATGGCTGATGTTGGCATAGCAATTTCTAAATGACAAAGTCATGAATTTCATTTGAGCCTCATGACTACAATATTTTAATACCAATTTTACAGATGGTAAAATGAGGCTTGGAAAGGTCACTAACCCAAGGTCACACAGCCAGTGAGAGACAGAACTGGAATTTCATTGGTTTACTCATTCAACCAGCATTCACGGAGCACCCTCTGTGTGCCTTGTAAGGAGAGACCTAGATGTGGAGGAGGCAGCAGGGAGCAAAGTGGGTGAGGCTCTTGCCCTCAAGGAGGGTGTCTTTTGGTGGGGGGAGGCAGAAAATGGGCGAGGGCACAGAGATGTGAGAAGTAGGTGAAGACATTACAACAGGGCCGTGCGTTAGAGAACGATTTGGGCTAGAGTGCTTTTGGGATGGGAGTTCAAGGAGGCTTTTTCATGAGGTCGGGGCAAGCGTTTGATGGCAAACTTGATGGACGTGAGGTTATTTATAGACTTTATTTAATCCTACTTAGTGTGAATATTTATATATTTGCTGCAGAAGAAATAAAGGCTTTATGGAATAGTCCCTGGGCGTATCACCTGATGTGCAGCAGACTCCCTGTAAAACCTTTCCGACATCCAAAGAATTCTAAGTTATAAAGTATATTGAGCTGCGGGGGTTTCAGATGAGGAACTGTGGGCCTGTACCGGACTTTTCTGTCTCAGTGGAGCAGAAATCATTACCCCCATTTTACAGATGAGAGAGACTGTGGGTGAGGGACCTGGTGCCTTGTAGCATTTTATCATCCCATGGGAACGTGTGCTGGTAGGAAGGGAAGCTTTTGAGTCTTGTCATCGCAGCAAAATTTTAAGAGAAAACCTGGAAGGATTGAAGCCCCAAAGAATGCTCCACGTGCCCCGGAAGAAAGGGAGGCTTGCTGTACGTTCCAGTGGTCGGCATTCAGAATTATTTTTTATTTCAGCTGCGTGTACACTCACCCATCACAGGACCAGTTCTCAGAATAGAGAGGTACCTGTTGAATCATCCACCCCACTTCCTGCCTCGTGTGGGCATCTCTCCAAGTGCTGAGCCATCCGCTTCTCTGCTGTAGCCTGAGATATATCAGGATTTGCAGCCCTGGCGACAGGAGACAAAATAGATTCCCATTTCCTTCAGAGCCATTTAGCTAGTTTAGAGAGTGTTTGTCTGTTTCGACGGGATGAGCAATAACCATGCCTCTCCTTGGCTCCTTCTCTCTGCCCCGTATGTTTTCTTCTGTTGGGGTTTGGTGTCCTGGGGCCAAAGGTGAACACTGATTTTGGTTTGATCTGGCTGTGCTGTCGTGGGTGAGTAGGTGCCCCTCTCTGAACCTCAGGCCCGCTTTCTGCAGCACAGCCTTCTTCTCATCTCTGTTCATACCCCATGCCCTGGTTCCCAGTGTCCTGGCAGATCCAGGTGACTGCAAGGTGACATTTAAGGGGGTCTCATGGGGCGGTGTGACATCACCGCAATGCAAGCAGACATCTGTGGAGTCCGACTGCCTGAGTTTGAATCCCAGGTTTACCCGTAGCTGCGTGACCTTGGGCAAGTTGCGTGACCATCTGAGCCCTGGCTTCCTCATCTGTAAAACAGATTGAATTATAGTGTACAGTACCGATTAGGGAGGGAAGTAGAATTAGGTCAGATAATGTATGTAACGTGCTTAAGGCAGTGCCTGGCATGCAGTAGACCCTTAATCCATGTCAATTGAATTAATATGGTCACCAGAAACTCAGGAGGTGGGAGGCTTTGACTGGGGCAAGGTCTTGCCACATTTCAGAAGCAATCACTGGTCCCTTGTGAGGATTCAGGCCCTGGGTTGGTCACTCGGCATTCAGAGAGAGACCCAGCCCTGCTCTCAATATGACTTTTGCCCCAAAGACTAGTTTGGAAAGCAGATGTGGCTGATCCAGGGTCTATGAGGTGCTTAATTAAATATATTTTGAGTCTATGTTTAAAAAGCAAATTTCACATAAAAATCCAGATTTTTGGCTTCTCTTAAGATCTAGCAACACTGAGCTGGCTTTCCTGCATGCTGATAAGAAGCTGGAACTGAATAGGAGCTGCTCCCCTGGCCAGGGGCTCTCTACTTTGCCACAGTCCTCACTACTCCCTATTGCACCATACCCAACCTTCTTCATGTTCATGTATGTTTGCTGTCTGGCCCTCTGGAAATTTGCAGATAAATCACAATGCAATGCTGTGGGTGCAGTGAGAGCACAACGCGGGATAATAACTCAGCCTTGGGCAGTCAGGAAAAGCTTCCCAAGGGAGGCGAAGTCACAGCTGCTTCTCTATAAAACCTGCAAATGTTTTATCAGAGCTGCTGAACACCCTCATCTTTCTGGCTCAAGGACATGAATAAAGGACACAAAGTCAGAGCTGGCAGGGAATCTCTGCCATGAAGCAACTGAGGCTCAGTGCCTTGATGGGGTCACACAGCCAGCTCATGGCAGAAGTAGGGCTAGAACCAGGGTTATCAACCTGAAACAGTTCTGCGCCTCTCTACCTCCCCTGTTTCCGGATTCCTCGGGAGTCAGAAGGGTTTGTACTCTGGAGTCTTGGACTTGAGTCCCGTGTCTGCCACTTTTTGCAGTGTGACCTTGGATAAGTTGCTTCATCTCTTTGAACCCCAGTTGGCTCATCTATAAGGTGGGGGTAAGGATGCTGACCTCAAAGGAGTGTTCTGAGGGTGAAAGATTGAGAAAATGGATAGGGGACAACTCATTAGCTCAAGAGGACTCTAGACATGTGAGGGTCATTATGATTGTTGGCAAATATCCACCTTCCCCCAACGGATTCTGGCACCATCTGTCCGACAGTGACCTTGAAGGGGACCCGACCCCCGTTCCGCCTTTGCCAGTGTGTTGTGGGAGTACACGTGGCCTTTCGTCAGGCTTGGACCCTGGAAGGGCATGTTTTGGGATTCTCTGACCTTGGCTGTGAGCAGGGCCCTGGACGCAGAGCCCACGGGCTCCCCTCTTCCAGGAGGCTCCAAGGTCAAAGGGGGGTGCTGGGGTGGAGATAGGAAGGAAGCAGAATTTCCTGGGCAAGGAGGTGACATGTCAATAATTCTTTTGTTTTTTTCAAGGCACCTACCTGCATATCAGGGGCTCCCTTCGAATCCCATTTCAGGGGCCGGAACTACTGAGGCAGTATAGCACTGTGGTTGACTGCCCTGCTTTGGGGGCCCCCTGTCCTGAGTTCAAGTCCTGACTTTCCTCCTTGCTGGTTGAGTGTGACTTTGGGCAACATTTCAAATTTCTCTAAACCTCAGTGTCCTCATGTACAAAATGGGCTTGTCAACGTACCTATTTTATAGGGGACGAAATGAGATTATGTGCTGCAGGGTTTAGCAGTGAGGAGCTCGATGAATGGCAGCTATTGCTATTACTGGAAATCGTAATAATAGCCGTCCACTGTGTTTGTATAGCACGTTGCCATTTATAAACCAGCTGTGTTTTCTTACCCCATTTCATCTTCACAATAACTCCTTGAGGTGGCCAGTGCAGGGATCATTGCACAGATGAGGCACTGGGAGCCCAGAGAGGGCAACGGTCTGCTCAAGGTCACACAGCTTGTGAGTGGCAGAGCCAAGTTCAAGTCTTCTTAGATGAAGAATGAGCAGCACCTTCCGCAAGGCCTGGCCAGACCAGACCCTGAACATGTGGCTGGGCTGCTCCCTGACTGCTCCCAAAGACTCCTTTATAGAAAAATAATCCGGAATGTGGTTTCTAAGCCTTGTTTGTACTTTGAGCCTGTGTTGCCTCCAGGAGGGAAGAAAATTTTCCTTGTTCTGTGATGTTGGACTGGCTTTCCTTGCATTTGTTCCCAAGGGACCTCAGCGGCTCCCTCCCCACGTTGACCCTTAGAGCTGTTTCCCAGAGGGTCGGTGTGTTCTGCATCTGGCCACAGGGTGGCGCTGCTCCCCAAGTCATGAGAAGTCATACCCGGCCCGGGGCTGCATTTCAACGCATCAAGTATCCATTAAACACCTACTCTGTACGAGTCACCGTGACTGCTGAGGGGAGGGCTTCAGCTATTCATTTCTGTCACATTAAGGTCTATCAGTAATAGCAACAGCAATAACTTGGGCAGAGGACTTCATAGTTTATTGAGCAATTTACATAGATTTTCTGGTTCCGTCTGCCAAACGATCTTGATATATTAGGTGGGGTGGGCCTTGTCACGCCCGTTTGAGGAGGAAATTGAGGCCCAGAGAGTGATGGGCCGTGTGAAAAGGCACAGAGCAGAGAGCGCAGGGTCGGCATTCAATGCATTAGAGGTGGCGGATGGAGCGGGCAGACCCAGGCATCGGTCTCCTCCAAGCCGTTACTCGCCTACGAGGGCAGGGACTGTATCTTATTTGTCTTTCTGTCCCCACTCCTAGCGCAGCTCCTGGTGGAGGGCTTCAGCAGCCCTCTGCAGCGGCAGCGAGAGGGGAGGCAGGGGCTCCCTGCAGGCTGCGCAGCCGCCGGGAGCTGCAGTGCCGAACAGCGCCTGGAAGGCCCTCTGGGTGCGCTCAGGCTGAGAGAGGCTCTGGGCTGGAGCAAAGAGGGGAGGTCACTACTCTCACCACGCAGCGTTTGCAAGGCACAAGTGACTCACCATAATTTGGTCCCTGAAGGCTGCCGGGTGGCTGAGTGCTCAGAAATGATTCGCTCGTTCATTCGTTCACTCATTCATTCATTCACTCAACAAACATTTTCTGGGTACCTGCTACATGCTGAGCACTAGGAATACAGACATGCAAACACAGCCCCTGTTCCCTGGAGCTTCCGGGGCACTGGGGGACATGGAGGGCAAAGAGCTAGCAATACAGCTTGGTGTGAGTTGCTCAGAAGGCTGTACCGAGTGCCACGGGGGTGACTGAATCTACCAGGGATGGGGGAAGGCTGCAGAGAGGAGGGGACCTTTTGCAGGATCTTGGAGAATGAGCTGAGTTTGCAGATTGCCAGGCAAAGAAAGGCACGTGAGGGTTGGGGGAAGGAAGGTGTCAGGGGCAGTGGTGTGTGCACAGGCCAGAGCTGGCAAAGGGCGTCGGTCATGCATTTGAGGACAGGTAAGAGGTGCAGCCGTAAAGAGAGTGGGGGGCCAGCCAAGGAGGGGCCTTGAAAGCTATCCTGAGGACTGTGAATCGTGTCCCGTATTGGTCAGGAAACCGTCACGCTGGGAGCTGTGCACGGAGCTCAGAGTTGCAGGAAGGAGGTGGGCAAAGGAGCGTCATTCATGTCGGCTGAGCCCTGGCTATTTGCCAGTCATGGCGCCAAGTGCCTCCGGAGCACTGGCTTATCATCTGTCTTGCGAGGCAGGTTCTCTTATCATCCTCATTTTACAGACGAGTAAACTGAGGCTTGGAGTGCTAACGTAAGTTGTCCAAGGTCATGGAACTAGTACTGGTGGAGTCAGGACTTGTCTTTTTGGTTTTTGATGGTCACCTTTACAAAAGCTAAAGGGTATAGATTTTCATGCACATGGTACAAAATCCTAAAGGCTTGTTGCCGCCTGCCAGGAAGGTTTAAAAAAAAGGCCCAAAAGGTGCCCAGAGAGGTTGCTGTCCCTAGTATCCCGTCTGTGCACGTGTGTGATGGGTAGGCCTGGACTGTGGGCAGGTGCCCTGATAGGGACAGGGAGCAGGGACCTGAGGGGCCTGGCGAGGGACTGAGTGGGGACAGGGTAGAGGAGAGAGGCTGCGGTGGCACTGTCCGACAGGCAGGCGTTCGGCAGGGCTGGAGGCACACGGAGAGGGAGAGACCAGCCTGCGGGCTGGGGACATTACCTGGGGCCTCTTGCTGATTTCAGAGCAGTTCTAGCCTGCAGGGCCGCACTGAGCCACAGGGGCTGGGCCAGGAGGGAGGCCATGGGCTCAGGAGCCCGGGAGGTCTGGCCTCAGTGCTCCACGGGAGATTCTGGGGGACTCATTTTTCTTCTCCAGGTGTCAGGAAGTCAGTGCCGCATGGAGGCCCGTTGCCCCCGTCATCGTTCTTCACTGTGGAGGGAAGGGCAGGGCGGTGGGAGGTGGAAGGGCTGGAAGGGGCTGGGGGCTTGGAATCCCTCCCCAGATGCTTCAGGGCTGCATCTGAACAAGGGTGCACAGCGTGCAGAGCTCTCCCAGGCAGGATGGGACGCCTGCGCGTGCGCACACGCACACATATGTATCACATGTTATAAGGAACACGTGCAATAAAGTGTGATATATATATTATTTTATTTGATTCTCACTTCCCCAGGTTTTTTGGAACTAGTTTTGAAAATAATGAGTTGACTTCTGATGTGCAAACAGCCCTTCGGAGTTGGATCCTGAGCCCGTGACCCAGCCCTCGTAGTCTTTCTGGAAGAACCAGATGCTCCAGCCTGGTTTGGTCTCCCCTGCCCCAGTCCTGGGATCAGCTATTTCTCCAAGGCGCCCCGGTTTCCTTCCCTGAGAAACACGACTTGGGTGGGGGCGGGAGGAAGCAGCAGGCTGTGGGGAAGAGCCCCGATCTGGGCAGCCCCTCAGTGCTGGTGACCTTGAGCAAGTCCCTTTGCCTCCTCCGGGGGTGGGGCATTAGAGGACCAGTTAAGTCCTTTCCAGACTCATCTGAAGCCAAGAAGAAGATGATGGAAACGTTCATGCCGTGTGTCTGGAAGCCTGGATTCAAGCACCGGCTCTGCCACCGCATGGCTGTGTGATGCTGGGCACGCTACTTAACCTTTCTGAGCCCCGGGGTCCTCATCTATGAGATGGGGATAACAGCACTTCCCTTGCAGGACGTCCATGAGGAATATCTCACCTGGAGCAGGTGCTCAATGGATGCCGATTCCCTTCCTCCTCCTCCTCACTCATCTGCCTTCAGCACCCCGGAGGTGAGGATTGGTTACTGGGTGGTTGGGGAGAAGGGAAGAGAGGTGGCCAGGGAAGAGGAAGAAATTGGGCAATAGAGGGCCATGGGCAAACAAAGGATGAGGGGTTAACTCAAAATAAGGAAGGTGATTTTAGTTACCAGAGCTGTCCAATAAGAAAGACTCTAGCTGCTTGGGGAAGGTGGAGAGTTTCCTGTCGCTGGAGGTATGCAAGTAGAGACTGAGGGTTTGTGTGCCATACTGATGTTTTTGTGAGGACTTCTGCATTGGCCAGGAGGTTGATTCCTTCACTCAGCAAACTTCTGCAGAGAGGGCTGTCCTTGCCTGGCCCTATGATGGGACAGGAGATGACAAGGTGAATGGGACACCATCCCTGGCCCCAAGGAGCACCCAGTCCAGGGACTAGGCTGACCCCTGAGGTCCCTTCTACCCTGCAGTTCTGTGCTTTGAAGCGTCCAAGCCCTGGAGGGAGTTGGCTGAGGATTTCAGTGCGCGCCTTCGGTATTGATCCTCTCGAGTTGGAGCTGGCTGGGGAGCGGCAGGAGGAGGACGCCGCAGTGTTATTAGTGCGGAGGACATGCTGTAATCTGTCAGTGTCACCCTGGTCGCAGCTGGCTGGTGACCATCCTGCTGTTAACGCCTCCCTTCCCAGCAGCCTGCGAGCACACAGCCTGCACAGCGGCCCCCGTGCCTCCACCTCTCCCCACAGGAGGGGGGATGTGGGTGCTTACTCTTTTCCTACTTCTCCCTGACATGAGCCCTCTCCTCCAATCAAACTGGCTTGTCAGTGTTTCCCAGACACAGCCGGGCACTCCTACGTCTGTGTCTTCAGTTACCAGAATTCCCTGCCAGCCATGGCCACCAAATCCATCCATCCATCCAATCATCCCTTTGTTTTTCCATACATCTTTCCATCTGCTCATCCATTCATCCGTCCACCCTCTGTCCATTCAATCTTGCCATTCAGTTCAGTCCAATTTGATTCAACTGGATTCAATTCAGTTCATAAGATTACCAGGCTTTGCCATGTGCCAAGCGCACGTGGAAAGTGAGGCATGTCTGTGTGATCAAGGAGCCCGTGGAGGAATCCTCCCCATTCTTTGCAGCCGGCTTTGAGTCTGACCTGTTCATCCTTTGCCAGCCCTTTCAGCAGAAGCAATGGACTTTACCAGGCTTTGCCATGTGCCAAGCGCACGTGGAAAGTGAGGCATGTCTGTGTGATCAAGGAGCCCGTGGAGGAATCCTCCCCGTTCTTTGCAGCCGGCTTTGAGTCTGACCTGTTCATCCTTTGCCAGCCCTTTCAGCAGAAGCAATGGACTCTACAGGGCTGTCCTGGGGAGGAGGGTGTAGCCTGGCTTTCCCGAACTCACGAGTGAGACATCATCCCCGACCCCAAGGAGCACCGAGCCCAGGGAGTAAGCTGACCCCTGAGGTCCCTTCTACTCTGCAGTTCTGTGCTTTGAAGCATCCGAGCCTTGGAGGGAGCTGCCTGAGCTAAGACAGAGATGAGGCCAGGGCGGAGCCAAGGCAAGGAGCGAGGCAGAGGGTGGCAAGAAGGCGAGGGTGAGATGACCCAGTGGGACAGGGGTTTGACTCCATGGAGGGAGGCGCGTCCATGCAGCAGTGAGGGCTCCAGCAGACGCTGAGCGTGGGTACCGGGGAGGAAGAGGAAGAGAAGGGGGCAAGGAGACCATGCTGGAGAAGTGGGTTAGTGTGGTGGTGAAGGTGTGAGCTCTAGAGCAAGTGGACTGCCTGGTTCATTGTCCCCGCTCCACCGTATTCCTGCTGTGTGACCTTGGGCACGTATCTTAATCTCTCTGATCCTCGATCTCCCCGTTTGTAAAAATGGGCATAATAAGATCCATCTCATAACGCTGTGGTTAGCATTAACACACGAAGTGCTTCAATCAATGCCCGGCGCAGAGAGAGCTCAGTAGGTTCTTGCTCTGGTTAGTTTGAGTCTTCGCCGAGCGCCTGTGCTGCATCCCAGCTCTGCGCCAGGAGCTTTCGCTCTCAGTGTGTCCTCCGAGCATCCCAACTGCTGACCCTGTGCAGGGATTAGTGAACCCATTTTACAGATGAGGAAATGAAGGCCCAGGGAGGCCATCTCTTGGTCATTTCACATGGCTGGTGAAGGGTGGAGCTGGGCTTCAGATGCAGACCTGTCTAACTCCACTGCCCTTACTCTCCTGCCCTCCCTTTCCTGCTGCTTCTCAAGGGGTGAGTGCTCTGGGATGCCAGGATTCTAAAATTTCCTTCCCAGCATCTGTCTGGGGCACTCTTTTGGCCTCCTTTATTTTTAACTCTGAGTTGTTAATTATTGTCTCCTGTATGTTTTCTCTCTTTCCCGGAGGGCATGAGATCAAGAAAAGAAATTTTCTTCTCCACAACTGAAGTGTTGACTTTGACAATGAAAGCTGCGGAATTCATGTTTCCCTTTTTGCCTTGCTTGCCAGGAAGCTTGTACTTTTTGTCATACTGCTTCCTTCCCCTGTCCATGGTTTTGTTTTTTCACCTTTAATAGCCTTTTTATTTATGTGTCTTTCACTGCAAGCTTTTCTACTCATAGTAGAAGCTGAATAAATAGAGGATGAATTGAATGGGAACGGGCGTATTGCAGATTACAAGTAAATAATTAAAATAAAACTGTAAAATTCAAGAGAGGGACGTGCCTGTCTCATATCTGTCCCTTGCAACAATGTCTATCCCCGGCTCTGGCTCAGTGAATTTTGCACGGAAAGCTCCGTGGTGATTTTCCCTGTCACGTCTGCATCGGTGGCTCTCCTTGACCTTTGGATCACAGGACTGACCCCTGCCTATCTCTTCCGCTTCATCCTGTGTCACTTGTCCTCTTGCTCACCCGGGATAACCACTTGAGTCATCTTTTAGATCTTCTCATAAGACAAGTTCTTTCCTGCCTTAGGAAAAGAGTCTTTGCACATGCTGTTCCCTCTTCCTGGAAGCCTCCGCTCTCTCCCTTGGCCTGCTTTTGCCTGGCTCACCCTCCCTACCCTTCAAATTCCGGCTGAAGGTCAGCATCTCAGGCCTCCACTGACTGCTCCATTTAAAGGGGTTGCGGTAGCTAGTCTGCAAAGATGGCTGCCGAGGTTTCCTGCCTCTCACGTCATGCTGCTGTTCCCTTCAGGAGGTAGGCTCTGTTTCTTCTCCCCCAGAACTGCGCTGGGCCTTGGGACTTGCTTTGGCCAGTGGAACGTGGCAGAGGTGACTTGCTGAGACTTCTGAGGCTAAGCCTTCAGATGACTGGCAGCTTCTACTTTCTGCCATGTGACGCCCAGCTGGCTTGCTGGGAGAGGCCCAAGTCACACACAGAGACCACAGGGGGCAGAAATGAGGTGTTCAGGCCAGCAGCCCCCGCTGGGCTCCCAGCCAATAGTCAGCATCGACCCCAGCCAGGTGAGTGAGCCAGCCTGGTCGCTCCAGCCCAGTCGGGTCCCCAGATGACTGAGGGCCCAGCCGGCATCATGTGGAACAGAAGAACTGCCCAACTGAGCCCATGGAGTTATGAGAGATGATAAAATGGTTATTGTTGTTTCAAGCCACTAAATTTTTGATAATCAAAAGAGAGGTTAATCCCTGGTATTTCTCTCTCTCTCTCTTTTTTTTTTCTTAGAGACGGGGTTTTGCTAAGTCGCCCAGGCTGGAGTGCAGCAGCTGTTCACAGGCATGATCACAGCACACTACAGCCTCAAACTCCTGGCCTCAAGCGATCCTCCTGCCTCAGCCTCCCAAGTAGCTGGGACTACAGGCAAGTGCCACCATGCCCGGCTAATTTTTTCTGTATATTTTTAGTTGTCCAATTAATTTCTTTCTAATTTTAGTAGAGACGGGGTCTCGCTCTTGTTCAGGCTGGTCTCGAACTCCTGAGCTCAAACAATCCGCCTGCCTCGGCCTCCCAGAGTGCTAGGATTACAGGCGTGAGCCACCGCGCCCGGCCTACTGCTCTGTTTTTGATTCCTTTACTCCAAACAATCCTACGTGAGAGTTGCTGTTATTATTAATCCCCTTTTCACAGAGGAGGCAACTGACACGTAGATGCTTGCCCACGGTTGTGTTGCTAGCAAGCGACTAGAGTCAGGATCTGAACCCTGGCAAAGTGTCTCCAAAGCCCACCTTCTTAACCCTCATACCGTTCTGCCTCTCTTTCATATCTGTAAAGAGGAAAATAATACCTGCTTAACAGGGCTGTGACGATGTATGATTTGGCAGTGTCTGGCACATTGTAGATTCTCAATAAATCCCAGTTTGCTGTGGTATAATAGCTAAACAGGGCCCAACCAGGAAGGGCTTTGAAGGCTTTACTGTGAGGGCATTGGGGAGCCATTGAAGGTTTTTGAGTGAGAGAGTGACATAAAGAAACTGTGGTTTAGCTCACGTCCTATCTTTTCCCTCCTTCGTTCTCCCCTAACCCTCCCAATAACTAGCTCTACTTTGCCTGACACCCCTATGTCTTATCTACCTGTGACATTTTGAGATTTGAGCTGTTTAAGGGCCGTGATAGGTCATCCCAGACTTTCTGAAATGGGATGGGAAGGGATGCTCTCCTCCTCTCCTCAGGTCGCATCTCAGAAGGCTGCTTCAGAGGCTCGTCCTGGCCCTACCTCCCGCTCCGCTTCCAGCACTAGTGACGGAGAGAGGCGCCTGGTTTCTCTCACGACTGACGTCTTATTCCCCTTGGGATCCCTTCCGTGGCGTGGGCGGCAAGCAGGGCTGAGACTGGTAACCTGTGGGAGAGGAGCGGAGGGAACACGGGAGCCAGAGCAAGTCAGAGGGGGAGACGGGGACTGAGAAAGGGACAGTGCTTGAGAGAGATACTGAGGGAGGTTGAGAGTGAGAGGGGGAGAGAGAGAGCGAGAGAGAGGAAGGAAGTCTGGCCTCATCCCTTCAGGGCTGGTGACAAAAATGGGCCATCTGACCTAGTGTTGTGCTCCCTTGTTCTGACAGATGCTGTGTAGGTGCACACGCGTGCATGTAAGGTACACGTGTCCCTGTAGTATCACGCTCCGTGCTGACCTTTGCATGTAAGAGCATAGATGGGTCTCTGAGCACACAGAGATGATGTATGTCGAGAACTGCGTGCGGGGGACCATGCGCATCCCCAGCCCAGTGTCACCTCCTCCGTATGCACCGCTCTGTGTTGGTTCACCCTCCTCTCCTTGCGGTGGCATTGTCACATTTCTTGGCGAGTCTGTGTTTACTTGTCCGTGTTTCTGTCTCTACAGAGGGCTTCTTGCAGGACAGTTCATGTCCTTGTCCTGTCTGTGTTCCTGGGAGCAAGGTCAGGGCTTGGTGGAGGGGAGGTGGCCAATACATGCTGACAGCCCGGACGAGTACGTTTGCGTGAGTGGATCTAATTCCAGAAGTGTGTGAGGGGGTGTGTGCATGCACATGTGTGCACATACTGGAATGTGTACGTGGACATACACACATGCACATGCGCCGTGGGGGCACGGATGTGTCTCTGAGATGTCCGCGAGTGAACCCATATGCACCCCACCTGCAGATCTATGCAATGGCATGCTGACTGTGTTTAACAACAGGCTCTCTGTTTAAAAAAATCATCCCTGATTTGTAGCACTTGCCCATTTCTGTGGTGTAAACATTCCCACTGTGGCCAGTTTCAAGCTGCCGACATGGCGTCACCGCACACTGAGTTGGGAAGAGAGGCACATGAGTGGCTCGCGCTGAGCTGGTGGGAGCCGGCTCCAGCACCCGCAGGATTTGTGTTTGTGACAGCCCACAGCGGGGAGGGCAGCCAGGGCAAAGTTCCTCCCGAGAAGCTTCCTTCTAGAGCCTGTGCGCTGGGGCACGCAGGCGGTTGCTGTCGACCAGCCGGCTCTCTCCACTGTGGGCTTGGGAGCCAGTCCACACCGCTTGTTGGGCAGGTCCAGATACTCACCAGGACAGCGCCTTCCCTCACTCCCTGCAGGCGCTCTCAGAGCTTTCGGAGTTTGGGGAGGTCAGCACATTGCGGCGAGGAGGAATGTCTCAGCCTGGAGCGTGGATGGAGGAGGAAGAAGGAGAGCTTCAAACCGCCATCATCCCCACGGGGACGGCTGGGGGTGGTGCAGGGGCCAAGAGGCTGTGGCCTCAGCCTGCTGAAGCTGATCCACTGAGCAAGTCTGGACTCATCACGTGCCCTCTCCAGCCTCCAGTCGTGACTCTCTTCCAAGAAGAGACGGGTCTTCTGAACTCTGTGGCCTCTGTCTGACCCTCTGAGAGTCAGTCCTTAGGTGGTCTCTGAACGTCGAAATCTGCACTTGAAAGCCAGAAAGAGGCCGTGCTGCCCTTAGCATAGACAAGAGGGGCCCCTGCCTCGTGCAGTGGGCTTTCGGGGGGTCTGCTCTGGCCCTCCTCACACTTCACCGCTCGCCATGGGGGAAGAGTCCACAGGCTGAGGGCCCAGGCCAAGGGGGTGTGCCCACCTCAAGCCCCACACCCTTCTGTACCTCTCTCTGGTGCCTGCTACCCTAGAATTTGTACCGCAAGGATCCCCCTGCACCAGCTTCCAGGGTGGGCCACCATCTGTCCTTCCAAGGGTGAGTTGCGTCGGGAGGTGGCCGAGGAGTAGCAGTTTTGGGGAACTCAGATGTGAAGGCTGGGACGTGCACCCCCTTTGCAGGAGATGCCCACAGGTGCTGAGTGGAGCTGGAGGCGGGAAGGGAAGGGGGTCGGGCTGTGGGTAGAGGGCTGGGGTCCAGGCTTGCCCACACTGCCACTCTCAGGTGCAGAATTCAGAGGAGGTGGAGAATTCTACATTCAAACCTAGCATTTGAGGTCATCACGAAGATATATTTGTCAGGACAGAAGAATAGATCGTATTTTTAAATTCGTTAGTTCGATGTGTAGCTATTAAATCTTTAGACTATTCATGCTATGTGGGCCTCCCTTTGTACTCTTGCCCTGGGCCCCAAAATGTTAGGGGTGAGCCCAGAGAGAAAGATGCTTGAGATTCGTGGGGGACTTGGTGGTGTGGCCCTAGGGGACTGAGGCTGAATTGAGCAGGGAGCTCTGAATGTTGGTCAATTCTAGAGCGGACTTTTCCGGGCCCGTGGTGTGGTACTTACCTTCTCTTAGGTCTGTGTGTCATGCGGGTCTCATTTGCATGCCATCGTCTTTCTCCTGAGCCTCAGGAGAGCTGTGTGGTGACTAAGCTCCCTCCCTCCATCTCAGACAGCATCTTCCCTCCCCAAGACTCCCACCTCCCGGAGCTCATGAAGAAGCCCTGGTCTGTGTCAGGCCTGAGACCGTGGCGTTTGGTGCTTTCCCGGTTCCCGCTGCTGCGGAGGCATGGCCGTTTCTTGGACGCTCCCCATAGATGTTCCCTTTGGTTCTCCAAATGAAAATATGAAAATAACCAGGCCAGTGAATCCCAACCGTCTGAATTAATGAGACCTCCATGCTTTTGTGCCTGTGACAATAGATGTCAGTAGTGGAATGAAGCTTTTCTGTCTTTTCAGAGCCCTGTGTTGTGCTCTTTCCAGTTTAAACAAGCTTTCCTTCCTCTGGTTTGTCATGGCATCAGCTGTGAGTTTCTACCCGACCTTCTGGGTCAAGGATAATAAATTCAGTATAGTGGCAGGATGGTGAGCAAAGGGAGGCACTGAAGGGAGAGGAAGAAGCATCTTACAATTTGCCAATGGATGAGTGTCTTTTTGTTTGCTCCTTAAGTCTTGATTTGATTTTGAAATACCTTCTATCCTCCCATCCTATTTGTTACAACAGCTTTTTAAAGTTAAAGCGAACTAAATTAAATGTATTTAGTTCATGTTTAGAGGTGTGTACAGCCCTCCTTCATTTTTTTTTCCTTTGAGACAGAGTCTCACTCTGTCGCCTGGGCTAGAGGCTGTGGCATCAGCCCAGCTCACAGCAACCTCACACTCCTGGGCTCAAGCGATCCTCCTGCCTCAGCCTCCCGAGTAGCTGGGATTATAGTTGTGCATCACCACACCTGGCTAAGTTTTTCTATTTTTAGTAGAGACGGGGTCTCGCTCTTTCTTAGGCTGGTCTCAAACTCCTGAACTCAAGCAATCCTCCTGCCTCGGCCTCCCAAAGTACTAGGATTACAGGCTTTAGCCACTGTGCCCAGCCCAGCCCTCCTCCAAAAAGCAGACCCTGGCAGTTTGACCAGCCCAGGCTGGACACTGGTGGCTTAGTTCTTTAGGGACCTTCAGGTGGGGCCTTTCTCCAAAGTCGGGGCTCAAACCTTCCTCGTAGCATCCCTTCTTGTCTTTCCCATCTCTTCCAGTTAAGAGAGTTCCAGGGGCCCCGCAAGACCCTCCCCCTTCTTCTGCCACTCCAGGGCCCCCTCCAAGGAGCACCCCTCTGCAGGGGCCCTCAGAGTAAACTGGCAGGGTCCTGTCCATTTCGGCTGCACACTTCCATGGGGAGAACTGAAACCCCGCAGTGTGTTTGGGATGCTGAGTGGGACTGGTTTATTCCAAAAGAGAAAACTCAAGGACGTCATGTTCTCTGTCTTCAAATATCTGAGGGGCTGTCATGCTGAAAAGGGAAGTGTTGTTGGAGTGTGAAGGAAGAGGTGGATTGAAATTCAGTGTGCAGAAAAGACTCTGCCAACGAGTGCTGCTTAGCGCCGGCCGGGGCTATCTTTGGAGGGGGTGAGCCCCCCATCGCTGGAGGCGTACGAGTAGCAGTAAGGGATATTTAAGAGGGGACTCCTAACTTAGAGAGTGGGACATCCTACTATATGGTGTCTAAGCTTCCCATCCCCCAACTCTGAGACTCTGTGGCTTTAGGACTGTTTTAACTGGGATGCTAGCAGTTGGGAAAGCAATTAAAGAAATCCACTGAAGTGAGGACCAAGCTATAAAAAAAATCTTTATTTCATGTACCAGGATTTTTTTTTTAGTTTTCTGCTTTTTAAAATTTTTTCTGTTAACAGTCTGGAAAAAAAAAGGACCCACCAAGAAAATAAAACGGAGGTTAGTTTCTTGAACTGGTCTGAGCTGGACATGAGCAATCGTCCACCCTGGGAAGCAGCGCCCTTGCAGTCCTGGTCCTGGCTCCCTCCCTCCTGGCCCCCTAGCCCTTTCTTGGCCATGCTGGTGTCATCCCCCCCGACCCCCATGGCTTTCTTCACGCAGACCTAGGACCCAGGCCTTGCAGCCTGGAGAGAAGCACTGATCATCTTCCCAGGTGCTCCGCCAGAACTCAGAGAGATGGGACCAGTTTTCCTCTTCGGACGGCGCCTGCCTGGTTGCAGTTTTTGTGGGGCCTCTCCCTTCTCTCTAGTCCTTGATCCGTTCAGGTTTGGAATCTGGTGGGGTGGTGGGCAAGGTGGGGGAGGGATAGATGGCGCTTTACGAGACTGAGAACCACCTGGCTGCCACCATACTCTGGATTGGTTCCCTTTGCTCTGACCCCCTGTGCAACCTCTGGGCTGGGCTGGCAGATGTTCCGCCTTGTGCCTCAGGCTGAGTTGCAGAGCTCCAGCTGCTGCTGACCTGGGAAAAGGACTTTCCTTTCCCAGACAAAAGACAGGAAGGGCAGCTGGGAATGTGCAGACTCAGAAAGGCTTGCTAGCCTCTCCCTTGAACTCCCCAGAGAGCTCGACCTCAGGGCAGGCCAGCGTCAAGAAAGATGCAAACCAAGGGAGACTCGCGGACGCTGATGGAGGCAGGGCCTTTCCCCTTCAGCAGACAGATTCACAGCTTGGTCTGAAATTTCCAGCTCGGGAAGGCTGTTGGATTTCTCTCAGTGTGAACTGGCCCTTGTTGCTCTGGGCAAGAAAGGATGTCCCCAAACTTTAGTCTGTGGGGCAAGTTTAACTTTTGGGGTTGGTCCTCACCCTTGGATCAAACTTTGCTAAAATTCTCCTCCCATCCCCTCACCCTTAACCCCTCCCAGCAAACCTTGGTAGATCCTCTTTTTCCCAGACCCCCGAAGACAGTGGGGGACCCTGGTGGCTGATCCCTTCTCCCAAGAAAGCCTCCTTCATTCTTCATGACCAGGTTATGGCATTAAAGCAAGAGGACATGAAATGAAGAGTGGCTTTGGGGACCTCTGCCTTTCCCCTCTTTAACTGAATGGCAGGATACGTTTGCTCATGTGTGTGTAATTTTTGCTTTGACATTGGATGTGGGGACAGGGGGTTGGGGAGCACAGTGAGGAGGCATATGGGATGTGTGTGTGTGTGTGCGCGCGCGCATGTGTCTGAGAGGCTGACTGGTGATTTGGGAATGTTCTCAATGTCTGGGGGCTTGGTGGCAGCTCTTTTGGTCATCCCTGGCACATCCTCTGGGCAGGTGGCAGGTCTTAAAAGTCACGGATACGTAGAATAAGAATGGTCCTTTGGAGCTCATCTGAGTCATCCACATGCTTATGCAGGGGGAAACTGAGGCCCAGAGAGGCCACACAGCAAGGAATTCTAGAATCCAGCCCTGGATTCTAGTCTGGTACCCTTCCCACGCATGCAAGCACTGTGTGTGTGTGTGTGTGTGTGTGTGTGTGTGTGTGCGTGCGCGTGTGTGTATGTGGTGTGTTGGGAGGGCTCATGTGAGCATAAGGGCCAACGTGAAGTTGTTGTCCATGGCTTTGGAGGGGCGTTAGCTGGTTTTTTGGAGCCATGCCCCTGGGTGTGTGTGGGATGGAAAGGTTTAGACTGAGCATGTCCCTGTGAGTGGTGGCAGCGCTGGGCTTAGAGGGCTGTGTGTGTGTGTGTGTGTGTGTGCGTGTGTGTGTGCACGTGAGTGGGGCGTGTGGGCTCCTTCTCCATGGGATTCTGTCTGAGGAAGCCGCCTTCCCAACACAGAGACCCCTGTGGCTCGCTGGGGCCCTCCTCCTCCTCCTCCACCTTCAAGCCCAGCTCTAATCTCTCACAACGGTTTTGTTTTCTTGTAAATGAATTTGTATATTTGTTTTCTGTTTTTTTCTTTACAAGTTCCCTGCTAAATTTTAAGACCCCCATCCCACCCCGTTTTTTGTTTTCACAGTTTAAAGCTGGAAAAGAATTAAAAGAAAAATACTATCTGATTTTCTTGCAAGTAAATCCACTTATTATATATTTACATTTATTTATAGTCTGTGGTTTTTTTATTTTAAAAAAAAATCACCACTTGTTTTTCCTTTTTCTTTTGTAAAAAGAAACCTTTTTGCAGTGTCATTGTTGGACCCACTGGGCCCCGAGGGGGCGTCAGTGAGTCCAAGGACCCCCAAAGGGTCAGTGAACCCCCTTCCCAGGGGACTGGGGGCCGATGAGTCTTGGGGTCCACCATCGCCCCAGGGTCATCAGGTGGCCCTGCGGTGAGGGGCGAGGAGGGAGAGCCGCTTTATATCCCCCGGGGGGTGGGCATCTCCTGACCCCAAGGACAAGAGCTTGGGGACGGTGACCCCAAGAGGCTCACCCTGAGGATCCCGGGGTTTCCGGCATCTCAGTAAGCCACCGGCAGCCATCCCCTCCCCTTTCCTTTCCTCAAGGCCTAGGAAGTCATCACAGTGGGTTAAGGACCAGTAAGGACTGGGAACCCGGGGCTGGGCAAGCCCCGCTGCACCCCCCTCCAGGCACCTAACGGACAGGAGGGACCAAGGACTTGGGTCACATGGAGGCCTACAATTGCCCTGTCAGTGCCGGGTGGAGCCGGCTTTGGAGCCGCTGAGCCCTTCCCAGCGTTGCAGGGACACCCACCCCCGGGGGGGCTCCAGGGACCTGGCAGTGACCACAGGCTCACCTGGCCCTGGGGCTGCTGAGTCTCCACCCCCAACTCTCCCAGGGAGGCCGGGCCTGCTGGGGTCAAAGGGAACAGAAAAGTAACTCTCCCCGCATTAAAAAAAAAAAAAGGACTAGCAAAGAACGAAGTAACATAACCCCTGATCGGTACAGAGGACTTTCCCTTTCCTTCCTGTTCCTTCTCATTTTTTGCTTTAATGTTATCTTGGTTCCCTTTTATTTTTTCATTTAAATTGGTTTTTATTAAATGTTAAAATAATGGTACATGGGAAATCATGCATTTTCTTTTAGATTTATTTTCTATTTTTAATTTTTTTATCCCTCTTGCTTTTTTTAAAGTTTGTTTTTCTTTCCTCGTTTATATTTTGTCACATTTCCTGTTGTTTTGCTTCTTTGTTCCTCTTATATTTTGTTCTCTCTTTTTTTTAAATTTACTCGTTATGTTTTTCTCTTTTTTTGTTTTCTGTTTTTTTGTTTTTTTGTTTTTTTTGCTTTTGGAAGGTCTCCCCGGGGATGGTGTGGGCGCCCTCCCCCGCCCCGCGCCGCCCCTGCCCCCCGGGGGCCGCGCCCTGCTCCCGGCCGGCCGTGCCCGGCGCTGGCGAGGCCCCCCGTCTTCATACGGGGGTGGTCCGGCGGTTGGCTGTGTTGGAGTGGAGAGAGTCCTTGTTCTCCTTCTGGATACAGTTGTGAACTTGGAGGAAGCTGTTATCCCTGTCGGAGTTGTAGGTGGCGGTGGGCGTGGTGGCGGCCTTCAGGGGGTCCCTGCTGAGGGTGTACATGGAGATCTCCGTGGACGGCAGGGTGTTGAAGCCCTTGATGCCCACGGGGGAGGCGTCCCTGGAGTGTGGGGGCTCCGTGGAGCGCGAGCTGGAGCGGCTGCGGCGCTGGTAGCGGTAGCGGTAGCTGGGGATGCGGGTGATGGCGGAGGCCTGGAGGTAGTCCGTGGCGCGGGCCGTGGCCCGCAGCTGTTTGTGCCGGTCGATAAACATGTGCACGGCCAGCACCCCGACCATCTCGGCGATGATGAAGGACAGGGCCCCGAAGTAGAAGGACCAGCCGTACGAGTAACTATTCTTTTTGGAGTCGCTCTTGGAGGGGTCTCCGGCATTGGCAGATATGTACACTATGATGCCAATGATGTTACTCAGACCTGTGGGGCACAGGGAGGGCGGGAGTCGGAGAGAAGGACGTTAGTTTCTCAGGGGGTGTCGGCCACTCGGCAGGATGAAAGGATGGGCCTTCCCCGGACCTGCGTTTTCGTGGGGAACAGGCGGGCCCACGCAGCGGGACACCGGCAAGCTTCCCCTTAGCTCGGTATCATTCCATCGGGAGGGGGCCGCCGGGAACAGCTGATGCCAACAGACGTGGCAAGAGCAGGGAGGAGAGAGGGACATTCTACAACGTATTGAGTAAAAGTAATAATAATAGATATTGTTTATGGGGCATTTACTATCTGCCTTCACTGCTCAGTGCTTTACAAGCCTGTCACAGGTGCGAAACAAGCACAGAGAGGGTTAAGTGAGGGAGGAGAGGGCGGTGGCACAGGACCCGAAGCTGGTGTGGCAGGGGGTTCAGACTGGCTCCAGGAGCCAGACCGCCTGGGTTCGGAGCCTTGGCAAATTAAGTTAGTCTGAGTTCCCAGATCTGTGAAGTGGGGATAATGACAGGCCGGCGCCTCTGGGGCCAAGGAGAGGGTTAAGAGGGTGAACACCTGTGAGTGCTCCTTAGCTGCTGGTCGTTCTTATCAAATGGCTCATGCTACACCCAGGTTCTTCTTCTGACATCAGAAGCAGGTGTGACTCATCCTGTCATGAACTGGGCTCAGAACTGCGGTTGTGGGGGCCTGCCTGCTCCCACCTGGGCGGGTCGGTGAGGGGAGCGTCCTCCCTCGGTTTCCATGGAGCGGGCATCGGGCAGGGCTTCGGGGAATGGGGAGGCAACTTTGTTGTCCTGTCTCCGGCCTCCTCGTCACTATTTGTACCCGGAGGGGAAAGGGTAAGTGGAGAGAGGCCCAGTGCCCTGAGAGGGACCCAGGATTTTGGCCTTTTCCCAAGTGGTGCTAGGAAAATGGGCCTAGGCTAAGGGTTGGGGTCTGGAGATGCTCCCAGAGGACCCGGTGGGAGGTCTGGGGGTTGCTACAGGGCAGGGGCCCCTGCACGACCTTCCTGCCCTGCAACACGACCTGTTGCGAGGCCTGGCGATCCCTGTCCTTCCTCCCCTCCTCTCTCTGCCAGGTCCTCCTGGCCCCCGGCACCCAAACCTCAGCTTCTCCCACTGAGGGCCCTGACTCCAGCCTGCTCGGCAGGGTGACCGTTACCTGCAGACACGAAGAAGATGCCGGCACTCAGGATGATGTTGTGTCGCGTCTTGTAGAACTCGCTGGCGGCGATGCACAGCCCACCCATGAACAGCAGAATCACACTCAGGATCGGGAAAATGCTCGAGGCCCTCACGGCCCCTGCGGAACATGGAGGGGCGGGGAGAAAGAGCGGCGTGACTGTGAGACCCAGGGGTGCGGGGGGGGGGAGGCGAGAGAGCAGCCCCGACGTAGCCCGAGTTGAGGTTGCTCTGCACTACCAGGGAGGGAGAGGGAGTGAGCTCTCTCCACTGCCTCAGCACCAGACTCCAGCACCTCGTCAAACACACGGAGCCCTGTGTCACTTGGCCTCCGTCTACCTCCAGCCTCATGCCGCCTGGTCCTCATGTTCTCTCTTGTCCAGCCGCAGCTAACTTCCCAGGGCATGTCATTTTATGCTGCTGACTTTTGATATACTGAGCTTTCTTACTGAAATGTCTTTCCTGGTCTTCACTCAGCAAACTCCTCTTCATCCATCAAAACCCAGCTCGAAGTCCCCTCCTCTATGAAGCCTTCCCTGACTTCCTTAGGCAAAGTTATGAGCTCCCTCCTCTGTGCTTTGGGGCATATGGGCACATTGAGAGGCAGTGTGGTATAGCGGTTAGGTGCAACCACATGGCCTCGATTTGAATCTGGCTCTAGCATTTACTAGCTGTGTAAGTTTGGGAAAGTTATCTCACCTCTCTGTGCCTCAGTTTGCTCATCTGTAAAACAGAGATGGAAATAGTGCCTGCCTCCCAAGATTGTTGTTAGGATTAAATGAGTTGAATCAGGTAATGCACGTAGGTAAGTTTCTGGGGCAGGTAGTCAACGTTCAATAAATGATAGCTATTATTATAACCTCTTATTTATACGTATGCCTCCCCCGTAAACCATGGGGCATGAGGCAAGGTCTGCGGCGTTTTACAAACAGTTTCTTCTATCTGTCTGAGGACACAGCGGGTTGCCAACACAAGCTCACTGAGTGAATAGATGCAGGGAGGTGGTCCAGAAGAAGGAAGAAGCAGGCGCGTTGCAATGGAAAGAGAAAGTAAGAACGGAAACCCTTCAGGAAGAGGTGAGAAGGAAGGACTGACAGACAGGACAGGAGAGGAAGAGGGTACTTTAATGCAAAGGGAGAAATGGACAGTGGGTGAGGGCCGCAGCTCCCACGTGTGGTGGGGGCAGGGGAAGAGGGCGTGGGGGCCGGGGCGAGGGGAGCGGCTGGTGGGGCTGTGTGTGTGTGGGGGGCAGGTGGCCCCTGGATGAGGGCCCAGAGGTGTGGCGTCTTCCACAAAGTGTCTCTGCAAAGTACAAAATTGTTTTCTATCCGAATTCAAACAGGCAGCGTGTGACCGCAGGACTTGACTCCCTGTCCTGGGAGCGGTGGGCCGGGCAGGAGGCAGAGCCGTCTTGAGGCTGGTGCGAGGGAAAAAGATGTCTAAATGTTTTGGCTACTTAAGTGGCTTCTAAGGAAGTTGAGCCCTGCAGCCACAGGGCCCTTTGGCCAAGCCCAGGGATTGGTAGGGGAGGTGCGTTTGGAAGGGAAGGTGCCAGGAGTAGAGCCTCCCCCCAGCCCCTGTCCCTGCCCCTTTGGGTGGCAGCGTGGCCCAGAAGGATCTATACAGAAATGCAGGAATTTTTCTTAGAGGATTGTAGGCAGTTTGCTGGGACATGTGTGATGTAAAAACCCTTCCTCTGTCCCCCATGGGTCTGCAGTGCGGTCTACACTGCTTACAAATGTGAGTGGGTGAGTGGGTTATTTGGGGGACTTGAAAAAGGGCAGAGCTCTGTATCTAGGCGGGCGTGCGTGGGCCAAAGCCGAGCTGCACGTGAGGACGCTGGGGCCGCAGGAGGCCCAGGCAGCCCGGCCCCTCTTCAGTCTCGGCACCCTCCTCCTCCCGGGCAGGGACAGGATGCTCCACCCCCCAGACCCGAGGGGATGTTCTCTCCCTGCAAGTCATTTTTAAGACAACGAGCGCTGTACCCCCAAACTGATCTCCTGGCCCACACACATCTGTCCACACACACACACACACACAAACACACACACACACACGTGCACAGACGTGCACTACTAAAAGCCACCTTAATTCTCATCTTTATAAGCACATGGGGATGGTGAGAGCTTACTGAAGACCCAGGAGAAGAGACAGAATATTTGTTAAGCCCCCACTCTGAGTTGGGTTTTGAGCAGGTGCCTAACATATATGATGTAATTTCACCCACATAACAGCCTTGCAGGGTATGTTTTATGCCCCAGTTTACAGACAAGAAAACTGAGGTTCAGAGAGGTGAAGTAACTTGCCACTCAGCTCATGAGCCGGGATTCAAACCCAGACCAGCCCAACTTTGGGACTGCCCTGGATTCTCCCTGTGTGGCTCCGAGGAGCCTGGGAAAGGCGCTGCAGGGCCTGGAGAGCTGGACTAGGCTTCCGGCTGTGCCACTCACTTGCTGTGTGGCTATGGCAGGTGCCGCAACCCCTCTGGTTTCCCCATGTGTAACATGGGGTGTGGACTGTTAGACGGTTTCTGATGGCTCTGTCCTCTCCACGTGGACATGGTCCTGGCCCGCTGGAAAGGGATTGGGCATAAAGAAAGGAGAGGGGCTGGTGTGCCTTCCAAGGGGCAGCAGGTGCTGCTCAGAGGGGCAGGGCAGAGGGAGGGCTCTGGCCTTCCCTCTCCAAGAAAGCGGGCTCTTCCTGTCCACAGCATGCCTGCATTTGGCAGACCTCGGCTGCACCCTCAGAGCAGATGACCTCACTGCAGCCCAGGGCCTGATGTTTCCCGTTCAGCCCCGTCTGCTGTGGGGACATGGATGCTCCAACTGAGCCTTCGTGCCAGCAGCGGGAAGTAGCGCCAGCTGCGGACAGAGCCGGGATGCTGTGCGTGTGCATGCTCGGGTGTGCACGCATGTGTGTGCAACGAGAGCCCAGGCATGTGTGGACGGGATGGAGGGAGGCAGGAGAGGAGGGGTAGGTCTGCTGTGCTGCAGCCAGCAAAGAATCACGTGGAGGAAACAGAACTTCTTCAGAAGGTGCCCAAGTGGCTAATGATTCTGCTCTAAATAATGGCGACCAGCGGGGAAAACAAACGGAAGCGTCTTCGGCACAGCAGAGCCAACCCGAACACCAGCCTCTCCTGCAAGAGGCCTCTTTGCCCAGAAAGAAGGCAACAGTGGGGCAGCCAGGGAGCAGCACGGTACCTGGGCCAGCTGGACTCTGCAGGCCCACATCTGGGCTGGGAGGGAGGCTGGTTTAGGAGCAAGTGGGGAAGTCTCTGGAAGGAGGGCTTTCTGGCTGGGCAGTGTCACAGACTGAATGGGGATTTGGTGTTAGTTATACCTGGCGTTGAATCCTGGCTTTGTCACTTACTAACTGTGTGACCCGTAGACCCTGAGCCTCAGTTTCCCCATCCTGTAAAATGGGAATAATAATAATAACATCCAGCTGGCAGGCCTTGCTGCTCCAAGTGCAGTCCGAGGACCAGCGACACTGGGGTCACTGGAGAGCTTGTTAGAGATGCGGACTCTCAGGGCCCGGCCTGGACCACCGAGTCAGGATCCACAGTTCAAGGAAAGCCCTATAGCAAGATTTGTATGGACGTGCAAGTCTGAGAAGTGCTGTCGTAAGGTTGAAATTGGGTAATATCTGTGCTGTGTCTCACGCTAGAAGGTATACAGTAAAAGGCAGCCATTTTTATTTCTGAGGTCCTTCCTCCTTCAGTCCAGATACAACTTCCCTGTAAATTGTCCTGACTTCCCACAAAGCCTGGTGCAGTCTCGGTGCCAACATCTATCACAAGGAGCGGAAAGTGTCTGGTTTATTCAATGCATAAATACTTATCGGTCTCCTATGAGTAAGCAGAGGGCACTTCACAATACGTGCTAATGTTCGTGGAGCATCTCCCGGGTGGCAGGCCTTGTTCTAAGTGTCTCGTGTGGATTAACCCATGTAGGCCCCATACCAGCCCCATGAAGCCACGGGCCTTGGCTTCACGGAGATTACAGATCCCTAAAGCAGGCATTGGGACACGTTTTCTGTAAAGGGACAGACAGTAAATACTTCTGGCCTCGCTGGCCATGTGGTCTCTGTCGCAACGTCTCAACTCGGGCGGTTGTAGCAAGAAAACAGCCACACGCGATGTGTAAACAAACGAGTGTGGTTGTGTTCCAATCAAACTTTATTTACAGAATCAGCTGGTGGGCTGGATCTGGCCTGCTGGTCGTAGCTGGCCACCTCTGGCTGGGAGCGTACGCTGCCCTGGGAAAAAGCCGTGTGGTCCGAAGCAGGGAGGTGCTTCGCTCCTGACTAGCTGTGAGTCCGGGAAATAAACACGGACCGAGCGCCCGCCACTGTGCTGGGTTCTGGGCTGGGCACGGGAGAAATACGGGGTGCAAAACCAGCCCTGGCCCGTGTCTTTATAGGGGTTACATTCTCACGAGGGAGATGTGTGTCTTCAGATAATAACACAGCCGGGATGAAGCGCTAGGAGAGAAAGGTGCCTACGTGGCACCATGAGGGTGTGTGACAGCTGACGTCGTCGAAAGCTTAGTGTGTGCCGGGGCCTGTTTTAAGCACTGTGCATACACTAACTCATCAGCTCTCATCACAGCTCCATGAAATACGTGTTATAGATTAAAACCGAGGGACGGAGAGGTTAGTCATTTGTCCAGGCTTTGTGAAGGCAGGCAGGTTGACTGTGGGGTTCGTGTGTCTAACCACTGCACTCCCTGCTTCCAGGCTCTATACTCGCTGCCTCTCAGAGTGCCCTCTGAGCTCCTGGGGGGATCAGGAAGTGTTTCCTGGGGGGCTGATGGTGCCGCTGACTCTGAAGGGTAAGGAGATGCTCACCCGGAAGAGTGGAGGCAGGGCTGGGGGAGGGGACACAGCACCAGCCAGGGCTGGAAGAGGCTTGGCTGGTCCAGGGACCTGGAGGAAGGCTGGGGGAGCCAGAGGAAAGGCTTGGGGAGCACTGAGGCAGAGGAGGCAGGCAGGGCCAGGCCATGCAGGGCCCCGTGGGTTGTGCTAAAGAGCTTACCTTTATCCTAAGCACGATGGGAAACATTAAAGGGCTTAGGACAGGCAGGGCTGTCATGATCTGATTTGCGTCTTAAGCAAATGGATTATGAGGAGGTCAGGGTGGCTGCAGGGAACCAGTGAGAAGGCTACTGCAGTTGACCAGACAGGAGAGATGGTGTTTGGCCCAGCGTGGGTGCCAGGGGTGTGGACAGAGGTGAAGGGTTTGAGAGATGGTTAGGAGGTGAATTGAGGCTGGCTGGACGGATAAGGTAGAGAGGAGGGTGGAATTGAGGATAACTTCTAGGTTTCAGACTTGCAAGCTGGATGGAAAAAAACATTTATGGAGGTTGGGAGAGGACGAAGTCTAGGAGTGAAGGGAGAGGTGGGGGAGGAGGCGGGAGAAATCAAGGTTTGGTTTGGGACGTGCCGAGTTTGAGATGCTTTGGGGACGAGCACGTGCAGTGTGGTCGGGACAGTTGGATGGGCAGGTGTGGGGCACGGCGGTGCGTACGGTGGGAGCCACAGACACTCAGGCGAGCACAGGGGAGCTTGCCCTGGGACGAGGGGAGGCTCAGGCCTGAGGCTTGGGGAGCCCCAGTGTTTGACTGACTCGAGAAGACCTGGGGCAGATCACATAGCGTCCCTTGGCCCTTTCTTTTCTGTAAAATGAAGATGAAAATCCTAACTCAGCCTACCTCACAGTGTTACAGTGATTAGGAAAAAGAACGTGGACGCTTTTGAAAATGCAGAGCGTTGGTAAACTGTGAACAATTTATTATTTTCTATGCTGACGACAGAAATGAAGAGCCTCCTAATTGCCCAGGAGGGAAGTGACATCTCGCCTTCTGGAGGGGATGGCCTGAGCTATGAATTCTTTGCTAATCCTCTTGCTGGCCCAACTCCCTAGACGAGTCATTTTGTGATCCGGTGCCTCAGTGGGCCCCAGCCCCTGTGGCTGTCACGCTGTGAAATGGCTCTTCATGGTGGGCACAGGTGGAGGACGGGGCAGAGGCTGCACGCGGGGTCCCTGCTGTTACCTCGCTGCGTCTGGGAGAGGAAGGGGGCTGGTGGCTGCTGCGGGTGGGGACGAGGGGGAAGGAGGAGGTCAGGAGACCTGGGCCTGCTGCTGGCTCCTTGCCTGGCTCCCTGTGGGACCTTCCTCTGGCCTCAGATCTGCACTCTGATGGGGCTGGAGGAAAAGATCGCTGAGGTCCCGTCCCTCTTTGACAGTCCCGTGCCCCTCAGACCTCTCCTCAGGGCCCACCCTGCCAGGCCCTGCTGCCGTCCCACCTGTTCGCTGTGCTTTAATCAAAATCGTCACCATAACCAGGTACATGGGGGGCAGGCTCCCTGTTTTCTGGACATGGGGTTAAGCTCTTTATGTATGTTATCCCATCTAGGGTTCAATCCATTCTAATGGGATAGAATCACACATGTGCAGGGTTGGGAGGAACTTTCTAGGCTCCTGGGTATCTCTCCCCCTCTTCTCCTTCCACGCTGTGCTAGATGGTATAGCTACTGACTGTGAAAAGGGATGGGTTGCAAAAAATGCCTGTGTGAATGTGTGTGTGAGAGAGAGAGAGAGACAGAGACAGAGACAGAGACAGAGTGAGAGAGACACCTGCAAGAACAAAGAAGAGGAGGAGAAAAAAGATGGTGGGCGAGAGGAAGATAGAGAAGTCGGGGCAGAGGTTAGGAGCGTGGGCTCCAGATGCGGACTGCTTGGGGTCTCACCCTGGCCCTCCCACTGGCTATGTGGCTGCTGTGCCTCACCTTTCCCATCTGTATAATGGGGACAGTGACCATCTCTACCTCCTAGGGTGGTTGTGAGATGAATTAAGATAGCGTCTCAAGTGTCAGGCCTGGCGCCTAGTCAAGTGTTGAGCAAACGTTTGCTATATATAATAATGTAGGAAAGCATCTCGGGAGCCCTGCGTGCTAACTTTGGGAGCACCATCTGTGCAGGGTGCCGGATGTGTTCCCATTTCCTGCTGTCTGTAGAGACTGGTGGCCGTTGCACAGGCTCGGGAGAGAGGCTGCCTGAGTTCACCCTCCCAGCTCTGTCACCGGGGCACCCGTGCCTCAGTTGTGCCATCTGCCACATGGCGATCATAAGCACACCTGGCTCGGTAGGGTTGCTGTGAGGAGTAACTGTGCAAACACATTTGAAGCAAGGAGGACAGTGGCCGGCACCTGGAGAGCACAGCACGCGTTAGCTATCGTGACAGCAGAGCACGCTGTCGCTGCCTCTCACGGGGCTTCGGGTGGCCGAGGTGGGTGTTTATTAAAGTGCAGGTTGTGACTCATTACGAGGTCGTGAAACCAGTGTAGTGGCTGCAGGCAGCACTGAAGTGAACGAACTAGGACAGAACGGAAACTGCCGGCCGTGTGCGCGCATGAAGGCTGGCCACCTTCTGGTGGGCGCTTTGCTCTGGTTCTGTGGGCGTGAGTGAGTACAGGGCGCATCTTAGGGTGCCGCCTAACTGGAGGATGTGGTCTGGCCGTTTCGGCCCTGGGGTGGGGGTGTGGGTCGACAGCCGGGTGACGGGCCTGGACAACGCTCCCAGGAGGCAGGCGGTGTCCCAGAGAGTGTGTCGGCCTTTGGTAGGTCATTTCTCCTCTCAGGCCTGGTTTGCCCCTCATCTGTAAAATGGGAGGGTGGAGCTGGGTGGCCCTAAGGGCGTGTCTAACTCCAGTGTCTCAGGAGCTGGGATGAGGCATCATTGTACTTCTAAAACTCTGGGGGGGGGGCGGTCCCTCATGCTGTCCCCCTGGGACAGCTGGGAGAGCCAGCAAAGCACCATGCAGGGGAGACTCAGAGAAGGTGTGGAACTTGCCGAGGGCCGCAGAGCGGAGCACACCTCGAATTGAGGCCCTTTTATTCTACGTCCCAGATTGGAACTCGAGCCCTGGTCTGCCCACACCTCCTATGCTCAGGTCCCTGGGAATCGCCTCGATGCCTGGCGGGGCCTGCAGAGGTGGGCACGGGGATGGGGGCCAGTGGGGAGGAGGGGTGTTCTCCGAGGCCAGGAAAGGTGGCTTTGGCCCAGTTTGAGACCCAATATCCACCTCTGTCCTCGTTCTGGGAAGAGGGTGAACGTGCCAGGTGCCCTAGGGAGGTGGCACCTCATTATTCACTCAGCAAGTGCCTCCTGGGCCTGACCCTGGGACCGGCCCTGTGCTGGGTGGGGGTGGGG
>NW_012136747.1:6006756-6034386 GCF_000956105.1 Propithecus coquereli | reverse complement strand
TCTCTCTCTCTCTCTCTCTCTCGCCTCCCCCATCCAGGCTGCCAGTAAATTCTGACGGCTCTGCCTCCAAATACATCTAGAGTCCGACCCCTTCCAAACCACGTCTCCACTCCTGGGCCAAGCTCCTGCTTTTCTAGCGTGGATTATGGCCCTGATGTCCTGCCTGGTCTTCTCCTGCCCAGACTCTACAGTAATTAATACATGACTGTAGTCAGCTCTCCAGCCGAAGCCTGGATGTCAGACCACATCTGTCCTCTGCTCAGAACCCTCCTGTGGTCCCATCTTAGAGGAAAGCAGAGGCCCACGAGTCCTGCCCCTTGTGCCGCTTAGCCATGTGGCCTCCTGGCTGTGCCTGAGCCTGCCAGCCCCAGACACTTTGCACTGGCTGTTCCCTCTGCCCGAACGCTCTCCCGGGATACCCGCACCATCCCACCGCTCCCTCACCTCCTTCAGGTCTCTGCTCAGGCGTCACCTCTGCCCTGAGGACGTTCTGACCTTCTGAGCACCTTATTGCAAACTGGAGGCCCCCTCCTGGCCCCCTTCCTGCTTACTCTCTGTCCCTTGCACTTATCGCTGTGTCACCTACGATGTGAGCACCGAGAATAGCAAATGCTACTGAGTGGGCACCTTGCTCCGGGCTGGAGCGAAGAGCTGTCTGCTTCTAACTCACTCCGTCCTCATCCCAACCCTAGGAAGAGACCAGCGAGTGTCGTCCGCATTGTGAGGAGACTGAGGCCCAGGGAGGCCAGCGGGAGGCCGCAGAGCTGGGTTTGAGCCCCTCAGTGTGTGGCAAAGCCTGTTGTTACGTTCTCCTGCCTCCTACCAGTGGCCACATTCTGTAAACGTATCCCCCAAATACCTCTTGCACTGGTCCTGCCTGCCTTGGCTGCCTCCCGCCCCCCTGGTAGCTTCTGCTGCTGGCTGTGGCTTCTAGTGAACCTCTGGGAAAGTGTCGACCCCAAGTGCAGTCAGGTGCATCTCTCGTGTGTAGGGGGGTGAATGGGGCATAGGATTTGTCCAGGGACCTGCCTCCCCTGCCTCCGTGTCCACTTCTGGCTCTGGGGAGAGTGCGGCCTGGTGATCAGCGTGTTGAGGCCTGATACGGCAGCTCTGCTATGTGTGTGTGTTTTTGGGGGGGGCGGCTGTGGGCAGCACCCTCTCCCCTCCCCCTGGACGGAGTATGTCAGGACAGCAGCCAGCCCTGGGCCCCTCACCCAGACTCCAGCCCTAGGCTCTGAGTGTGCAGTGGGGAGACCCGACCCCACTCTGCAGTCCCGGACTACAAGTGGCCATAATAGAGAGGACTTTGGGGTCCAGCACACAGTCGGTGCTTAATATATGCTTGTGGAATGGAGCCACCTTCCTGTGAATCTTCTTTCGCCACTCCAAATCACAACGGGACAGCAAGGAGACACCAACCCCCCTCTCCTGGACACAACACACACACACACACATGCAACCCGCAGGGACCCACAGACACACAGACTGACACTCAGACGCACAGACACGCAGGCACCAAAGACACAGGACATAGCACAGACTCGTGCCGTCGTGCGCAAAGACAGACGCGCTGACGCACACCGGCACTCATGCGAAGTCACACCGGTCGCCACCACCCCCGTTCTTCTCCAAGCTCCTCAAATCTGTGCATAATGAGGGAAGAGGATGCGGAGGCCACCACCGCAGACGCAGCCGATGGGCCCGCGGCACTGGTCGGGAAAAACGGTCTGGTCACCGTTCGTTACTGGGTAAGCCAGGGAGAGGTGGGCACGCTGGCCACACCTTCATGAGGCCCAGATGTCAGGGGGCCCAACGTGGTGACCAGGGGCTCCTACAGCCGTCTCCCCTATCACTAGGGAGCCCCGACTCTGTGATTCGGGAGAGGCTGTGGGACTCCTCCAGTACGTGTGGGCACTTGCCCGGTACATGTGTCCCTTCCTGCTTCCATTTGTCCCCTCAGATGTTAATTAGGTACCTTCCTTCTGCCAGGCCCTCCAAGAGGGGCGGGACAGCACCTGAAACTTGCTTGGCCTGCTGGCTTGGGTGCAAGGGAGCCCCACCATCTCTGCCGCCCCCGGAGATGAGCTCTGGCCTCCGTCCAGCCAGGCCCTTCTGGCATTCTCTTTCCGCCCTCTCTGCTCCACATCCTCAGTCCTGCGGCTGCTGAAACAAGGGTGGCGGCGTTACCCAGGCCACCTCAGTCTCCTTCCTGGGGCCCCTCATCTCCTTGGCCTCTAAGCCTTGGTGTCCCGGGGCTCAGTGTCTGGGCCGCTCCTCTTCTCTCTCTGTGCCACTCCCTTGGTGAGCTCATCAAGTGCCATGGCTGTAAATGTCATCCACGTGCTGACACCCAGCAAACTCCTACCTCTGCCCAGGGGCTCCCTGGTGAACCCCAGACTCCAGGCCCACACCAAGTGCCTGACATGGCCCCAGGAAGTCCCATGGGCATCTCTAGCTTAATGTGACCAACACTGAGCCTGTTCCCCGGCTGTGGGCAAAAGTCTCAGAGTCATCCTTGGCTCCTTCCTTCCCCTCGAATCCACAGGCTGCCTTTGTGTCCCGTCCGCGGTGCCCTGGAAGCATGATCAGCATCTGGTCCTGTTTCACCCTCTTCCCTGCTGCCACCCTGGTTTGAGCTGCCATCACCTCTTGCCTTGCTTGTCACAACAGGCTCCTAACTCTTCTGCTGGCTTCTGCCCTGGTCCTCTTTCAGTCACTTCTGAGCAACCAGAGGGTCCTGTTCAGAAGTGAGATGCTGTCCCTCAATCAGAGAAAACCCCCAAGTCTTTGCTGCACATCTGGGGTGTCCCTGGGGCCTCCCAGCATTTGCTCTTCCCTTGTTCCTCCTTGCTCACTCCATTCTCACCCTACTGGCCTCAGTCCTGCTCCTCAAACATTCCAGGCACACTCCCACCCCAGGGCCTTTGCACTTGCTGTCCTCTCTGCCTGGAACAGTCTTCCTCCAGATACCCATGTAGCTCACTCTCTTACCTCCTTTGGGTCTTTGTGCAAACTTCTCAAGGAGGATTTTCTTGGCCTCACTCCCACTCTGGAATTCTCTATCCCTGTTCTTGCTTGATTTTTCTCCATATCACTTATGGCAGTCTAAGATATTATATCATTAACCTGCTCATTTCATTTATGGTAGATTGCAAGTGCCCCCAAGGCCATATCCTCAGCACCTAGAAGACAGCCTGGCTTACAGGGGGCTGTTCCATGAAGATTTGTGGAATGTGTGAATTGCTCACGCTTACAAGTGGAGGAAGAAGCTGCACTTGTTTCATGGACCCTGTAACTAACTACATGCCTGTAACAGGCATGTGCATGCCTGGCGTGGCTCAGTCTGGCCCAGTTCTTCATTATACAGAGGTCTTGGGTTTAGGAATACTGCGGAGGCCAGTAACAGAAGGGACAAGGTATTGGGTTGTCCCCACCTGGCTCACACCTCTGCTTTTCTGGGAAAAATTAATTTAGGAGCCATTTGGGAATATGGAAAATGGGGCGCAACTCCCCTGGCAGATGCTGTGTGTGGATTGGGCTCTGCTTTTTGGGGAGGGAGAGGAGTTGCTTGACTGTCCTTCCCTTTCCTCTCACCTCCATCCTATCCTGAAACCCATCCCCAGCACCAGGCTCCCCCCATCACTGGCCACCCCTGCTTCTGTCAGCTCTGCACAGCTACACTTTGGTCCAGGGGGCCATTGCCGGTCACCTGGACGACTGCAGCCGTTCCACATGGCCTCCCTGACTCTAAGTGACATGTTCTCTGTGCCCTCTGCCCCTCCCCCACTACTGCCCACTCTCCAGCCTCTCCAAGACCTCTCTGGAACTCTCAGGGGCAGAGGGCAGGGAGGGGTGATTATGCACTTGCTTATTGATTGTTTCCCCACTAGAATGCAATCTTTGCCAAGGTGCCAGCTCCCTTGGTTTGGTCCCCTCTTGGATCCCCAGGACTGACAGTAGTGCCCGGTGCATAGTAAGTGTTTAGTAAATATCTCTTGAGTGAATGAATATGTGAATCCTTTCAGAGTCCAAGCCTCAGCTCTGGTGCCACCTTCTCTAGGGAACCCTTCTAGAATGACCTCTTCTGGGCTGGGTTAGGGGGCAGTCTCCCTCAGCACAACATGCTTCCTTCTATCCCTCCGTGTGGCATAAGTATTAATATCAGGTCCATGGTCTGTCTCCAGACGGCTAACCCTCAGGGCAGGGGCTGCTTCTGCTGCTCTCACAGCCTCCTCTGCAGGTGGGTTTGACAAAGCTGAACTCGACCTGCCTCAGGCCCCACCCACCCAGGGTGCAGCCCCGCCCCATCCCTGGGCCAAAGCCCCGCCTACCTCTGGGAGCCACTCTGCCGACCTCTCTGGCCCCCAGCTCTCTTCCTCTGGAAGCCTGTGGCCTGCATGGGTTGTTCTCTGTGGCATTTGGCCATGATTTACTTGGGTGCTCACTTACTCACTCAACCAGTCATTTCCTTGCTCAGTCATCAAAGTGCATTACTGGGCAACTGTGCCCTGCCGGGCCCTGTGCTGGGGGCTTGGGGTGCAGAAATGAATGGGTCACAGTTCTGCCTTCAAGAAGTTCTTAGTCGGCAGGGCGAGGTGGCTCACACCTGTAATCAATCCTAGCACTCTGGGAGGCCAAGGCGGGCGGATCGTTTGAGCTCAGGAGTTCGAGACCAGCCTGAGCAAGAGCGAGACCCCGTCTCTACTAAAAAAATAGACAGAAATTGGCTGACAACTAAAAATATATAGGAAAAAAATTAGCTGGGCATGGTGGCGCATGCCTGTAGTCCCAGCTACTCGGGAGGCTGAGACAGAAGGATCGCCTGAGCCCAGGAGTTTGAGGTTGCTGTGAGCTAGGCTGACGCCACGGCACTCTAGCCCGGGCAAAGAGAGTGAGATTCTGTCTCAAACAAACAAACAAAAAAAGTTCTTAGTCTAGTCGGGGCACACCAGTGAAATTGCAGCCAAGTGTGTTAATGGTGGAGATGGAGAAACCGAAGGGTGCCAGGAAGACCCCAGAAGGGCTTCTGAATCAAAAAGTGAGGATGGGGAGTGGGAGAGGGGATCCTAGAAACATCATTCCTGTTTTCGGCTTCTCTCACCAACTGGGTTAGAGCTTCCCAGGGGATGTAGAAACTCGTGCCTTCCAGCTTAAAACAATTATATATGTTGTCTAGCCCAGGACTAGCATTTCGTAGATCAGGGGCCAGCAAACTATGCCAAATGCAGACTGCTGCTCGTTTTTGTAAATCAAGTTAAGTTTTACTGGAACACGGCCACGCTCATTTGCTTCCATATTGTCAGTGGCTGCTTTTGTGCTACAAGGGCCGAGTTGAGTAGTTGGGACAGAGACTCTGCGGCCCTTAAGGCCTAAATATTTCTTGTCTGATCCTTTATAGGGAAAGTTTGCCAACTCCTGTTTTAGATGCTCAAAAAATATTGTCAGATTAAGTCAACTCCAATCGGACCCCGGAAGCCTGCACGACTAATGGAGTCCAAGTCTTCTGTCCAGCGACATCAAAATGAACCAAACACTCTAAGCTCTTCTCTCTTTAAAAAGAGGAAATTGAGGCATTGAGTTGTTAGGGATTGCCTCTGAAGAGTTCTGTATCTTTCCTTTATTTAACAGAAAGCGTTCATGGAGCGCTTATTGTATTGCAGGAGCTGTTGTAGGGGAGCAGTGAATGAGGCGTGTTTCCTGCCCCGGGTGCTTGCAGCCTGGCTGGCAAAGCATGACCTCATCACTGCGCTGCCAGTGGGACCTGTGGCTCCGGGTGCGGGGCCTGGCTTTGCTCGCCACTTCCTCCTCCGGAGCCAGGCCTGTCTCGGGCATGCCGCCTCTCCCCAGCGAGCTGCCTCTCCGAGGGCCCTCCCCGCCAGCCTGTGCTCTTCTTGGGCCAGTGACTGTGTGTCCCTGATCCGTCTTGGCCTCCCCAGCACTGGGCACAGAAGGTGCTCAAGCCACACTTTCGGCACTGCCAGGCTCCTGTGGCCTTAGCCCAGACACAGTAACAGGTAACAGGTAACCAGTAACCACAACCAAATGGCCTTTAAGGAATTCCATTTAAGAGGAACGTCTCGAGGGAATTCATAAAAGGAAATGATGAGCACAGTATGATATTTTTTCCTCTTAAAAATAAAATCTATAAATTGCATCGTATTCCCTTCCTTTCTCTTCCCAGCTGCCTGGCCGACTTCGTGTTCCACGGGCTTTTCAGCGAAGCCAGATTCCGGGCTGATCTGAGAGCTGGGTTTGATGTGAGAAGGGATTATTGAAAGAGACAGGGGCAATCCACATAATAAAATGCCTCCTACGTGTTTCATACAAGTGATCTCAGGGTAACGCGAACCCTCTGCTGTGGGGGAGGGGAGGAGGAGGGGCACCTGGGTGGGGGAGGGGAGGGGGAGGAGGGAGGGGGCGCTGCTCCTGGGCCGAGAGCAAACCTCCAAAAGAGCCGGCCTGAGAGCCGCTGGCTTTGCTGTCTCCAGTGTCAAGGACTCTCAGCCCCTCTCTGGGAAATCCTTTCTCGGGGAACAGGTAGCCTTGTTAGTTTTTGCTTATGCTTGAGAAATTTCCTTGGGGCCTCAAAATGCTTTCTCTTGATAATGTCTCAGGTGAATTTAAGATCGCAGCTGTTATAACAGGATTTAACTTTGACTTACTTGACTTGCGGGGGAAGAAAAAAAGTCTCATATTTTTTTCATTAGAACTTCCAATCTGGCACTGCCTGGTGGGTTTCTTCATTTAATTATTCAAGAAATATTTACTGAGTGCCTATTAAATGCCAAGCGCAGGGCTGGGAATATGCTGGTGAGCAGTAGGGAGTCTTTCCCCAGCAGAACTGGGAGGTGGTTGCTCAGATAGACAAGGGCCCACAGTGTAACAAAGTGCTGTGCTCCGGGAACCCATGCAGGAGGCAGGAGGGACTTCCTGGAGGAGGTGACATTTCAGCGGAGACCTGGAGGACTAGTAGGAGTTCGCCAGACAAAGAGGGGAAGGGAAGGGTGTTGCAGGCAGAGGGATCAGCATGCATGAGGGTTTGCACGCCAACACGGAGGAAAGGAGGGAGGCTCAGTGTTTTCCTGCCCTCCGCGGTGATAGGGGCCTCTACATAGGCCTGATCCTTGGCTCTGTGAAGGATGGAAGGGCAGGATCCAGCCCCAGGAAGGAGAATAAAAAATTGTGTGCACTCACGGAGGAAATATTCTGCTGTGTCAGCTTCGTAATCTGCGTCCTCTGGGAAGTGATCGATTTGCTTGCACAGACCTTTGAAGTTCCCTGCAAAACAAGGGGAGAAGGAGCACATGACACATCTTAGCTTCTGGGGGTGGCGGGCCCAGGGCCTACCTGCTTCTTCCTCACTTCTCAGTCTTCAGAGGCTGCCCGAGCCCTCTCCCTCACCCCTGAAGGAAGGCACGGCTTTGTCTGTTTGGACATCTGCCTGGTGAGTCAAAGCACACACGCCCGCAGTACTGCGGAGAGGATCTAAAGCCTAAGACTTCAAAACCCTGCCTTCCATCCCTGCACCGCGGCTTCTGAGGATTAGCTGAAGCTTGGCGGCGGTAAAGGTTTGATTCTGGGCTGGGGACTGCCACTAAGGAGGCCGATGACTGTTCATCAGCTGGTCGCTGTGCCCCAGCTTGGCTGGGAGTTGCCCTGCATTTTGCATGTGAGAAAGCAGCAGATCGCTTTCCAAAGAGGGCAGACCCCAGACTGAGGCCGACAGACATTCCCATGGCCCTTTAGAGGAGCCTGTGAAACGCTTTCCCATCTGCGGTGGCGTGGAGCTCGCCATCCCCAGCCCCCAACAGCTCTGCAATGGATATGGGGGGTGCGGTTTGAGCCCCCCAGGACTGGGCCCTCAGCCAGGTTACTGAACGGCACCTCATTTTGGCTCTTCCACAGGCCTGTGAGATGGGTATTGTCATCCCCATTTTACAGATGAAGAAACCGAGGCTCAGGGAGGCCAAACCATCTGAATAAGGACTTGTGGCTTAGGACACGATGGAATCAGGAATCAAATTAGGGCCTTTTAACTCTCTGTCTTTCCTGCCTGACTGCTGAGAAGGTGAGAACTGGCCCAGAGAAAATCCTAGCCCAGCGCCGCAGCGGGTCCTCCCCAGTGTTCACCGAGTGAGCACACGAACTCTTGACTGCAAACCGATGCATGAGAACTGGTGAATAGAATAGAATTTGCAGTGACCAGAGTGTCAGCTTCATGACAGCAGAGACTTTTGTCTGTTTCATTCACCATCATATCTCCAGCGCCAGCGTAGGCGCAACAAATGTCTGGTCACTTTCTCTGAATAGAAGAAGAACGGAACCTACGCCGGGAAGTCTGCACCGTGGGTGAGAGGCAGGTTCTGTAGCTAGACTGCCTGGGGCCAGCTCGGCCTCACCGAGTTGACTTGGTTTCCTCGTCTGAAAGTGGAGATAAGAATTCTTCCCTTGCAGACTGTCCTGGAGATGACTTGAGCTGATCAGAACGTATACAGTACTCAGAACAGTGCCTGGATCATTTAGTAAGTCTTTGGGGTCGTCGATGTGCGAGAGAAATGAACTTTGACGATATTCAGCCACTGACATAGTAGCTAGTATTACCTAATTAATGCAGTCCTAATACATGTTAGCAATGTATTTTCTTACAGAGTCCTGAGATTTCATATCTCATAAAGTAGGAGTAAATTCTATTATGTGCTATAGATGTTATTCAGGAATTTTTAAGGCTTTATTACATAGACCTGTATATTGGTGTAGTATTATATATACTGCCTATAAATATAAGCAATTTAGATATTTCTAGCTATTATATGCTACATGTTACAGAGCAAATATTTAAATCCCCTCCCCCCAACTCATACAGAAGCTTTCCCTGGACCAAGTTCACCAACTTTCCTGACTTCTGCAAGAAAAAAAATTTCCCCAGAGCACACTGGGAGTTCCGGTAACTTTACTGAAGCCTTGTAAGGCCACTCACAATGATCCGCTTGGGCAGGTCTCTTCTCTGAGAGTTTTGGACCCTGTCACCCCACCTCTTGTTACCCCTCTGCCCTCATGTGTCTCCTCTCCCTGATCCAACCACACACCCTTCTCTGCCTTCCCTAGGAGCGAAGTCTTCATAAAGCTGCTAAGAGGAAAAAAAAATTCTCCCCATTGTTAAAATTACAAATCAGTGTATTTGAAAAGCACTTTGCAAAGCGCTTTCTTTCAATTCATTCTGACAAATATTCCAGCAGCTCGGAGCCTTCGTAAGGACTCAGTGCAGGAGGCAGGCTTGAGAGCAGTACCGACATGCTCCGAGGCTCCTAACAAATTGGGGACAAGCTTGACCCAGAGGGCCCCACGCTCCCTCCCAGTGGGCCGTGACCGCTCTGGTCCCTACACAGGGCCGTGGGCTCCTAGCACAGTGCCTGGCACAGAAGGAAGGCCCCAGAGACGCTCCTGGAGAGGTGTGGGATACAACCAGCAGCCCAGACCTCCCCTCTGAGGCCCAGACCTGGGTACCCAACTGCCTAGTCGACATCTCCTGGCGACGTTTCAAAGGCAGCAAATCTGAACTCATGACCTTTCCCTCAAGCCTGGTCCTCTGGAGGCACCGACTAGCTCGGGGAACGTCTCTCCACGGCTCCCTGTGCCAGCCGAGCCCGTTATCGTCGCCGACATCTCTCCCTCCTCACTGTGGGCGCCATCCATCACGACGTCCTGTCCTGTGCTAGCTCCTCGCGTCTCTCAAACTTGCCAATGTCTCCGTTGACAGCCCCACCCACCACCAGCCGCCACCCTGTGCCATTGGATGACTGCGTAGCCCCCCACTTGTCATCTTGCACCCACTCTTGTCCCTCCCCACAGAGTAATCACAGTGATCCTTTGAAAACCCAGACCTGATCATGCCACCTCCAGCTTAAAACACCCCACAGCTTCCCAGTTCTTTCAAGGAGAAGCGCAATGTCTTTTAACAAGGCCTGACCCCGACTTTCTTCTCTTTCCTCACCTCCCACCCATCTCCTTCCTCTCTGGGTCTTCTTTCCTTCCATGCTCCTTCCTACCACAGGACCTTTGCACATGCTGGTCTTGCTGCCTGAGCCCTCACCACATCCTTTGTGGTCTCCTTCCCCTGACCTCCTGCTGTCCTCCCGCCCTGTGCTAGTGGGGCCTCTACATCTAGCTGGCTCGTAATGGCTGCCCTGTGGTGGGGGAGACGGGGTAAGGCACGTGTGATGCTGGTGAGAATGTTCCAATAGAAAGGGAAGACGTGATGACCTGCGGCGAGGGGGGAGCAGCGTGAGAGGGAGGAGGTCCAGGACCCAGGCGCAAAGGCGGAGGATGGTGCACCTGGAGGGAAGGCGGCACCTGAGGGTGCAGTGCCGGGTGGGTGGGGGCGGTGGGCAGGGCGGGAGCTTGCGACACCTCTCTTCTGGTCCCTTCTATTTTCCTGATGAGATGGGGAACAGGATCATCAACTGAGAGTGAGGAGGCGAGGAATGGAGGGTTGGAGATTCAAGGAAGGAGGACGGGAAGTGAAATCTTTCCCATGAGAGTGGGACCGGGCGGGGGGGTGGACCAGGCTTGAAAATCCCTTTTGACACTCTGTGGTTTTCTCCGGCCACATCCAGGGCGTGGGTGCAATAGAGTTGGGGACTTTCCTGAAGCTGCCGTCAGCCAGGAGGGGCTTGGTGAGTGCGAGACGGGGAGGGGGTGGGGGACAGATTAGGAAGGATCGAAGCCCCTCGGCTGCTAAAGAGGAAAACGAGGACCCAGGCCAAGCAAGGCCAGGCACAGGCGGTGGGGTCTGTGCGTTGGAGGCCTGGGGTGGGGGTGAAGAATGGAGTCGGGGTACATGGGGGTGAGCTGGACGGTGGCACGTGGTGGTCAGACAGTGGGCGTGAAAGACAGATTGAGGAGGGAAGCGAGGGGTGAGACCTGCTGGCTCAGGTCGGGTGGAGGTAGGGACTATATTCAAGGTATTTAGTAACGGGGAAGGTCATACAAATCCACATGTAAGACAAAAACGAAAACGTTCGCTCTTATTTTCAATATACATCACGTATATATTAAGAAACTGCCTTGAAAGTTGAAGTGCAAATGACTCATCAGATTATTCTAATAAGCCCCAAATCACTGGTTGGTTTTTAGAAATTGATGGTGTGATCTTATCCTGATGACGAGCTAAATGATGGCCCTACTGGACCTCGCTTTGACCCGGGAACACCCGATGCTGCCCGAACTTCCCTGTTAGAGCAAGAGTCGTCTGTCTTAGCGAGTACAGACTCTTTCCCTAACTTGTCTCTGCTGTTTGGTTGGAGGACCTGGCTGGGAAACTGGCCCTCTGTGCTTGGCAGTGGTGGGAGGGTGGGAGGAGGGCAGACACGCTCATGGAGGTGTCAGGGCCGGTAGGAAGATTCTGTTTCTCCTGCCTGCCCCGGTGCCCTTGCCCAGCCCCTGTAGGGCCAGATGTGCCTGAGCTGGGCCTCGGAGCTTGTAGAGCCTGGGAACAGAGCTGCGCCCCCAGATCCGTGCTTGGGGAGTGGGAGAGGGGTGGGGCCTCAGTCCCAGCCCCACCTGCTCTCTGCCTGGCCCAGCCTAGGAGCCACCCTCTGCCCCAGCCCTCTCCCCTGCACTTAGCGGGACTGATCCGTACAGCAGTATTTCAACACTTAACACCCAGAGAGGCAGCACCAGCATGTGCAGGCTGGGGAGGGAGGGGCGAGGCCAGGTACTGGAGGGACCATGTGCCTGACTTCGGGGGTATCCTTGGAGTTGGAGGTAGCGAGCCGGTGCTGAACTCCTCAGTATCTCACACCAACTGCTGTCTTGTTTCTTTGGATACAATAAGCTCCTTGTAAGCCTGGCCATTAGGGGCTGAACAGATGCTGTTTTATTTTCCACACATTCAGGAGACGCCCACAAGCCCAGGGGTTGTGATGGCTTCAGGCACAGATGGATCCAGGTGCTCCAAAATCTGGTATCTTTCTCCATCTCTGTTTGACTTTCCTCCCAGTTGGCTTCATCTTTAGGCAGCCTCTCTCTCCATGGCAGAGACTGAGGGCTAAGTGCCTGGCACTGGGATGGTGGCGGGAAATCTAGCCTGACCTCTGCCCTTCAGGGGCTCCCATTCTAGGGGGAAGGACAGAAAGCACAAACTTTACTAGAGTGCAATGTCTCATGCACTATATTAGGAGGAAGTCAAGGCCTTGTGGGAGCACAGTCATTCAGCTAACATCGATATAGCACCAACTGAATGCCATGCTCCGTGCACCCTGCAGAGGACACGGAGACAAGAATATGGGCTTTCTGTCCTCAAGGCACCTGCAGTCTACGGTGGCAGACGAGAAACAGAGGCTGTGGTGTAGCAGGATGTGTGTGGCGACCGAGGAAAGCGGAGTGTGTCTGGGGCGCACAGAAGGGGGCGTGTCCAGGCGTGGGAGTGTGTGGGTGACACGGGCCTTTGGGGGTTGCTGAGCGGATACGGAGGTGGAGAGGCGACAGCCAGGTGCAGCAGGCAGGGGTCTGTGTGTGCGGGTGGAGGCGTGAAGAGGAGGTAGTGGGGGGGTGAGAAGGACTTTCCAGCAAGAGCAGCCAGAGAAGTGCCCGGCACAGGAGGAGCAAAGTGTCTCAGGGGTCGAAGGTTAAGGCGGCGGTGCGTGGAGCTGGCTCGCACCAGCTCACGGGAGCCAGTTGGCACTGTCTCTTCCCAACTCACGTTAGTAGTTTGAAATCGGCCACGTGGGAGTATTTACACCACGGGAATGGCCAACGGTACAAATTCACGTCCCTGCTGCCTGCCCAGAGAGCTGGTTGTTAAACACTTACCAGCGCACCTGCGTGAGGGGTGGGCCGGAGCAAAGACATGACAAGTGAGAGGGACTGGGGATTTGCAAAAAGACAGGTGCCATCAGAGGGCCCGCTGGGTGAGGGCGAGGGCAGGAGATGGCTCGAGAGGGGGGCAGGGGCCAGACCCTGCAGCGGCCAGGCTGAGCTGAGGAGGGACACCTCACTGCCTCCCCCTGCACCCCCCCGCAGGCACTGGCTTGAGCTTTGGAGGACAGGGGTGTAGGGGAGACCCTCCCACCAGGAGCTATGGAGGCCTTGCGAGGGGCTCAGCAGCCTTGAATCTCCACCGAACCTCACCCCAGAAGGGCGTCGGTGCCAGAGCAGAGTGACTCCAGGCCGGGCGAGGCGGAAAGGCCCGAGGCTGCGCCTTAGGCTGCCCCAGCGCTGCCTCCGGGAATCTGCCGTCGCAGGCTGGGAATTGCAGCGCGCAGGTATTAAGCAGTTGAAAAAGGAGGTTTCATGAGCTTTGTAGAAAGCACATTAATATCTCATACCAACTGCTGTCTTGTTTCTTTAGATACAATAAGCTCCTCATAAACCTGGTCATTAGGGGCTGAACAGACGCTGTTTTATTTTCCACGTATTCATGAGCCGCCGAAAGAGCAGCCGGGGAGCCGGGAGGGGGCAGGCGGAGCGGCCGAGGCGTGGGGAGGAGGTTGTCTAAGTAATTTTTTAAGTGAAGCAAATGAAGGGTTTGGTGGGAGCTGCTTTCTCTGCGCTTTAAACCTTTTCTGCTCCTGGCTTTTTGCTTTCCCGGCAGGGCCCTCCCCGACGGCAGGGGTTCGGGAGACCTCAGGAGGGTGGGCCGTGCCTGGCTCGTTTCCCACTGGAACCCCAGCCCCAGCACCGCGCGGCCACCGGCCGGGGATGGAGGGTTTGAAAAAACAGCGCCTGTGGCAGGCCGTGGGTTTGCTCATTCTCTCATTCGATCGTTCATTTGTTCATTCATTCATTCAGGGGACAGTTCTGAGTGCCTACTGTGTGCGGGGTCCTGGGCAGGCACTGGCAGGGTTGGAATAGAATCAGAAGGCTGTTCTGGTGACCTGCCTTTGCCAAACTGGCTCCTTCTGTGAGCTCTGAGCTCTCCCCTCTCCGAAGTCCTCGGCTCTCGGGGGCGACACAGAGCTCTTGCTCACGCAGTCTCCAGTTGTGTCCTGTCCTCATTCCTGTCTCTGCAGCTACTTCTTTAGTTCTGTACGTGGGATGCTGGGGGAAGAGTCTGGGCTCAGACTCAGCAAGATCGGGCCTGTGAGCCTGGCGCCGTGAGCTGTGTGGATGGGGACAAGTTAACATGACCTGTGTGTGGCTCAGTTTCCTTCGCTGTAAGAAAGTGATACTAATCCTTGCCTGGGGGGCGAGGGGATTGATTCTGAAGACTCAAGGAGATAAAGAAGTGAAAGCCCCATTGTGGTTTCCAACCTAGAGCAGGCAACCAATAAATGTATTCTTCCTTCTCTTTCTTCTTCAACGACACCTCTTTCAGGAGGCCTTTCTTGATTGCTCTCAGTTGGAAAAACTGTTTTCCTCCCCTGTGCACCCATGCGGTGCTTCTCAGATTTTAAGGGGCATAGGAATCTCCTGGGATCACGTGAAGCCAGATTCTGAGTCGGTGGCGAGGGTGGCGGGGGGTGGGGGGGGGCGTTCTCCGTGGCCTAAGACTTTGCATTTCTCATTGGCTCCCAGGTGACGCCCATGCGGAAGGGTCCCGGGGGGACCACACTTTGGGTTGGGTGGTGAGGCTGTTGAGCACCTTTTATCTGCTTTCATCATATTCTATTCTGGTATTGTTATTTGGGAACAAATAGCTGCAAGTCTATAAGCTCCTCAAGGGCAGAATTTCTTCTAGAGAGTTCCCTGAATATACCATATTTTCCTCGATTCTAAGATGCTCACATGCACATTTCAATGCTTCTGAAATTGAGATGTGTCTCATAATTGATGGGTTCATTTACTGCAGCGTGTCCCTTTTCTCCTGAAAAATCATTATTACATTGATGGTGTGCCTTTTAATTAGTGATAATGGCTACCTGACAAAAGTTTATTGGACAAATGAACAAACGAATGAGTTAGTGTGTGTATGTGTGCACCCACACGTGTGTGTGGCCAAGGAGTATACTACACATTTCCATTCTCCTAGGCAGATGAGTATTGAGCCAAATGTTAGCACCTGCGATATCAGGACCTTTTGTGCTTCTCTTATTAAATGACTATTTGACAACATCAAAATATATGTATACCCCACAACTCAGCAATTCCTCTTAGAAATGTGTGCTGGAGAAAACCTTGCAAGTATGCACAAGGAGATGTACGTGACAATGTTCATAACAACCTGCTTGTAACAACCAAAATACTGGGAAAAACCCACATTTCTATTGTCAGAAGAATGATAGTACCTAGCAGTGTATTGATATAATGGGGTATTATACAGCAGCGAAAGTGAATAGATTATAGCTACACATGTCGACACAGATGAATTCCACAGACAGAAAGAATCAAGCTGCAAAAGTACATGTGTGGAATGATTCCATTTTCACAAAGTTAAAACATGTACAACTAGGTCACAGATAGAGAAATACATGTGTGTGCTGTGAAACTGCAAAATCAGGCAACAGAATGACAAACACCAAATGCAAGAGTTTTGCTTGAGGTGGGGGAGGATGCACAATTGCTTCAATGTACAGATGATGCTCCATTTTAAGCTGGTGGTGAGCACATAAGTGCTCATTTTACTGTTACTCTTTATACCTTACTATGACAGAACCTGCTGTTTCCCAATGTCCTGTTCTCTCCATCTTTCCAAGTTTTGCCTGGACACATGGCTTTCCAGAATGTAGATTTAGTTCCCAGCCTCCCTTGCAGCTAGAGGTGGCCATGTGACTGAGTTCTGACCAATGAGAGGTTAAGTGGAAATGGTGGGAGCGATTTGGGAAGAATGTCCTTCAGGGCATGGATATGCCCTTCTTAGTCCTCTCCTCTTGGCACGTGGACTATGGAGCCACCATCTTGGTCCATGAGACAACCTTGAGAATGGAGTGCTGCATGATTATCGAATAAGAGGGAGGGTACCCGAGCCACACCACCGTGGAGTGTTACACCAGCCCTCGCCAACTTGTCTCCAGGGCTGTGCAGTGAGAGAGAAATAAACTATCTTTTTAATTTCACTTAAAAAGACCTTCATAGCCAAATCTAACCCTAATAAATACAGTCATATTAAGTTTAAAAAGTTTTTAAAAAAATCTTGTTTAAAACGTTTTAAAAAATAAATCTTATTCTGTCCATTAAAGGTACATAACATGATGTTGTAAGATATTTATACAGTAAAATGGTTCCTGTAGTGGAACAAATTAAAATAGCCATCATTTCACGTAGTTACCCGTTTTACCCCCTGTGGCAACAGCAGCTGTAATATACTCATTTAGCAAAAATCCTGCGCACAATACACTATTATTAACTCTAGTCCTCATGTTGTACATTAGATCTTCGGACTTGTTCATCCCACGTATTTGCTACTTTGTATCCTTTGACCTACATCTCTCTATTTCCTCCCTGCCACACCCCCCAACCTTGGTAACCATGGTTTTATTCTGTATCTCTATCTATTTGACTGATTTCATTTCCTTTGGGTATATACCCAGAGAGGGATTGTCGGGTCATATGGGAGTTCTATTTTTTGTCTTTTGAGGGACCTCCATGCTATTTTTCCGTGACGCTGCGCCAATCTATACTCCCACCAACAGCGTGTAAGTGTCCCTTCTGTTCACACCCGCACCAACACTTGTTATCTCCTGTCGCTTTGGTAATAGCCTAACGGGTGTGAGGTGGTATCTCATAGTGGTTTTGATTTGCATTTCCCTGATGATTAATGCTGTTCAACATCTTTTTATGTACCTGTTGGCCATTTTAAAATCATCTTTGGAGAAATACCTATTCAAATCCTTTGCCCATTTTTAAATTGAATTATATGTTTTCTTGCAATGGAGTTGTATGAGTTCCTTATAAATTTTGGATATTAACCCCTCATTTGATATATGCTTTGCAAATATTTTTTCCCAATCTGTAGGTTGCCTTTTCATTTTGCCATTTCATTTGTTAGTCTTTTATATGCATTTAATATTAAATACATGTTTAAAAATCACATTTTTAAGAAGGCAATCTGTTGAACCGTCTGTGCTTGACATATATTAATAGTAGGTGCTCATTAAATACCTACTGAATAATTGAATGAATTAAAGGTTTCTCAGTGTTCCTCACAAACTCTCTGTTCAGGATAAACTCTACTACTGTTCAGTGCCAGCTGTTGCCATGCATAGGCAAAAAGGGTAGGAGGCATTACTGAGAATGAATATGTGCCAGGGAGTCAGGCCGGGACAAAGGGAGCCAGGAAGGGAGTGTCACATGCTGGGTTTGACCTCAGACAAAGGAAGAACCTAATAGATCCTGGTGAAGATAAATGAATCAAGATCTGTGGGTGCTTCGAGATTGTGGAAAAGGCCCCTGGGGATGGCAGTTAGGGCCACGCACGGGGGGCTGGGCTGGACTGGGGGATCTGGGGGTACATGAGGAGCAGGTGTCAGCCTGGCAGCAGTGAACTCGGCTTTTCTATAACCGGTTGGTGGGTTGAGATGGGCCTGATGTCAGCAAGGATGAGAACTTGGAAGGATCTGGGTTCTGGACTTTTGTCACAGCTTTGCAGCTCTGCTCCAGGGGTACTGCTGACACTAGAGTCGGCTCCCAAGGGACAGAAATGAACACACACCTGGAAGCTTCCACAGTGCCCAGGAAAACCTCAGACCCAATTCACACTACAATGTGATTGAAAGCCTGTTCCTGACGAGGTCAAGGCCTCCACGCAGGCATAGAGCCACCCTACAGTGTAATCCATGGGTTGGGGGTTGTCACGGGCCCCGCAGGGACATTAGGTCGCCTTCTCAAATACCGTTCACTTCAGTTCAACTCCTGCTACAGGCACACCTCGTTTTATCGCACTTCTCCTTATTGCGCTTCTCAGACATTGCGTTATTTACAAATTGAAGGTTTGTGGCACCCTGAGCAAGTCTGTTGGCACCATTTTCCCAACAGCATGGGCTCACTTTGTGTCTGTGCCACATTTTGGTGATTCTTACAATATTTCAAACTTTTTCATTATCATTATGCCTGTTATGGTGATCTGTGTTCAGCGATCTTTGATGTTACCATTCTAATTGTTTTGGGGCACCACGAACCATGCCCACGTAAGACGGTGCACTTAATCGGTGAATGTCGTGTGTTCTGACTGCTGCACTCACTGGCCATTGCGCTGTCTCTCTCCCTCTCTTCGGGCCTCCCTATTCCTTGAGACACAGCAATATTGGAATTAGGTCAATTAATAACCCTATAATGGCCTGTAAGTGTTCAAGTGGAAGGGAGAGTTGCAGGTCGATCACTTTAAATCAAAAGCTAGAAATGACTGAGCTTAGTGAGGAAGGCATAGCGAAAGCTGAGACAGGCTAAAGCTAGGCTTCTTGTGCCAGAAAGTTAGCCAAGTTGCGAATGCAAAGGAAAAGTTCTTGGAGGAAATTAAATGTGCTACTCCAGTGAACACAGAAATGGCAAGAAAGCAAAACAGCCTTATTGCTGATATGGAGAAAGTTGTAGTGGTCTGGATAGATCAAACCAGCCACAACATTCCCCAAAGACAAAGCCTAATCCAGACAAAGGCCCTACCTGGCTTTAATTTCAAGAAGGCTGAGAGGGGTGAGGAAGCTGCAGAAGGAAAGTTCGACAGTAGCAGAGGTTGGTTCATGAGGCTTAAGGAGAGAATCCATCTTCATAAAAGTACAAGGCGAAGCAGCAAGTGCTGTTGGAGAAGCTGCAGCAAGTTATCCAGAAGCTCTAGCTAAGATCACTGATGAAGGTGGCTACACCAAGCAACAGATTTTCAAGTAGAAGAAACAACCTTTGTTGGAGGAAGATGCCATCTAGGACTTTCTTAGCTAGAGAGAAGTCAATGCCTGGCTTCAAAGCTTCAAAGAATAGGCTGACTCTCGTTAGGGGCTAATGCAGCTGGTGACTTTAAGTTGAAGCCAGTGCTCATTTACCATCCTGAAAACCCGACAGCCCTTAAGAATTGTGCTACATCTCCTGTGCCTATAAATGAAACAAAAAACCCTGATGACAGAACATCTATTTACAGCATGGTTTACTGAGTATTTTAAGTCGACTATTGAGACCTACTGCTCAGAAAAAAAGATTCCTTTCAAAATATTATTAATACTGCTCATCGACAAGGCGCCTGGTCACCCAAGAGCTCTAGTGGAGATGTACAGGGAGTTGAATGTTGTTTTCATGCCTGATAACGCGACATCCCTTCTGCAGCCCATGGATCAAGGAGGAATTTTGACTTTCAAATCTTATTAGGAAATACATTTTCTAAAATTATTGCTGCCATAGATAGTGATTCCTCTGAAGGATCTGGGCAAAGTAAGTTGAAAACCTTCTGGGAAGGATTCACCCTTCTAGAAGCCATTAAGAACATTCATGATTCATGAGGAGAGGTCAAAACATCATCATCCACAGGAGTTTAGCAGAAGTTGGTTCAAGATCTCATGGATGACTTTGAGGCGTTCAGGACTTCAGTGGAAGAAGTACCTGCAGATATGGTGGGAATAGCAAGAGCTTTGGGCTCAGAAGTGGAGCCCGAAGATGGGACCGAATTGCCGCACTCTCATGATAAAACTTTCCCAGGTGAGGAGTTGCTTCTTATGCATGAGCAGAGAAAGTAAGTTTTGGGGATAGAATCTACTCCTGGTGAAGATGCCGTGAACGTTGCTGCAATGAAGACAAAGGATTTAGAATATTACAGAAACTTAGTTGATAAGGCGGTGGGAGGGCTCGAGGGGACTGACTCCGACTTCGAAAGAAGTTCCACTGTGGGTGAAATGCTGCCAAACGGCATCACATGCGACAGAGAAATCTTTCATGAAAGGAGAGTCAATTGACGTGGCAGACTTCATTGCTGACTTATTCTAAGAAATTTCCACAGCCACCCGAACCTTCAGCAGCCACCATCCTCGTCAGTCAGCAGCCAGCAACACAAGGCAAGACCCTCCACCAGCAAAACGGTCGCAACTCGCTGAAGGCTCAGATGACCGTTAGCCGTTTTTAGTTATAAAATATTTCAAAATTAGGATATGTACATTTTTTAGACATGATGCTATTTCTTACTTAATAGGTTACAGTGTAGTATCAACGTAACTTTTATATGCACTAGGAAACCAAAAAATCTGTGTCACTTGCTGTATTAACATTACGCTATTTACTTTATTGTGATGGTCTAGATGGTCTAGAACTGAACCCATGACGTCTCTGAGAGGTGCCTGCACCGAAGAGGCTGTGAGCTCAGCGGTTAGCCTTGCAGGGGCTGGAGGCTGGCTCTGGGGTTCATGTCCCAGTTATACCACTGAACCTGTCTGAGCCCCAGCTCCTCAACTGCAAAATGGTGAGACAGAGAGCCTATCTCGTAGGGTTGTGAGAATTGCATAAAAACCCTACTGAGAGGGCTTAGCACAATGTCTGTCACTTAGGAGATGCTCAGTAAGTGACAGGTGTCATTGTCCTTTGCTGGGCCCCACAGTGTGGGGGGACACAGGTAGATGACACACAGTCCCTGCCTTCAAGAAGCTCAAGACCAGTAAGGGAGAGACGGGGTGAAGCTCAAGACCAGTAGGGGTGATTACACCCTGATGTGTCAAGAGAGCATGCCCAGGGAGTTATTGGAACCATGTATGCTTAGATCCTATGAAACAGGACTGTCCAGTGACTCTGTCAACCCCAGAGTCCCAGGAGTAGGCAAACAATGAAAAAACACTGCCATGTGTCAGCAGCCCTAGATCCATCTTACGAACAAGGCCCTGTGGCGTGGTGGTTGTGCCTCTCGCAAGACAGCTTGAGTCTGAGTCCTCTTTCTGCAGTTTATTAGTCAAGTGATCTTGGACAAGGGGTTCCTCTTTAATCCAGAATCGCGGCTAGTGCTCAGATGTGTATTGCTTGCACGCTAGGTGTTGTTGCTGGCTGGTGCTGCAATAGACAGGGCGTCAGCAAATGAGGGTTCCCCACCCCCACAATTGTGAGTCCAGTGAGGCCCCAGACTAATCATTAATGCATGCGACCCAGAATGACAACCGCAAGGGCAGTGGTGGTACTGGCCGAGTCCCAGGGAGAAGCTGCCATGAGCCAGGCACTGGGCTAAGCACTTTGCAGTTACTCCTCACAAAGCCTGTCAAGGCAGGTACTGTAATTTTCTCCGCTTCTGAGCTGTGGAGGGGGAGGTACAGAATGGTGAAGGAATGCATCTAAGACTTCACTGCTGGTGTGCGGGAGGGAGCTGAGATCCGACGCTGGGCAGGGGTTCCTAGGGGACCACTATGCTACGCTGTTACAGCAGAACCCAGGATGCTGGGTGGGCGGTTGTCAGGAAGGCTTCCTGGGAGAAGCGCCATCTCAGATGAGCCGTGAGAGATACGTAGAACTTGACAGATGAAAGGGAGGGCAGGGAGGTGCTAGCCAGAAAACCAAAAGTCAACCAGAGAGAGAGGGGACAGGATGCCGAGGCCAGGGCGTCGGTCTGCTTGAAAGACGGAAAGCAGATGGTTGGGCTCTGTGTGCGTATGCGTGTGCGTGCGTGTGTCTACCGGTCAGGAGAGAGAACAGCAGTGGCTGGATTATTTAGGGCCTAAGAAGTCACTCAAAGTATGACTTTAGGAGCAATGGAGAGCCACTGAGGGGTTTTAAGCAGGAGGTCGATGTGACCAGATTTGCGCTCCAGGATGGCTGCCCTGGTGGCCGAGTGGGGAATGGATTGGCAACGCAAGAGCAGAAGCCACGAGCCCAGATTCCTCTGTGGACTGAGAAAATGCCAGTGGCCTTCCTTGCTTTGCAAAATCCACCTCGATTTCCTGACCACAGATTCCCCAACCCCGCACTGGTTCATTTTCATTGCTTGGGCACATCCAGTTTGTGGCAGAGAGCCAGGCCACAGCGGTCAGACGTGGTCAAATGCTATGTGCGCCACCGGCCCACAAGGGCTGAAGCAGCTTGTGCAACAAGGATCCGTGGGCCTGGGGACGCCGGTCTCACTGCACTCTCGTTTGCAAGCCAAAGACACTCTCCTGCTCCCAAATCTTCACGATTCCCATTGTCTGCCACGTGGAACCAGACATCCCCAGCTACCATCAGACATTCCCAGCTAGCAAAACTTTCGCCTCATCTCCGACTCTTCTGCCATGCTTTCCCTCCCAGTAAATCAATCTCTCTCCTCTTCTCCACCTACAGCAACATCCGTTTTACCCTGGAGGGCAGAGCTAGAAGCCACAGGTGTGAGTGCACAGGTAGGGCCAGGACCAGGTGAGGTGCCTCGGGTGCGAAGTTTAAGGAGTGCAGTGAGCACCTCCTATTCTGCACCTTGCCGGCCTCACCCTCGCATGGCCCCGTGCAGGGGAGGAGACATCAGATCAGTACCTGGGTGTTGTGGTTTTCAGAATTGCCTCCCAAGGTAGTGAGCCACCTGTCACTGGAGGAGTTCAAGAAGAAGGTCGTTGGCTGCCTCTTACGGGTGCTGAAGAGGGAATTCCCATAGTAGCTGGGATTCTGAGGTTCCATCCATCCCTTAGGAGCTGGGATTCTAGGGCGCCTTCCCTGGTCCTCACAGCCCAGACCTGTCCCTTTCTTCTTTCATCTCCGCATGTGCCTCCAAGATCACTCACCTGGCGATTAACCACAGGCTACCTCAAGGCAGCTCCTGTGTTACTGTCTTGTCTTATTTCAAATTTCACGAGCTCACATGTCATTTTCCTAATAGAATTGCATCGAGGACAGGGATTGAACTGTACGCTTTCTGTTCTCTCTCTCAGTGGGTGTGGGAGACTCGAATATTTATTAAAAATCCTCTCTGTCCCAATTCTTCACATGTCACCTGATTTACTTATCGTACCAATCCCTTGGTAGGTTCTATTAATGAGCCCATTCTACAGGTGCAGAACTGGAGGCTAACAGAGGTTGATAGATGTTAGATATAATTTTGGATAGAGACTTGGGGTGCACGCTATGAGACTTCCTGGGTGTGCAGCCTTGGGCCAGTTGCTTAACCTCTTTGAGCCGTCAGTTTCCTTATTGTAAAATGGGATAACGTTATCTATTTCACAGTTTCTTGTTAAGGTGAACTAAGGTAATACACGTGTACAGCCCTTAGGATGGCCCACGTAGTGGGCTCTCAGAACGTGTTAGCTGTTGTTAATTATCATTGCTGCTACTGCGACAATGGTGGGGCTTGTCACATCTAGAAGAAAGGAGGAACAGAACCTGAGTCTTAGTGTTTCCAGATGTTTAAAAGACCCAGACGGGTCCTCCGGGGGAAGAAAGAGCACTCGGCTGTGGCACTGTCGTTCTCCCTGGGACAGAGGGTTCCGCCCCAGAAGACGCTGGTATAAATGGAACTGTGGGTCTCTTAGGAGCCTAATCAGCAGGAATCAGCCCCCCACAACTTGATCCTCTCAGGGGCCAGTGCAAAGAGAGGTCTTGAAACTACAAAGCTGAGGGCAAGACTTGGTCTTTAATTAGTGACTGATTAGTTGATTAAAAACTCCTTGGCAGCCTTCTCTGTGCCAGGCGCTGTGCTGGGGAGGTGAATGAGGATGAGAAAGGTGGAATCTTTGCTCCGAAGATCCTTCACAAATGAGGGTGGGAGGAAGACAGAGGAGAGGACCCCCGAGGCCAGTCTGTACACAGAGAGGAGAGACAGCTGGGACACCTTCAGCCACAATCCCTGGGAGAAAGGGGGCTCCTGAGGGACAAGGAAAATTACTAAGAGAAGTTGCAGCTGACGCAGACAGCTCAGCAAGGACAAAGATCGGGGAGGCTGAGTTGGTTGCAACAGTCGTTGCATTTGTGTGGAAGGGGTGGAGGCAAGCTCTTGTGGGGACCACCAAGGCCTCTGCCCGCCTTGCTGAGCAAGAGGGGTCTCTGCCCCCCTGCTGTGTCTCTGGCCTGCAGTTGGCTCCTTTGGTTGCTGTTGGGAAGGCAAACACTATTTGCATTTCTGTCATTTAAAACAATGCGGTGTTCTGACACTCTGGAATCTGAAGATAAATGTTTAATAAAAGGATTCAATTTGATATGATGCCGGAACTTAATTAGATCCACAAGGCACAGAGGGCTTTGCAAGCCCTTCAATTAGGAGCTACTTAAGGGTCTTGTGTGCGGGGAGCTGCGGCGCTGTCGAGGGGCTGGGGGGCTGGGATGGCGCCTCCCGGCCTTGAGGCCTGCCCTCTACAGATGCTGGCTCAAGGGCACTGCTTTTCGGCAGTCCTGGTGGAGGTGATGGAGGGTCCTGGACCATTCTGTGCTTGGAAATCTGCGTTTGCTAGGATTGGGGCTGTAGCAGGTGACCACTGAATGATGCGGATGAACGTGACCTACTTGAGGGTCAAGGCTATGACCTCAGGTCAGGCGAAGACTCCTCTGGGCCTAACCGTGGACAGGGGGACCGTCTTTAAGCCCACTTGGCCTAGAGCTGAGGGGTATTGAAGGTCAAGGCTGCTGGAAACTGGTAAACAACTGTGTTTGTGATCCCAGCCAAGACTGATACCATGCAGGTAAGTACTGCTATGGCTACATCGATTGTCAAATATGAGTTAATAAAATATGCCTGCTGTCCAAGCACCTCCAAATGCTTTCCCCCACTGCTCTGGCCACTCTGGCCCCTCCTCGGGGATCTCTTGGATCTCCCTGGCAACTAAACGGTGTCTCCAGGCTGCCGTCCCAGCACCATGGCCAGCGTCTGTTCTGTCTGGTCAGGGCACAGGCCTCAACAGTGGTGAAAGATGTTGATTATCACCCTAATTCCAGTTTGCAAAAATGACAGCCATCTGGATGGCAGGAGAGTATAGACCTGGGAACATGAGTTTCGGAGTCAGACTCTCTTAAATTCCGGAGTCTCAGTGCTGCCTGCTATGAGCTCTGTTAATCCTCCGAGCCTCCTCTGTAAACAGAGTTAACAACACCCACACCAAAACGTTGTTGTGAAGATTAAATAACATAAATAATGTGGGTGGTTCCAGGGTGTAATGGTTAGCACTTTAGATTTAGACTCCAGCCATCCAAGTTCAAGTATCAGTAGGACATTTTTAATGGGTATAGAATGCAATATTTAAGAGTATAATATCTGGAGCAAACAGGCTGTATGGGTTCAATCTGAGCTGTGCCACACACTAGTCATGACCTTGGGCAAGAAACGTCACCTCTTAGGGCCTCGGTTTTATCATTGGAGAATGCAATGGTAAGTATCTACTGGGTTGTTGAAAGGATAAATGAGCTAATATTTGTACATGGCTTAGAAGAGTACCTGATGCATAATAGGAATTCAATAAATGCTAGCCATTACTATATTATTATTATGTAAAGTGCCTGGCACATAGTAGTTGCTTAATAAATGGTAGCAACTGTAACCACATCTAGACTGGTCTTCCACTCTGCCTGGGGTAGGAGCCCCCAGTCTCCCGGGTCCTTGGGACCCTTACCCATATTCTTCATTGCTTATCACCCAATATTTCCCACAGCGCTCACAGTGCTCCCAAATCTCCTAACCTTTCGGAGGACAGAAGGCCACGCGATGGTGATGTTTCTTCCCGCATCCCTCCCCAGTGGCTGGCATCTGCCTGGTTGTTTGGCTGACCATGTTCTCCAGCACAAGCACACAGCACACAGCCAGAAAACACCCTCCCCAGGGCTCCTCAATCCTCGTTCCCCCAAACATATCACCTTGACTGCCTTCCAGGCTATGCTCCTACTTAGTAGGCACCTGATAAATTTTAAATCAATGAATGAATGATGGAACCCAGACCAAAAATGTCTTTTTCCTAGGTTTGGGAGAGGATGTTTTTACCAGTGGTTTACCAGCTACAGACATCCAGCTTCATCCATTAGACACATGCCCTTTCCCACCGATACTGTGATTTCTAAAGCGTGTTCTGCTGATGCCAGCCCCGGGACGTGCTAGTAGGAGGTGCAACAGAAAGGGGTTCCATTGCCAAATAAGTTTGGGAAATGCTGGTTAAATGAGGTTAAACAGGTTTCCTTACCGCAGGGTTTTTCTGAGCCTTTACTATGTTAATTGCACTGTCAAACTCTAATGTGGGAATATAGTGCACAATCTTTCCAAAAATTCATTTCACTACAGACTGTGTGTGTGTGTATCTTTTATCTCGTGGGGCTAGACTTTGGCTCACCCTTTGGGAAACACTGCCCTAAATGAAGCCTGCATTTCACACCTGTACTTGCATGTAGAGCAGAGAGCAATGAAAAATAGGGTACAAAGCTTTCCAACACCTTTTCCCCCCAGAGCGCTAGTGTGGCATTTCTACACATGCTCCTACAACCAGCGTCGCCTGCCTTTGCTGTGCCCTGTGGCATCATTTGAATCTTCTGACCACCTGACTTCTCGATGTGCCCTCTTCCTTTGGCGCCGGGACCCCCAGTCACCAAGTTTTCTTCCTCTCACTTTCGGACTCCTTTGCAAGCTCCTTTTCCTCTGTAAGTTTCGTGTTCTTGGGGCTCTCCCCTCGCCTCTCTTCTCTTTTCACTCTGTGTATACTCTTTGGAGAGTCTCATCCCATGGCTTCGATTGTCATCTACCTACCGATGACCCACAGTCTTTATGTCCAATGCAGACCTGTCTTCTTCCTCCTGACTTCTTTTTTTTTTGAAGCAGAGTCTCACTGTGTTGCCCAGGCTAGAGTGAGTGCCGTGGCGTCATCCTAGCTCACAGCAACCTCAAACTCCTGGGCTCAAGCGATCCTACTGCCTCAGCCTCCCGAGTAGCTGGAACTACAGGCATGCGCCACTATACCCGGCTAATTTTTTTTTCTATGTATTTTTAGTTGTCCAATTAATTTCTTTCTATTTTTAGTAGAGACGGGGTCTCGCTCTTGCTCAGGCTGGTTTCGAACTCCTGAGCTCAAACAATCACCCGCCTGGGCCTCCCAGAGAGCTAGGATTACAGGCGTGAGCCACCGCGCCCGGCCCTTCCTGACTTCTTGGTGCACTGGCTGTCCCCGCATGAATGTTCCACATGTATCTGAACCTTGGGAAATCCTATAGGCTGTGGAGGGAAGGGATTGCACCTGTTGACTCGAATGCGGGTTGGGGATTTTCTGTGGTTTGCAACGATCCGTTGCCCATTACCGGCTGTGGTCTGGGATCGACAGCACGGACAGACTGAACTTAGTGTCTCTTTCTCCCGAGCCCCCTTCCTGAAGGCTCTCTCTTAATGAGTCACATCCTCATCCAGCCTGTTTCCCAAGCTGCAAACCTGGGGTCATCATTTATTTCTACCTCTCCATTCCCACACCCACCAAATGGCCAATTCTTTAACACGTCTGGAATCATCCATGCCTTAGTCCAGACCACTTTCCTACGTTGTCATAACTCCACCTCCAACCCCCAACCAGCTTCCCTGCTTCCCTCTTCCCCACCGCAGTCATCATGATTTACAAAAGGTGAAATCTGAGCTGCCTCTCCCCAGATCCGTCCCCATTCTTGCAGGATAGGGTCCAAACTCTTTGACAAGGCCAACTGGACAAGCACATTTTGACAGCTGCTTCACTCTTCAGAGGTTGCAGGCTGCCCTACGTCCCAGGGCCACCTTGCTTCTCCTATCTCTGGATGTGTCCATGCTGTGCCACACACTAGTCATGACCTTGGGCAAGAAACGTCACCTCTTAGGGCCTCGGTTTTATCATTGGAGAATGCAATGGTAAGTATCTACTG
>NW_012136747.1:5999507-6006706 GCF_000956105.1 Propithecus coquereli | reverse complement strand
AGCACATTTTGACAGCTGCTTCACTCTTCAGAGGTTGCAGGCTGCCCTACGTCCCAGGGCCACCTTGCTTCTCCTATCTCTGGATGTGTCCATCTGCTTCCTGCCTGTCCCTTCCTTCCCACTTCCCTACCACCTGTCCTCTGTGCCCATCCCCCTGGACACCCCTTATTGATGCCTTCGTGCTCAGCTAACACATCATTTCCTCTAGGAAGCCTTCCTTGAGGACAGCTTCTTCCACACTCAGCCGTTTGGTGACACTTGCCGCACTACACTGAAATGCCTGTTGTCCCGTCAATGTCCCCGCATGCCTCCTCGCCCCTCTCCTCCACGGGAATGAAAGCCCCTTGAAGAGCTGTTGTGTTTATCTTTGTTTCCTTTGGCAGAAGGCAGCCTGCCCGCCCGCTCTTGTTTCCGGTGTGCCTGGCACCATCTCAGCCCTCGGCCAGCACGTCGCAGAGGGCAGGCGGGGTGGCGCGAGCAACAAGTACCGGCGACAGAGATCAATTTTGCTGGGCTTAGCACAGCTAGCGGAAGGCTGGTGGACGGAAGGGATGGCACCTATCGACTCAAATGCGGGTTGGGGATTTTCTGTGGTTTGCCGTGATCCATCGCCCGTTACCGGCTGCGGTCTGGAATTGAGAGCACTGGCATACAGCTTGGACCTACTGCACAGGGGCAGGAAGCTCCAGAGGCTGGAGGCAGAACCAATTCCTCCTTTTCCAGCTACTCTTGTCCTTGCCTCACCTCTTGAGTGGTGTCAGACGGACGACAAGGGCTTCTGCCACTGGGCTCCGTGACTCGGTTCACTTCCTGTCTCCCTCTGTAAGGGACGCGCACCCTTGGAGCAGGGACTGTGTGTGTTTGGTTCTCAATATACCCTCCCCTCCCCCACCGCCCAGCCAGGGCGCCTGGGGTCAGTAAATGCCTGGGAAACGAATGAATTGATGAGTGTAGTCGCAGCCATACGCCCCTCACAGCCCATGAGGCTGCACAAGGTCTGCGGGGATTGGCCGGAGTCTCGCGCAGGGGAGACCAGTGGGCTAATGGTGTAAACTGCTGCCCAGTGCATGTGCTTGGGGTCTCACGGGTACCACCCCGCGGGGCCCTACCTGGTTTAGTCTGCGATGACCACTACACTCAACTCTGCTCCCCTGAAGCCTCTGCTGGCCACACTGGCTTCCTCGTTCTTCCTTCCGCACACCAAGCACGCTCCCCGCAGGGCCTTTGCCTGGTGGCCCCCTGCCTGGAACGCTCCTGCCCTGCAGCCAGGTCTCCGCTCTGCCCCGAAACCCTCTGCTTGCCATGCTCTGTCCCCTCCGCTGGGTCTATCTTTTTGTCACTTCTCACTCCTGAATGTCCAATCACACTTTCATTTGTTTGTGTGTTTGCTGTTTGTCGCCCCCGCCCCTCCCCCCATCAGAACGAACCACCCACAAGGGCAGGGGCTTTGCTTTGCTCGCTGCAGCCTGGTGTTGAAAACAGTGCCCGGCACATAGCAGGTGCTCAGGAAATACTTGTGAAAGGTATGAATAAGTCTTTTGAACACTGTCTGATTCTGCCCTCTGCCTTCCAAAGAAATAATGTCACGATAGTGTTGGTTAAAAAAAAAAAAAGGAACTCACTCATGTGCCGCATTTCAAGGTCAGAACGTGTGTTTATGTTCGTTCCTTATTTATCCCTCGCAAGCACATACGTGGTACCTGGGACCTCTATCTCCCCCAGTTTTCAAACTCAAGGCTCAGAAAAATAAAATCATTTGCCCTAAAGACCCCCAACTCAGAAACTTAGGTCATCTGACTCTAAATCTTGTGTCTCTTGAGTGACAATGTCCTTGAATTATTTAACCTCTTGTTGCCTTGGTTCCTACATCTGTGGCATGGAGATAAGAAGGTATACTCCTCACAGCGTTGTGGGGAAGGTCAAGTGAGTTAATTTGGTGAAATGCTCAGAGAGGTGCCTGGTGCACACTGAGAACTCCATAAACGTTAGTTATTATTGTTGACTCATTTCAACATTGACTTATTATTGAAATCCCCCCCTAGTAGTAGAATTCCATCCTTGAATTTCTGGTGCATTTTTTATGCCATTGCATGTTAGGTGAGACTCACACTGAATGTCTGTCTTCACTGTTGAGATTTATCCTGGTGAGGCTGCACCGTACAGTCCAGAGCCTGATGAGTCACTGGCTTTTACTGTGTCCAATTGCTCATGTGGCTCTGTCTCTCCAGCAAGAGTGTAAGTCCCTGGAGACTGGAGACAGTATTGCTAACAGAGATCTGGACAAAGCTTTAGTGTTTTCCTCTCTCGCTGGGATCTGCAATCCAGCAGGGATTGATGTTTTTCTGTATGGTGTGAGACAGGGGTTGACACACATTGTGTTCCCCATGTGGATATCCGGTTGCCATAACGCCACTTTGTCCTGCTCTCTGCCTCAACTGCCACCTCCCTCCTCCTGACCTAGCTGAGTCTCCCATGTTCCTCAAGGCACAGCTAAAACCCTTCCTCCTTTATGAAGTCTTCCCTGACTCATTGCTTATCCACTTATTCGGTCATGATCTATTTATTTTCTGCTCCGTGTCAGGCATTGTGCTAGGCGTTGGGATGCTGGGCCCTGAGGAGACAGTGACGAATGAATCAGAGACCATCGTTGCCCTCGGGGACCACACAGGCCAGGAGGGGCACGCAGACATCGGCCAAGGTATGGTGCATGGGCTGGGTGCTGGGAAGGGGACAAGGTGTGGCTCCTGGAGACACGTAACTAGGATGTAACCTAGTCTGGGTGTCCAGTGATGTCCTCTCCGAGGAATCCATGTTGAAGCTGAGACCTCAAGGACGACTGGCATTTCCCCATCTTCTAGTCTCTTAGAGCGCTGATATATTTAGTCCTCTTCTTCGTGTTTTTGTCACTTATCTACCTATCTGGATGGATGTTCTTTGGGGGCGAGGAGCAGAAGCTATTTTTAAAAAATCCACCACAGAGCATAGTACAGGGCCGAAAGCAAAGTAGGTGCTCTGTGCATGAGCGTTGACGGCAGGTAGAAAGATCGTATGGATGCAGACAGGCTGGAAATGCTGCAATGTGGCCGCCACGGAGGAGAGCGCAGGGAGGGGAAGTGCACCAGCTTTTGGAAGTAGACAGACTCGGTGTGGACCTTGGCGCTGTCACTCACCAGCTAGTTCAGGTCGAGCCAATTACCCAATCCATTTTGGTCTCTGTTTCTTCATCTGAAAAAGATGCATGATCCTATTGTCTATCTCCTAGGCTTATTATGAAGATAAAAGAAGAAATCTGGTGAAATCCCTATCCCTGGCACCTAGTAGGTATTCAGTAGGACATCAGTCTCTTTTTCCCATCTTAATTTCAAATGACAATGTGGTGTGGCGGGATGGGTATGGGCTTTAGAACCAGACAGCCCAAGGACTGAACTCAGACTTCATCACCTCTCTGCTTAACTCCTCTGAGACTGTTCGTTCACCTGTAGAATGGGATAATAACTCCTGCTTTTGAGGATTTCTGGAAATATTAGTTGAGACAATTTATGTTGAGCACCTGCCAGATTCTAGTGGCTGGTAACTGTTGCCCATCAATCCCAAACTTAGAAGCCCTACATGTTCTAGCTGCATGCCAAGAGTGCAAGCATGAGGGCCATGTAGTGTCTACCTGGCTGTAGTAGCTGATCAATAAACATGTGCTGAATGACTACTTGACTTTATGTGGCTCAATGCCATCCTAGGTGGAGGAGGAGGGCAGGGGGAAGGGACAGGTAGTGAATTCTGAGTTGTGGGTTGGTGACACTAGGTGCCTTTTGGAGAGGTTCCAGGATGCCTCCAGCCTCTCCTCTAAGACTCTGCTCCCTTTGGGTCTTGGTAGGACCAACCTCCCTTTCTTTCTCCTCCCAAAGGGGAGATTGCTGCCATATGGCCATGTCTTCAGCTGGACTGGAACCCGGGTGAAACCCAGAGGAAAGCAGCCAAGTGTGCCTGCAGGGCCCCTCAGAGGCAGCTGCTCCTCTGTCACAGCCCGGGCCGCAGAGGCTGCCCCGATCTGCTGCCAGGTCTGCTTGCTGCCCTCACACGAGCGACCGGCTCTCCCTTCCCGGGGAGGCGGGTGGCAGCTGCATGTACCAAGCGCCTCCTCTACCTGTCTGCCTTCCTGCTGCCTGCCGGGCTTGCCTCCCGCTGCTTCTGACAACCAGAAAGAATGAAATGGACACGGTCAGGGAAGAGTCGTTGGTCCTGGACGTGGCTCCATCCCTGGCCCATCCTCCACTTCTGAAAGGAGGGGGTGGGGAGACAACAGAACAGCGTGCAGATGGGATGAAGTGTAGAGAAAAGGGCAGGAAACGAACTTTCAGGCAGCGCCTGCTATTGCCTGGCCATTTCCATAAAAGATCTTCATTCCCATGGCCAACCTGTGTGGCCAGTGCTGTTATTTCCTTTCGGATGAGGAAACCTAGACCCAGAAAGCTAAAGGGTTGACCAAGATCACACAGTGTCTATGTGGCAGAGGCAGGATTTCAACTCATTTCTGTCATGCCCCAGTGCTGTGCTCATTCCGCTGCATTAGGGTTTCTCAAACTCGAGTAGCATAAGGATGTATTAAATGAATAGAATTCTCATGGCACTGCAGGATGACAGATTTTTAAAAACTCTGATGCTTAAAGTGTAAAAACATATCACTAGGTGCAAATTTCTTACGCTCACGCTTACAGCTCTTATACAATTGTCAAATATAAACAAAATTACCAAGGAAATGCAGAGTTGTGATACGAACGGAATTCAAACGAACAACATTGATTTCACGCCACGGAGGCTGTTGTTTCGCAGGAGTGTCTTTTGAGTGCGCTATGCTTTGGCCAATACGTATCAGGTGTGGCTCTGTCTACCAATGTTTTTGCTTTGAATGACCTCAAGACCATCATAAATATAGACCACCACGATGTCATTTGACCTCAGCTGACAGTAGCCTGCCATCCGCATTTGCCTCTGATCTTTTCTCATTAGTCTGTGATAATTAAGGCAGTAAATTTCCTGCTCAAAGATGCTAATGCTGCTTTTTTTTTTTTTTTTTGAGACAAGGTCTCATTCTGTTGTCCCAGGCTGGAGTGCAGTGGCCTCATCATAGCTCACTGCAGCCTCAAACTCCTGGGCTCAAGCGATCCTCCTGCCCCAGCCTCCTGAGCAGCAGGGACAACAGGCATGCACCATCATGCCTGAGTAATTTAAAAAAATTTTTTTTGTAGACACAGAAGTCTGTCTATGTTGCCCTGGCTGGTCCTGAACTCCTGCCCTCAAGCGATCCTCCCCCCTTGGCCTCTCAAAGTCCTAGGATTACAGGCGTGAACCAGCACACTCAGCCCTGATGCTGCTTTTGTGATGTAAAATCAAAGTCTCAATTCATCAAATAATTTCGGAAGTGAAACATTATTCTGTGAGTCTGACTCTTCGTTGAGACAGACTGCAAGAGAGAAGTGTAGTCTTTATAAGGTAAGAGATTTCAATCTGAGGGCCGACTGTTGTCGCCTGAAATTTGGACATACATGCCACTCTGGTGGCAGCTGGACATGTTTATCAATCTGTTAAAAGTTAAATGCTGTCACTTGGGGTCATCGCTCTGTGTAAACACAGAGACAAACTCCGGCAGTGAAATGGCGCAGCTGTGCCGGGTTGGAAGGCGCCTCTGCAGATCCTTATAAGCCAGTTATGCTTAAGTGGATTTTAAAAGATTATCATCAACTGGAAAACACATACAAGTGTGTGCATACACATACGCAGCGCCCGGACCTCTGAGTCCAGGAAGGACTAATAGACTCTGGGAAATCCCACTCATCTTCTCTGACTTTGCTCAGATTACAACAGAACAGGCCAGCAAAGACAAGTAATTGGACACCTCACCTTTCAGTTCAAATCTTCCAAATCTGTTTGCAGAAGGAAAGTGGCTCAGAGAAGCATTCCTTTCCTGGCATGAGAACTTAAGGCAGGCTGTCCTCTGGGATGCAATTGAATGACTCTCAACTAAGCGATAGCAAAACCATGCCCCAGCGTGATGCCCGCCGCGTGGAGAGAAATGTGTTCACATGCATGCATTTGGAGAAAAAGGATGCTCATGTTTTATCTCCCTTTTCCTTCAAATAAATAATCGCCACATGGAAAATCTCTTCTGGCCCCTTCTGTCAGTTCACTTGTTCTATGATATGGTGGAGTGTTTAAGAGCACAAAGTTAACACTCCCTAGATTTGAATCCTAGCATCCCAGCAACATCATTTCCTGGCTGTGTGACCTTGGCCAATTTACTTCACCTCTCTGTGCCTTTTTTGTTTTTTTTTTTTTTTGCACTCATCTGTAAAATGGCACTGGCGGTAATGTGTGGCTGCCTCCTGGGTTTCTTATGGAGCTCGCATGAGACACGCGTGTTAGATACTCAGCGTGGGGCTCACAGCAGAGAGTCCATAGCCCATGCGCGATCACATTGGCATCATTCACCAGCTTCTCACTCGCACCTGGCCTGGGGCCAGCACAGGCTCAGGAAGGAATGAACACTCGCTATGCCAGTCCCCATCCTTCAAGGCTGTTGTGGGTTGCACCTCTTCTGGGAAGCCTGGCTGCGTCTGGAATTCTAGAGTGAGAGCTGTCTTCACCCAGGCAGCCTTCTCCCGCTGTTGGATTTGCCACCCAGTCCAAACCTGTCTGTTCTGGTGACAGATTTTGTCTTTGGGGATCTTACATCTTATGAAATGGGAGCAATTTGAGTGCAAAAATGGGTTGTTTTGGATTAAGCTGGTGCCCGGATGAATGACTAATAGATATCTAATAGGTATGGAGCTCGTTCTTATAACTGATAAAGGAGAAGTCAGGAAAATAGAATGAATTCCATCCCTATGTTCATATGTGCTTTTTATTAAAAAAATCAAAGATTAAGCAGAGTGTGTGTCCATGCACGTGCATGAACACACACAAATGCACACACACAAACACTGCTGGAGCCTTCCCCGTCTGCTCCGTGCACACACAGGTACCATGGTGCACACCCTCTGCCCCCACCTGTGCCGTGTGGTAGCATCTGTCTCCTGGGACAGTGTCTTATCTACTCTGGCATCACAGAATCGAAAAGATGCTGGCCAATAGTAGATGCTCAGTAAAGATTTCTTGAGTGGAGCTGCATTAGAAAGACAATGGGGGCTTCAGCCACTTTAGACAAA
>NW_012136747.1:5929935-5997732 GCF_000956105.1 Propithecus coquereli | reverse complement strand
GATGTCAAGGGACCAGGCTCCCCGGAATTCACGATTTGGAATTCTGGGCACCTCAAGAATCCTTTCCAAACCACGCAGCACCTGCAGACGCGGGGAGTCTGTGGGGGAGGCAGCGGGGATGGCCTGAGGCGAAGCCATGAACCAGGCGGAGGTTTCTGGTACCTTCCCAGCCCCACTCCTGGCGGCGAGAGCAGTGGCTCTTCTTGACACAGCACTGACCGCATGCCGGGCACCCCACGTCTTCCTGAGCCCTGTAGCAAACCTACGAGGTAGGGGGACGCACAGTCTCCTTTGTACAGATGAGAAAACAGGCCGAGGGAGGCCAGGCTGCTCCCCCGTAGCACCCGGCCTGAGTGTCAGCGCCAGGAGTTGAGCCTAGCTCTGTCTGCCTCCCAAACCTGCGTCAGCGAAGACCACTCTGAAGTGTCTCGCTGCAGCTCTTTCCTCCTCTTTCTGAATTCCCAGTTTTCCCTTCATCCTGCTGGCCCCTCTCGGAATCTGCTCCCAGCGCCTTGGGAAGGGTCTGATAAACACCCCCAAGGCGGCTAAGAAGCAGCTAAGAGCCCCACCCCAGAGACTGACTCTGTGGCTCTGGGGTGCTGTATCCTCTTGATTCAGAACCACAGAGCCAGGTGATCCTTGGGGTCCCTTCCAGATGTAACACTTTTGAGGCTAGATCTCCGCAGCTCTCCTAGGCTTTGCACAATCCCAGGCAAGGAACTGTGACACACTTCAAAATGAAACTAAAGTTAATTCTTCATACAGAGGAAAGAGCCCTGGATATGAAGTCTGAAAACTCAATGCACATGAACTCGCTGTGTGACCTTGGGCAAGTTCCATCCCCTCTCTGTGCCTCATTTTAAATGATGGTTGGATGAGACAATCTTTCTTGGCTCTATGATTTGGAGATCATGTCCAGCCTCGAGGTTGCTTGTGTGTGTTCCTGTCCCCTTACTGGAGGGTAGGGTCCTTTAGGGCAGGGCACTGGTACCCCTCATTTGCCTTGGCTGGTGTCCCCAGGGTCTAGACAGCACCTCCTACCAACTCTGTGTTCAGTAAATACGGTCGAATGAATGGACAATGCTTCCAAGAATGTAATAGGCTGCTGCATTCTGCAAACTGTAACGCATTACATCAGATAATCACCAATGATAGTGGCTGATCTGGGTTTTTAAAAAGAAATTGTATTATGTTTTGTCTGACTTGATAAAATAGCTCAGTTTCGGAGAAATCTTGTTTATCTTTAACTGCAGTTAAGAAAATAATTTTTAGTAAAACCTTCTGAAAGTAATTTGGCTCTATGGGTTTTTTTTTTTTACCTCTAGTCATTTTCTTGGAAAAAAGAAAAAAAGAGAGAATAAGTGCTACTCAGTAACTAGTAATGCTGCTTGGGAATTTAAAGGCACAGGCATGAAAAATGTAGCACATTGAGCTAGCTACCTTAAAACCTGGTTATAAATTTGCCTTGACACCTTTAAAATTAGTAGCAGCAGCTGCACGCTAACTATGACCTCCAAATTCTAATCCTGTTTCCGATGCTGACTTGTTTTAGCTTCTGAAAGAGTCACTTAAATGCTTGACCCAAGCTTGCTTCTCTGGCAAAGGATGACAGCATCGACCTACTTCATTCTTGACTATTCTTTCTCTCTCTCTCTCTCTCTCTCTCTCTCTCTCTCTCTCTTCTTTTGCCTTTTTAAAAAATCATCTGATATATACCACTCTTTCTCATCTTTATTTTCTTCTCCTTCCTTCCTCTTCCTCCTTCTTTCCCCCTCCTCCTCTTTCATCTTATTTTTTAATTGGATGAAATGTAGGATCAGAAAATAGAAGTTGTCAGGGTTTCGTTGGTCTGTTCCCTTCTATATCAATGAGGACAATATTTATGGAAGATCTTTGTGAATTTCATTGCAAAGGCAAGCTGAGAATCTTCAACAACCAGGGGAGAGCTTTCTTAAGAGTTGAGTAATATTTTGGTTCTTGCCTGTTCAATGGTTTGCTTTTGAAACCAGATTCCCAGCCCTTTGCGAGGGATTCTGGCTCCATCGTTAAAAGGTACCTCTTTATCCAGCAGAAAAGTCCCAGCTGGTTAAGAGTCGGTAGCTATAGCCAAGGAGGTCTTGGTCTTAGCCTTGGCCAGAGGAAGGACTGATGGTTATAGAGTAAAGCTAAGGCCCCAAAGATGGTCAGTACAGTAGGTGGTGACAGGCATTTATGTGGTGCAAGCTGACGTCATTTAATCATGGTATAATCCTGCAAACTAGGTATCCTTATCTTTATTTTATAGAAAAGGAAACTGAGGTTCAGAGAGGTTAAGTGACTTGGCCAGGGCCACACAGATAGGAAGTAACACAGTTTTTCTGATCCCAAAGACTGTTTTTGTCAAAGTTCGTCTCCTTTCTGCTGAGCAATGCTGCCTGCTGACATCGGCTTGAGACAGGTGGGCTAGAGCCAGACAGGGATAGATTGGGGACCAAGTGAAAACCCCCACTCCCACCCCCACCCGCCCAGGGCCCGGGGAAGGAGGGAGGTATGGGCAGGGGTGGAGGCTGTGTGCCTGGCGTGGTGGGAGGTGGGAATGGGGAGATGGGCTCAGGGTGGGGACTTTTCCGAGAGAATGAGAAAATCAGGGTAAATATATAATTAGGTGTTGTTTGCTTCCAAAATGAAAATAGCAGTATGATTTATTTCTGATTTTAAAAGCAGGCATGCTCATGGCGACACATTTGTTCTGTATAGAAGGGAATAATAAAGGAAGTGGAAACTGCCTGTGTTCCTAAAATCTAGAGATAACAGAGACCCACAGCTGGGCCTTGGGTTCTACATTCTCAGGCTTAGTCACCTTAAATTCACCTCAGTCTTGCCTGTCGGGAAGTTACCATGGAGACCACTAGGTTAACATGAGTGACTCTGATTTCTGAATTTTGGACTCACTTGACACTTTGGGGTAGCTGGGTTGTTGTCGCCTGATAACTTTGATTTTATTTTATCTCAAATGGATTTTAAGGCTAACAAAATACAATTATGTTTTCAAAGCCATGTTTCAAAGATTGAGGACATGGAAAAATTTGGATACGATGTTAAGGAAAGAGAGACCATAAAATTGTGCATCTAATATGATCTGAGTCTTAAGGTATATATCTGTATCCACAGAAAAAAGACAAAGAACTTTCAGTATTTCTCCAAAAATGTTATCAATGCTTATTTGGGTGAGAATGAATTATTTTAACTGTCTTCTTTATACTTTTCTGTATTGACTAAAGTTTTTATAATGGGCATGTTTTGCTTTACACAATCAGAGAGTAATATATGCTATTTATAAAACAAGATAGATATTTGGGGACGAGATGTTTTTGAAAGGTACACAGTGACTCGTGTGCGCAGAGACAAAATAAAGCAGGGCAGTGAGCAATTTCCCACTGACCTTAATCAACACTCTGGCCGGGATGGATATTACAGATGGGGTGGGGGTAATCGGAGGAGGGAATGTTCATTTGAGTTTCTGAAATATTCATTTCCTGCAAATGCCTCAGCTCCGCACCGTCTCTTATGAATGGAAATGCCAGTTAAAATGAGCAAGGGAAAGTTTCTCTCGGTAGGAGCCCCAGAAGTCCTCTCTTATTTATATTTAGGACTCTGCTTTCCCCGTGGAAGTTGGTGGTTTTATCCATGGACATCTGCCAGAAATCAAATGAAAGGGACAGGTAGGAGAAAATGGCCTGTAATTTCGGCCCTGTGCATGTGTGCCGAATAATAATGTCCTCAGCTTGGTGTGTGTTTCTGGTATGAAACTGTCAAGAACTCCCTTGAAAGCTCCGATTGTTTGGGTCCATTGGCAGGAAAGTGTAACTCCTACGGGTCTTGCGGGGTGGAGCAAATAAGCCGCTCCTGTCCCCCACTGCTCTGTCCTTTTGAAATGAGGGGTAAAGACAACAATAAAAACCAAGAATCCTTAAATCTCAGGAGAGAGTGGGGAGGTGAAAGATCTGTTTTATAGCACACCTTCAATAAAAAAGATTTACAGGCAAGTCATTTTCTCTTCCTTCTAGGTGTTAGATTGAGAGGATCCAGTAAACTAAACCCCAGGGAGAGCTTGGTATAAATAAAAAATATCTGACAACTGTCAAAACAAATAGCAACCAGTCAGAAATACAATGCCGAGGGAGGCTCCAGTTCCGAAATGATTCAGAGGAGTGTTAGCCGGTTACAGCAAGAGCAAAGACTTACAGGGACACTGGGACAGAATTAGGATGTCCCCGAAATCTTGAACTTGGAAACTGATTGAGTGAAGTGGGTGATACAGGTCTGATTTAATCTCTTAAGGAGTAACCAAAGCCTTAAGTATGAGTGAAGAATATATTCATTCGTTCATTCATTCATTCATTCTGCAGCCAGCCGGTGCCTTCCCTGGGCAGGCTGTGAGCTGGGGATGGAGATGTGGAGTGGAAGGACACAGCCCATCCACAGGGGCCTCGGAGCACGGGGGTGGGGGCCTCGGAGCACGGGGGAGAGGCCGTGGCTACAATGCAGAGCGTTACCTACAGCCGTAGAAGCAATGTTGGGTGTTACGGCGGGAGAGAGGGGAGAGGAAACCAACTGCGCATATGTGCGCCTGCGCCTGCGCCCGCATGGCAGAGCTGAGTTCGAAGGACACGAAGAAGTCATACCGGTAAAGGGGGGCAGGTTATGAGAGGCGTTCAAGCCAGACAGGTAGAATAGTCATTTATTCATTCATTCCTTCAGCACATGTATTGAGCTCCTGCTGGATTCTAGGCACAAGTTCCCAAAGTTCCCAAGGACCTGCGAATAGGACAGAGCACGTCCTGCCTTCAGGGGGCTTGTGTTCTCGGGAACTGAGCAAACAAGTCAGCGAAGAAGAGGCCCGCAAAGGCTGATGTGTCATGAAGACAGTAAGAAAGTATAATGTGATCCGAGGGCATGGCGGCCAGAGAGGCCATCTCAGAGAGGTGACCTTCCATGCTGCACCCTGCGTCGGCGGTGCTAGACCTGGGGAAGTACATTTCAGGGGCAGGGAAAAGCAAGGGTAAGGGCTTTTGGGGGGAACAAGCTTGGTGTCTGCAAGCATCAGAAGGAGGCAGTGAGTGAGGGGGACAGTGGGAGGGGCAGAGAGGGAAGCAGGGGCCAGATGATGTAGCTCCGTGGGCTCTGGGGAGGACTCTAAGAATTGTTTGCAAGGGGCAGCAGTGAGTGGGTAGTACAGTTGGTCAGCTGTCGTGGCAGACCCTGTGGGAATGCGTGGTGGCCTGGGTGGAGGTGGGGGTGGTGGGAATGGACAGAGGACAGCAGTTTGGGATCACCTTCTGAAGACAGCATTACCCATGGAAGGATTAGCTGTGATGGGAGAAGAAAAGAGGCATGAAGGATAACTCTTAGGATTTTTGCCTGAGCAGCAGGTAGATGGTGGCCATTTATTGAGGTGAGGAAGAGGAGGGTTTTTTTTTTTTTTTTTGAGACAGATTCTCACTCTGTTGACTGGCTAGAGTGCCGTGGCATCAGCCTAGCTCACAGCAACCTCAAGCTCCTGGGCTCAAGAGATCCTCCTGCCTCAGCTTCCTGAGTAGCTGGGACTACAGGCGTGTGCCACTACACCCGGCTAACTTTTTCTTCTATTTTTAGTAGAGACGGGGTCTCGCTCTTGCTCAGGCTGGTCTGGAACTCCTGAGCTCAAGTGATCCTCCCGCCTTGGCCTCCCAGAGTGCTAGGATTATAGGCGTGAGCCACCGTGCCCTGTAGGAAGTGAAGTTTGATTGGAGTCGGGGATGGCAAGCTTTTGGGAATCTAAGATGGTTCAGTATGGCTTAAAACCAGGTTCATGGAAGGGGCAGGAGATGGTTGGAGGGACAGGCAGAGATCATGAGGAATCCCATTGGCCTGTGAGAGAGCCAAACCCAAATCTTGAAGCCTCACGTAGCCAGTGAAGGCCTTTACAAAGTGGAACAACACTGTCAGGTGATTTTTGTTTGTTTGTTTGTCTGTTTTGAGACATGAGTGTCCAGGTAGATGCTTGTTTGGAAGGACATGGTGGGAAGCAGATGTTCTGGCCCAGGCAGAGTTGGTTATAGCCTGAAGTCAGGTGGGAGTGAGAGAAGTGGACAGATTCTTGAGCTGTGTAATGGAGGAAGAGGCAGCACACAGGGACGCAGTACGCGTGTGAGGTGAGGGAGGTGGTGACGAGGGAACTCAGGTTTTCTGGGTTCTGTAAGGTCGGGGTGGTGTTTGCATTGGTGGCACTGCAGCGGGAGCAGGGGGAAGGTTAAGGAGGTGAGTGCAGTTAAGGACTCAGATGTGGTGGATATAATGTGTCACTTCCCCTGTGTCCGTTTGGCCCTTCCTCCCTCCTCACAGCACGCTGCCCCTTCCTCCGTGTGGTCCATGTCCTTCAGGGGAAGCTGACCCCACCCGGCTCCGGGATGGTCCCGTGTAGGCAGGTATCCTACCCCTGGCCAGTGATTAGCATGGCAGTGGTCATGTGATCAACTTGGGCCAATGAGATAGGAGGAGAGGTTTTCTGGGGGCTTCTGGGAAAGCAGCTTCCTTGCTTTCATCTGAGAACATCTAGAAGTGGCCCTGTGGTCCTCTGGGTGTCGTCCTGTAGGGACGTGCGGCCCCAAAGCAATGTATCTGTTTCACTGCCAGCCTGAGGACAATGAGAGAAACAGGCACGCTCATCGGAGCTGCCCATTTCCTCATTGTGAGGCCGGTTTGAGTTGTGCTTTCTCTCACTCGCGACTCCAAGCATCTCAACAGATGCAAGGGCAGCGGGACAACCCGGCGGGAATTTCCAGCAGGCACATGGGCTTCTGGCTGGGGCCGGAGCTCACGCTAGGGTCTGAGACGGAAAAGGAGCTCTCATGGTCACACTCTTCTGAGAGTTGGTGTCAATAGGGTCGTTTTCTTATTCAAATAAAACTTTTACTTTGAATGAGGAAGGAGTGGAGTCATGGAAGGAAGAACTTCCTTGTAGAACACACTATACTGCGCGGTCATGTACAGGGGCGGTTTATGGAACCTCTGTAATTAAAAATTGAAAGGAGACATGCTAATCATTGGAATGATTCACACACTGTTGAAAGGGAAGCTGAATGACCTGTTTTCTCAGATTTTTTGGAAGTGGGAATTCATTTTGTGTTGGTTGCCCCATCTGTGACCTCTAAGAGGCATAGACCAGCCCAGAGGAAAGCAGGTGGGAGCTTTGGGGTCTGGCCCACATGAAGGCGGAGTCCAGCTGTCACACTTCTGAGCTGCCTGAACCTCATGGGCAAAATGGCGGACACAACTGCGCCCCACGGTGGTCCTGCGAATTAAGTTGGGAAACTCACGTAAGGAGCCCATATTGTGCCCTGCAAATACCAGGAGGTTACACGTATATATATAAATATATATATAGAGAGAGAGAGAGAGGGAGAGATCCTTTTCTCTCCTCCCTTTCTCTCTTGATCTCTCCTGAGCGCTCTTCCGTCAGTCTTTCATCTCTAGCATCCTCTCTTCATGATGCGGTTATAAGCGACCTCTGCTTGTCAGATCTGTTGGTCAGTTCCCTGTCCTCTTTGTACTTGAGCAATCAGTGGCATTTGATTGGTTGCTCGCTCCCTCCTTGAACTCCTTCCTTACTTGGTTCGGGCCCCCCTCGCTTGGCTGCCTTCCTGCCTCCCTGGCTGCTCCTCAGCTTCTAGACCCTCAATGGTGCAGTGCTCAGGACTCAATCCTCAAGCCTCTCTTCTCTAGCTATACTCACCCCTCAGGCTCCTTATCGCAGTCCAGAGAAAGCCCAGCACCCTTCTCATGGGCCATGAAACCCCACCCAATCTGCCCCCCTTCCCAGGCGGCCACCTCTCCTACCCTCACCCCCAGATCACCTGGTCCACTTGCAATTTCTGGAAATCGCCAAGCATATCCTCCCTCCAAGCCCCTTTGCTAGCTGTTCCCTGAACCTGGAGCCTCACTACCTCACTTCCTCAGGTCTTTGCTCAAATGGCAGAGGGACCTCCCTCGCCACCCTGCATAACCTCGCAACTTCCCACCTCCTCACTCTGCAGCCTTTCACCTTCCTTTATCTGTCTTCAAAGCACTCATCACCGTCTGATGCGTTATTTGTTTATTCCTGCATTCACTCTTTCCCCCATTGGAACGCCAGCTCCGTGAGGCCAGGGACCTTGTTTTGTGCACAGTTATATCTTTAGATTTTATCACGGTGTTCGGCACAAAGTGGGCTCTCCATAGATATTTGTTGGATGAATGCATTCATCAAGGGTACCTGCTATTGTTATTACTAATGTCATTATTGTTTACCAACTTTAAGATTCTGTGGTTCATGCTCGCAAAGCAAGAGGTAGAGCCAATGATCTCCCAAGATTCCTTTCTGTTTTCCAGGCCCCAGATCCGTAACACAGTGGATGTAAATTGCTTACGTGGGAATGGATCCAAACAGAATTACTGATTCTCACGGGCCTCACAATCACCACACTCCTGGACGTCCTGGACTTCCTAAGAAGCCATTCTGAGCGATACGGTTAGACAGCCATTTAGACATGTCTGCTTTGGAGGCAGTTTGACCTATGGTGAGAATGTCAAATGAAACAAAAACATTCTGACATTTTAAGAGCTTTAATCTACTCACGATAAAAGCCATAGCATCTGAATATGTCAAGTTTATAAGGCATAGACTTCAGAGCAGGAATATGTGCCTAACTAATGCAAGGGCATGTCAGGGGGTTGATTGACTTGTTAAAGGAGTATGCCAGTAACTTATTTGGAAGAAACAGAGGACGGATCTGCAAAATACATCTGCAATTTGGTTTAGGGTGAATCTGTCACTCTCACTGCAGTTCGAAGTTGGGTTATATGTAAAATTAAACAATTGCCAAGGTAATCAAATAGATGTATCTCAGAAGCCCCAGAAGGACAGGACTGCAATGATTATTGCCAATCAGTGGGCTGTAGTGGAAGAAGCATAGACTTTTGGGAGTGAATCTGAGCTCTTCTGTGTATAGGCTGAGCAACATCAGGTCAGTTACTATACATCTCTGGGCTTTGGTTTCTACCTTCATGTGGCAGAGACTATTATGAATCACCCAGACTTGTTTCCCCTGGAGTCTGGCACGCAGCCTGACTGCATTTCCAAACCTTTCTTGCGGTTAGGCATGAACACGTGCCTGAGTTCTGGCCAGTGGCTGTGATGAATGGGACGTCTGTCACTTCCCAGCCTAGCCGGTAAGAGCCTCTCCCAGGTGATCACCATGCTCTTTCCCCTTCTGGGTTGAGGCAGAGGATTGCGGTGACTACAGAAGCTGTGTGCAAAGATGGTGGAGCCACACATTGAAAGGTATATGTCCCTGAATTGATCCTTGGAGGAGAGCTGCCTGTTTTGGACTTGGAGAAAGTGAGAAACAAGTTTCTATGTACGAGCCACTGGCATTTGGGGGTTTAGTTGTTATATCGGATACCATTATCCTGATACCTTTGCGAAATAGAGCTAATTTTTTTTTCCCAAAGGGTTGAAATATACTTTGTGTTTGAAGCTCCCAGAACAGGTTTTGGTATGAAGCAGGGGTTTAATAGATATTAGTTCTTACTATCCTCTTGCCTAGTTCATCTACAATAATCATTACATGTAGATTTTGTGCAAGGTCTTGTTAGGCTATGAGGAGGATTCAAGAAGTATAGAACGTAGTCCCAGCTCTCAAGTTCCACGTCCTTACAGTGGGAAGGCCATTATCTTTCCTGTGTGTACGCATCCTAAATATCAGGCTTCCAAAGGACATGAATGGAGTGAATGTCCCTGAGATTAGCCATTAGAATTCAGAGGAAGGTCTCTTTGGTCAGGCTCATTAGGGAAGACTTAATAGATCACCCAGATATTGCAAGAGAGTGGTACATAGGCCATTATGAATAATGGCCAATCAAAAAAGAATTTCTATTTCATTTTGGGGAGAATAAACATGATATATTCATTCTCTTAGCAGATATTCATTGCTAACCATGTTAGCAATGGAGGCTACTTAGAAAACTAACCTAGAATAAGGAAAAAGCTATAAGTTAGGACAAGGATGCTTGTTAACGGGCCAATTATAATGTCAAAAGACAGAAACAACCCAAGTGTCCAATAGTGGGCGACTGCTTCATTAAATCATGGTGTATCCCTTTGATGTAGTCTGTTCCTAAGAAATCCCGCTGAAGTCCACAACTTTGGTTACCATCCTCATGTCAATGACTCTCACATTTACATCTCTGGCCCTGACATCTCTGAACTCCACGCTTATGTCTCCAGTTCCCTACAGGATGTCTCTGCTTGGATGTCTCCGAGGCATATCACACGCAGGCTCACCCTGAGCTCACGGTTCACCCTGCTTCCCAAGTCGGTCACCTCCCATCCCTGCAACACGGTCCTCTCCCTGCATCTCCTGCCTCGCCTGCGGTTGTGAGGGTCAGGACTCTGGGAGCCATCCTTCACAGTCCCCTTTCCCTCATCCTCATATCCAACCCATTAGGTCCTAAATATCTTTCAAATCCATCCTCTTCACTTCATCTCTGCTGCTACCTCCTTGGTCTAAGGCACCATCTTGCTTCACCTAGACTCTGGCATAGCTTCCCACCTGGGCTTTCCGCAGGCATCTCAGCCTCCTCTCCAGTCTGTTCAAGGTCACATCCAATTTGTCACCCCTGCTGTTCCTTGCCTCCAAAACTCTTCAATGGCTTCCCACTGCTTTTAGAATAAAGACCAGAATTCTTAACATGGCCCACTGAGTACCTCATTGTTTGAGCCGTGCTTCTCTCTGCACCCTCCTCTCTTTCTACTCTTCTCCCCTCTTTCTCCACAGCCCAGCCATGCAGCATGAGCTGTTCCCTCTGCTCAGAATGCACCTTCTAAACCCGCTCCGCCCCACCCCAAATGCGTCAGTGCGAGGTTCGCACCTATGCATCTTCCATTTCTCACAGACTCAGCCACCGCAAGGAAGCCCTCCACGATTTTGCACGATTTTGCACCTAGGTCAGGTTTCTTTGGGACCTGCTTCTGGCGCATACACACAGCCCGGACAGAGGGAAGGGTGATTCCGGGGTGTTGTAGATGGTGAAGAGACAGGTGTTAAAAAAATTTGTCACGGATCATGCAGAAGGGTGGATATTTTACCTTTAGACAACTGAGTGGTGAATTATAGATCACAGATCTGATATTGACTTTGAATCAGGACTAGTCGTTTGTGTCAAAAATATTTACTCTGTGCCAGACCCTGTGCTGTTTCCCCCGCTCTCGTGGAGCTTACCATTCATTGAACAAGTTTCAAAAGCCTGGGTATCAGGAAAGCAAATTTGTATTCAAGGAGCTCCCGCGAATGTGTTTCATTTCCTTGAGTAAGACATTTAATTTTCTGCGTCTCAGTTGCAATAACAATCCTTACTGACTGCCCCGTGGTGACAAGAGCAGGCGTTCACACTGCTAAAATACTTGCACATCTCAGGCCTCGAACGTGATGCAGAGAAGTTGCACTTTGAATCTGACCAGTTAAAAGCGCGGCATTGCCAAGACCCTTCTTTGATCCCCCCAGAGGACTCGTGTTATTAAACCAGAGAACAGAGCAGGTTCTGGCTGGCAAGGACCCAGGGATTAACGTCCCAGGCGTTAACATCATAATTCGGCCGCATGAAAGCAGCAACATCTGCTGTGTGAGGCTCTGGTGCCAGAGCCCACGTTGTACCTCCCGGATGGCCAGGACCTCCGTCTTGGGAGGCGGCCTGGGTGGCCTTAAGGCTGCACTTAGCACGTGCTCAGTAGCTACTGTCAGGTGGTGAAAAGCTCTCATCAGGGCCAAGAAATTGACTTGTGTCCTGGGCTTCTCAGAAAACCGGTGGGGACCCACGGGAGAGCTTTGTGCCTGAAGGTGCCCAGGGACCGGTAATTGAGTTACAGCTGAAGTGATGAGAGGCTGTGGTCACTGACAGGTGTTAGCGGAACGAGGCTGGCAGGCTGTGGCAAGGCTCCTAGCAAGGCCGTTCTGCATTTTCCCTTTGGCACGGAGTATATGGGAATTCAGTTTTTAAAAAAATGTTCACCAAGGCAGGAGAGTCCAGCGGTCAGGAGGGCAGCCCGGAAGTCAAGCTACTGGTATCTGGGGATGGCAAAGAGATACTGGCTTGTTGGGAGAGGGCCACCACACTCCACACTGTCACACGCAATGTCTCATTTCATGACAGCGTTCCAGGGGAGGCCGGTTCTCTTATGCTTGTCTTCCGGATGAGGGAACCAAGGCTCCAAGAGGTTGGATGACCTGCCTAAAACCACACAGCCATGAAAGATCGATGGTGGATTAGAATCTTGTCTGTTTCCAAAGTCCACACTGCCTCTGCTCCACTGAGTCCTTCTGAGGGTGTGAACTGGTTACATCCATAGCACCTTCTGTGCTCAACATGCTATTTCCAAAAGAGATCTCAACTCCATCCATTTTTGTCACCTCCCATGGTCCAAGTGGCTCCCACCTGGATGACTACACTGGCCAGTCCTATCTTGCTTCCTTCTCTGCTCCCCATTGGCGCAGGGCCAGATTGAGCCATGTCCCCTCCCTGCTTCATGCCCTGCAGTCACGCCCTTCAGAGGTTTCCCATGGCCACTTGGCTGGAACATCTAATGAGGCCCACCAGGCTTTGCGTCTTCTGGCCCCTGCCTGCGTCTCTAGCTTTGCCTCCTTCCATCTCCCCTGCACTTTTCTCAATCCACACTGGTCTTCTGGTACTTTGTGGAAGACTCTAAGCTCTTAGTCTTGCCTTAGGGGCTTCGCATGTGTCATTCCCTCTGCCCGGAACACCTTCCCGCAATTATCGCCTGCATGACTTCTATTCAACCTCGTGTATTTCTTACTGGGAAACTGTTCTGGACCTGTCTGTTGGACCACACTCCTCTCTTCAGTATCCTGCACTCTCTCTTCAACATTTTTTAGTCATTTACAAATATTTTTCATTTGTGACATACTGACTGTCTCTGGTTTTTCTCTCCTTCTATTTTATGAGCTCCTCTAGGTTAGGGACGAGGACGGTTCTCTTCCGCAAGACACCCCTGTGTCGCACACACACCCAGCACACAGTGGATTTCCAATAAGCACTTTTTTTTTTTTTTTTTTGAGACAGAGTCTCATTGTGTTGCCCCGGCTAGAGTGCCATGGCGTCAGCCTAGCTCACAGCAACCTCAAACTCCTGGGCTCAAGCGATCCTTCTGCCTCAGCCTCCCGAGTAGCTGGGACCACAGGCATGTGCCACCATACCCGGCTAATTTTTTCTATATATTTTTAGTTGTCCAATTAATTTCTTTCTATGTTTAGTAGAGACGGGGTCTCGCTCTTGCTTAGGCTGGTTTCGAACTCTTGAGCTCAAACAATGCGCCCGCCTCGGCCTCCCAGAGTGCTAGGATTACAGGCGTGAGCCACCGCGCCCGGCCAATAAGCACTTTTTATATTCGTCATATGAATAAATAGTTCTCAAGAACTGTTAGCATTGTCTCTTACAATGTAAGTACATGTGAGCGTATTTATAGATTCCTGTTCATTATAACTCAGTTTTCATCCATTTATTCATCCATGAGTCATTTCCATCAATATTTACTAAGCACCCAGTGGGTGCTGAGGATGCAGAAGTGACTGAGAAGACCTTCCAGCCCTGCAGTAACTCGGCGGGGGGCGGGTAGGGATCTAAGGGCACAGCCCGAGCTTCTGAGCCTGGTGTTCCAGGTTTGGGCGGATCCTCCACGTACTCAACTGTGTGGCCTCGGGCAAGTGACTCCACTTCTCTGAGCTCTAGATGTCTCATCTATAAAATGGAGACAACAACACCCATCTTGCAGGGCCATTTTGATACTAAATTGAACGGAAAAGTACATAAAAACAAAGCTCAATAAAGAGAAGATGTTTCTGTTGTTTATTTTTATTACTTGAGTGGGGCATAAAGAGACGTTAGGTTATTTCTTTCTAAGGGGCGGGGGATATTGAGGAAGCTCTTATAACTGAATAAGTACCACTGAGGCAAGCGGATGGGAGGGGAAGGCTTTTTGGGTAGAGGAAGGGGTGAGAGCAAAGAGGGACTTCCAGGGGACCTGAGATGACGGTACTTTGAGAGTTTGTGTCCCCACTTCTCTCTCTCCCTCGAAGGGCACACGCCCTCTCCTCCGTTCAGTTTGCCTTTGGGAATTCCGCTCCCTCCTTCCCCTCCTCCGCCCTTCACCTGTTCCATCCTGTCCTCGTCATGTAAGCCTGTACCTGCGGCTGTATCAGCCTGTCTCCTTAAAACTGGAAAGGATGAAGGGCTGGGAACGTCTCTGTCATCATCAGGTAAGGCTGGGAGTTGGCAGCTTTGGTTTTATTAGTAACGACTCAACTTTTCTCTCCCCACATCTGGGGGACTTGTGCCCCAGAATGGACAGGCCCGTGAGACATAGTGAGACACTTATCAGCTCCTTCAAGATGGATGGGAACCCCAGGGCCCTCTCATCTGCCTGCCACCCTGGGCAGGAAGCCCCCATCAGGGCCCCTTCGGCCCCCTCATGGACATTCTCCCGTGTCGCCCAGGTTCGTGTCGATGGGGGTCTGTTTACATGTGTACTGGTAGTGTGAGCCTCAGTCTCCAAGACCAAAATTCAGCACAATATCAAAAGTAAACAGCTCTTCAAGGAAGAAGTAGTAAGATGACCAAGAGTGGGGACCCCGGGAGCCAGACTGCCGGGGTTCACGTCCCAGCCCCATCACCTCGGCCAGTTCGTACGGCCGTGCCTCAGTTTCCTCCTGTGCAGAATGAGAATGAGGATGGCAGCTCCTTCGTGCGGACGGTTGTGAGGAATTGCTGCGATGACAATGGGAATGACTCAGAAGACTGCCGGGTGCAGAGAAGGACAACTGGTGACTATTATTATTCACTCTCGGTGGGACTGTTTCAATGCAAGGGCTGGAGCGAGATTACAAGAGCCCAGAAAAATCTCTGGCCTCCCCAAATCCCTCTCCTTCCTGCTCTCAGGAGTAAGAGTCCTTCACCAAGGAGCAGTGTCTTTAGTTGCGTGGTAATGGAGAAGCTTGTGCCAGGGTGTGGGCGCCAGGACTCTGTGGCTGGGCAGCCTGAAGTCGGGCCACTTATTAACCCACTGGCCTTGAGCAATTGTGTCCCCTTTCTGTATCTCGGGTTCCCTGCGGGTCGGGGCTGACCATTTGGCATCATCTCCCCTGGTTCACCCTGCTCAGGCCACCTTCATTTCTGCCCTGGGTCACTGCAGCCATCTCCTGATGGGCCTCTGTGTTTCCACACTTGTTCCCATACAGCCTGTCCCCACTCGGCAGCCAGAGCCAAGTCAAAACAAAGTCAACAAAGGTGGCTCCTTTGCTCAGACCTTCCAATGGCTCCTACGTCCCTCTGTAAATTTGAGTCCTCATCCCAGCCCACAAGCACTCCTGTGTCTGCCCTCCACTTCTTCTCCATCCCCATCTCATGCGTTTCTCTCCCTCATTCACTCTGCTTCCTCCCGCTTGCCTCCTTCTTGGAACACACCAGGCGCTCGCAGGACCTTTGCACATGCCGTCCCTCCCATCTGCAATGCTTTCCCTGATACCAACATGGCGCATGTGCTCATCCTTCAGGGGCTCTGTTCAACTATCACCTTCGAGAGGCCCTCCATAGCCACCCTATCTTATATAACATCCCTTTCTGTCACTTTCTGTCCCCTCACCTTGCTTTAATTTTCTGCAGAGCACTTGTCTCCACCTGACAAACATTTATGTATGTTTGTTTATTGCATCTTTCTTCCCACTTGTCTGTGGAGCTCAATGATCTCCGCTGTGTCTCCGGTACCTAGAACAGAGCCTGGCTCGGTGGAGATCGTCAGCAAATATTTCTTGCATGAATGAACGACTGCATGGTATGCAGGGAGGATTAACGGTGCTTGTGAAAATGTGCCTGGCCCATTGCGAGTGTTTGATAAATGGGAGTTTTTAATCCCCTCACTATCTAACCGGAGAGTGCATTTACAAAACACATGCCCCTGGGAGGGGTAGCACGTTGGCTTTATTCACGATGGAGTCCTGTAAAAGGGGGGACAGGCTGGGAGGGCAGAGGTGGGCAAGCCAGGGCCCTGTGGACAAACTTCCCTTGCTAAGCGATTTTGCCCCTGGCCAGCCCTGTTTGTGTCTGTGTGTTCGACGATTCCCCAGGCAATTGAATTGCATTACCCTTTTCATTCTAATCATATGAACAGAATTCAGACGTGGTATTTGATGATGTCTTGTCTACTGAACGACTTCGGGACTGCCTGGCAGGACCGCAGCAGACCCCTGTCAACCTCAGGGCTGCTGTGCCTCTCGCCAAAGTGCCGGTATTTCCGTGGAAAATCCCGGTCGTTTACAGTTCGTGTCTCAAAAATGAATTTTTATTTCTTTGGCTTAATCTTTAGAGTTACCAGAAACGTGTGTTTATTCCCAGGGAGACTTCCACGGCAAGATTCTCATAGTGAGCCCAGAGCTGGAAGATTTCCTGAAGGGAGAGACAGACAAGCGGTCCCCGCCTGGGTGGAATTGCTGTTTGTAAGACACCCGCTGCGAGAGAGAAGAGCGGAGACTGGACTCCTTCCAAAAATCAGAGGGGAGTCTGATTCCAACTTGGGAGGGTATGGAAGTCTTAAGACCAAGGCTGACAGGGACCGAGGTAAGGGGGCGAGGAGAGAGGGGCAGGTATGAGTATCTTTTTCAGTTCTGTTTTCTTTACAATCAGATGCCTGGCAATCTGAGGCGTCCAGCAATTCTCTGGCCCTGGCGCATAGTAAGCACTCAATAAATGGTAGTTGAACTGGTTAGTTGATTTGGCTGGTGAGGGTTTGGAGGCTGTGTCAGGTGCTGTGCTCTGGATGGAGACTCGACCAAGTCTCTCCCCCTCCACCCCCAGTGCATTCATTCTGCCTAATAATCTGTCACGAATACCCAGCGTTGTCGAAGCCTTTAGTTGTGCCACAGAGAAGGATCCAGCCCTTCCCAGGGGAATCTCCCCGTGAGACACATGGCACAGCTCCGCCCACACACTGGGTCTCTGAGTCAGAAGGGCATGTTTTCGCTGCGACTAATTTTACTACTGTTGTTTCTATTGCATCAGTACAACCCTGTTAGCTTTTTAGGGAAGGGGCCTGCACCAGCTGAGATCTCGAGACCGGTTATCTTGACAATGAGCCTCCTACTCTGCTTCCTCATCTTCTGTCCTCAGACAACAGGGGGAAGACAGACTGCACTGTGGGAGCAGCGTCGCAGAAACTTCTGTTGCTCGTCTGCCTGGCAAGGGCTTGTGTCATCATGGATAATTAGGGACGTGGTAGCAGCCAGCTAACCCAGCATCAATGCAAAGCTACCAGGTTAGTGACTGTAGTAAATCCAAGGAAAAGGATTATTCTGAGCATCAGTTATGGGCAGATGTGACAAGCGAGAATGGGTGTCCAGTGATCTTTGCAAAACAAGACATGAGACAGTTGTGAGGTCAGAAGATAGAAAGGAATTAGCAAGAGAGATCCTTTCTTTCTTCCTTCCTCCCTCCCTCCCTCCTTTCCTTCCTTCCTTCCCTCCCTTCTTCCTTCCATCCTCTTTTTCTTTCTTTTCTGCCTATCTGTTTTTTGGTCTGTCTACCTATCTATCTTTTAAACTATATAATAAACATTTCCTAAGCCCTTACAATATGTCTTGTACTGTCTTAGTCCTTTGGGGTATAGCAATGAACAAAGCAGACAAAGCCCTTTGCTCCTTGGGACTTATGTTCTAATGATCTACATCCATCTATCTCATGGAGTGATGTGAAATGACACAGACAATAAAACCACAAAAGGAACCAGGATCAAAGAATATGTCAATCTGAAGGAAAGGTCAGGACCAGAGCAGAAGTAAAGCAACACCAGCAGGCAGGCCATAGTGCCCTATAGAGTTGCTGATGCTGAGTGGGAACTTTGGCCCAAAGCTCCCTGACAGCCAAAGCAGAGAGGGAATGTGTGTCAGTCACATGACTCTTGTTGTTCAGAAAGGGATATCACCACTTTCCCTATTTCTTTCTTCCCCTGATAAAATCTGTTTTTTAATCATATTACCTTATTTAGACCTTAGAACCATCTCATGACTCAGTTGTCATTATTATGCCCATTTTACAGATGAAAAAACTGGGGCTTAAAACCATGTCCATCACTGCCTCCCTCACAGGCAAACTAAAAAAGTACATCGGTGGTCCCTGGGTGAAAGCCTAATTGCTCTGGAAGATAGTCCCTAGCAGGGATGTGGGAAAAAGAAATAACAAGAGAGAGGCACATCCATATTCAGTGGGAAAGCTAAATATTAAGTAGAAAATTCATTATCTTTGAGGCCCAAGACATCCCAATAGCCCAAGAATGGGAAAACCAGAGCTGTCAAGTCCCGTGCGTGAGCTGAACTGGGTTAACCTGGCTCGAAAATCCTACACCTACACTCACTTCTGTTGTCAGAAAGGCATGATCTTAGTAAGAGAAGGGAGGAATGATCCTGGTTGGCTTGGCTCCTGCCTGTTCCCAGCCTCAGCCCTTCACGGAGGAACCTCATTAGGTCTCCCAGAGCTGCTGCGTTGCCCATGCCAGGAGTCAGAAGACGCTCTCCAAGGTGCTGAATCCAGTGGTGCTTATTTTTCTTTTTTTTCAGATTGGCTTCTCTGACTTTCTACTCCTGGTAACCATACTAGTGTTCTAGCAGGTTGAATTGGAGACAACCTGCATGACCAAGTTGAGAGAATGTGCCAATCTGTAAGTGTTCAAGTTTATTAACAGGTAATGCTAACACTGAGGTAGCGTAACTGAGTGATCTTGGGCAAATTTCTTAAACTTTCTATGCCTCAGTTTTCTTACCTATAAATGGAATAATAATAATAACAACCCTAAAAAGAGTTGCTGTGAGAATCAAAGGGCTTAAAATGGTGCCTGGTGAATAGTAAGTCCGATATATATATATGTATACTTGTTTTAAAAAAATTGGCTACATTCCTTAAGGCAAAATTGCTTGGTAATGGGGTCATCTCTAGGATTATGAACCTGGCAGAGTCACTTCATGCCATGGGATACATTGAGCCCGAGGGGATGCAGTGGTCGCAGATGACATGGAAAACAGTATCTTGCCTTCATCCCTCTATCACATTTACATGACAAGACCAAAGCCTGCACCACATCTAATTTTCTGTTGCATCTCAGAATTCTAAGTGTTCATTAATGTTCAAAATGTTGAATTCTGTGTGCTACACAGGTTTTAAACAACAGCTGTTCACCAACCCCAGAGGTGACGAAGAGTCAGTGTTGGGGGTTGTTCAATGTGTACCCACGTCTCCTGGCTTCCTAGCTGGGATGTCAGGGGGTCTAATTAATTACTGTTTGCGAAGTAACTGAGAAAACCTCTGGTGCAAGTTGCTATAGAAATGCAAGTTGTTGTATTATTATTACATGTGTTTGTAACTGTTTTCAAACTTTACTTATTGGGCAGGGAAAGAGGGAGAATATATTTTTTTCCTTGATGGCAATGGATAATGATTTGTAAATTGGCATTTATGGATGCTAAATCACCTTATGGAGACATTGTATCTCTAGAGCTACAGGAGTCTCATAATGGGAAATGAACATAGAGGGTTTCTTCCTTCAGTCTTGCACCCTCCCCTTCATTCAACTCCTATTTCCAGAAACAACTGTGAAAAGAAACATGGTAAGAAACAACCATGTGTATCCAAACTTAAAAAGCCCCAATACGTATTTGAATATAAAATTTCCTGCATAGAGTCAGATTTTTTTGGATAGAGCACACCTCTCATTAATGCATGCTAAATATTTGGCCAGCATTAGGTTGAAATCAAAGCTTGGAGCAGAAACAAAGGCAGTTAGAGACAGACATAAACTCCAACAATTAAAGTGATCTGTTAGCCTCCTCCACCTATTGACTTGGCTTGATTTTGTAAAAATTTGTGCAAAATATCTAATAGCTTGCCTACATCTGGGCAATATCTTTCCATGGTTATATATGCATTTCTCTTTTTCCTCACTATTTTCTCCTGTTTCATAGAGAAATACCTGTTTTATGGGCATGGTTGCCCACTGTCAGATGAAACTTACTCCCTTTCCTCTAATGTATCTGCTGTTTCCTAACTCAAGTTTGAGATAATGTCTTCATTTCTGGCATGCTGAAAAAGAAGTTCAATGGCACTGAAATTTAGCACCACACAGAGGAAGAACACCAGGCCTTGTCTGTGAGCCGCTCAAGTGGCGACGAAATCCGAATTAGATAAGAATGCTATCATGCTTCTATCAGCAGCTCCTCACCCAAGTTTTATCTATAGCTTCGCAAAATTGATTTGCAATCAGTTCCATTTGTTTTTTAAAATCCCATCAAATCCAAGAAGCCTATTTTAGTCTGTAAAATTGAGCAGATAATTGCCTCCTTTATATGAATAAAACGTAAAACCCATACCTGAAATGATGGCGATTTTCTTATTCCCCAGCAGGGTCTTTGAGGTCTTTAACACCACGCGCCTGCTAGATTTTCTAGTTTCGTGCCCTTTTATTCAGCTTGGGATTCTCATCAGCTCCCTCTCCACCCTTTTCTTCCCCCTGCACCCCTCTTTCCAGCTGCAGACACCGATGTTCCTCCTCCAGGCTCCCATGGCATCTTGTACGTTATGAGATTTCTCACGTTATAATAAATAAAGGAAAGAAGGAGCGAATGATCTGGGTCTTGCTTACTTCATGAGGGTGGGGCCCCTTATTTTATATTTCCTTATAGCCCGTGGGGTGGTGGTCCGATCGAGGGGCAGGTAGTGACACGCTTTATTCAAATCATCCAGTCACTGCCAGCTCACAACAGCTCTGGAGGGCCTTTGTTCCCAGTGGATTAGCCATATTGCAAACGATCAATAAGTCAAATGATGCTAGCTTAGTTTGATTTTAAATTCTCGCGGCTGCTGCCACTTACATAGCTGCGTTCAGTCCTATTGGTCTTCCTCTCAATGCCTTCTACACCTCTATGTCTCTACTCCCCGACCTGGTCCAGGCCACTGTCAACTTTCACCTGGACAGCTGCTCCTCACGGGTCTGCCCTGTCACTCTCGCCTCTTCTCATCTTTTTATCTGCACTGTAGCCAAAGGGGTCATTTAAACATGCAAATCTGATCATATCACATCAGGATCAATTCCCAGTTTCTTCTCTAGCCACTCTGCCTTCCTTCCTGATCCTTCATTATCTCAGTTTGCTCTCCTGCCTCAGGACCTTTGCACATGCTATTACCTCTGCCTAGAACACTCTTTCCTCACTCACCTCTTATCTAGTTACCATGTCATCCCTCTTCCTCTAGGCTAGTTAAGCCTCCAGTGACCCACTCTCCTAACTCCCTGTGATTTTCCTTCACAACACTTGGCACAGTTTGTAGTGTGTTGGTAGTGTGTGTGTGTGTCTAAGCTCCATGAGAGCAGGAACTGGGTCTGTTGTTTGCTCTCCTCTCTATCCCCAGAGCTTAGGCTTTCCAGGCACAAATAAGGGATTTAAAAAAATATTGTTGGGTGAATGAATGACTCTGGGATAAAAGATCTTTGTCTAAATAAAGCAAGATCCAGAGGAGAAATATTTATACTCAAATGTCTATTTTCTGATCCCTTGGAAGGTAACAGCACTGTCCACTACCAGCAAGCCTTGGTATCAGCCTGAGAAATGATGTGATTTTTCACCCAGTATAAGTTTAGCCCTTTGTAAACTGATTCCATCAAGTCATGGCAAGTGTCCAAGAGGCCCGTAATGAAATGCAAATAAAACATTTAAAAAGAGCATACGATTTGCAAGGAAGCAACAGGAAAAGTAATGCTGCACACTGCCAGTTCTTTATCAGTGAAATAAATAACCCGGAATTCATCAGCGCGGTGGATCCTGGACACCTATTGCTCTTGGTAACATGAAACAAGCGGTCCTCCCTCACTAAGTTCCCGCGGGCATTTCCAGCCTGTCCTGCCATCCAGCCAGCGGATCTTCTATTCCAGCACAACCTCACTCAGAGCGACCCGGACAAATCCGCGTGGGAACGTGTGGTTCTCTCCGCCTTGAACTGCCTACCCTCTCCCGCCCTCCCTCTTCACCTTTCTCTCTCCAGGGCCCCTGGTGAACACCCCATTCATCATTTCCCTGCCCAGGGAGCTCTGTCCAGCAACACTTCTTTATCTGACTGAAGTTTTGATGTTCCCTTTGCCATCTCAGTAAATGACCCCGCCATAGCCTCCGTTTGCTCAAGACAGAAACCTGGGAATCATCTTTGCTTCTCCTTCTCGCTCCAATACTCGCCATGTCCCGTCCATCCGCACGCCTCGCTCCAGCTCTGCCCCTTCCCCAGCTCCACCTTCCTAATCTGGACCCCAATCCCCCCTGCGAAGGCTTCCCCGCGGGTCTTCCCACCTTCAGCCCTCCCGTCCATTCTTCCCTCAGTGTTCCATGTAACCTTCTGAAAGTAAATTCGATCAGACCTAAAACTCTTCTGTGATTTCCCTCGTCACCAAGAAAACTATTCAAATTCCCTTCCGTGACCCACAAAGCCCTCCACGAGTTGGCTCTTGCCTTTCTCATTTTAATGCTGCCCTCACCTCGGGTCTTCCCAGCCCAGACCTCTTCACGTCAGGTGCCTCAAACGTCACATGTCCTCGCCTGAACTCCAGCGTCCCCCTACCCCAACCTCCGCCTGTCAGGAAGTGGCAGCTCCATCCAGAGGGCTCAGGAGTCACCCTCGACTCTTCTCTCTGATTCACAGCCGGTTTCCCATCGGCCAGCAAACCGTGACAGCTCCCCTCTCAGAATGTGCCCCGAGCCCCCGGCCGCGTCTCCTGATTTCTCCTGCGACCACCCTGGTCCCAGCCACTGCCAGCCTCTGCGCGACAACGGCACTAACCTCCTGCCTTGTCTTTCGTTTCTCCACTTGTCCTCCCGCCTTTGCCACCAACTGCTCTTCATTCCGTTCTCAGCCCAGCATATGGAATCACGGTGCTAACACGTGGGCCAGGCTAGGTCGCTCATCTGCTCCCACCTTAATCAGACCTACTGTCCTCACAGTGGCTTGTAAGGCCCTGTGTGACATGTGTCCCTTCACCCTGGGCTCGTTGCCCACTCTTTTCTGCTTGCTTTGCTTCGCTCCAGCCACGTGGGCCTCCTCGCCACTCTGAACCACAGCAGGACCCTTGCACTGGCTGTTTCCTCTACCGGGGGCTCCTGTCCCAGGTATCTATCGTTGATTTATTATTCCTTAGATGTTATTTGCTCCTTCATCTTCAGGTATTTATTCAAATGTTAGCTTCTCACTAAGGTCTTCCCTGTCCACCCTATAACAGATTGTAAACTTCTCCTCCCCAGAAACAGCCGAGCCCACTTTCCTGGTCTGTTGTTCTCCTTGGCACTTGTCTCTACGTAGCATGTGCAGCTGGTAACCCCCAGGCCTAGAATGGAGCCTGGCAGGGGCTAGGTGCTCGGTGAGTGTTTGTGGAGCATATTAGTCCTCCCAGTTAAACTAGCCGGAAATCTGGGAGTCATCCTTGGCACTTACCAACCTCCCCTGAACCCCCAGATTCAAGTTCTATCCATTTTGTTTCTTAGATAGATGCCGAATCTGTCCACTTCTGTCCACTTTCTTTGCACCACCCTCGGCCAAGCTACCTGGATGCCTCCTTGTAACTCGCTTCCCTGCTGGTCTCCAGGCATCCCATGTGTCCCCCAGCCGTTCCCCACAGTTGCTGCCTTTTACCCGTGAGTCCAGGGTGAAGGTCAGAGTCCTTACAATGACCTTGTCACCTCTGCTGCCACATCTGGCCCTGCCTGTCTGCAGTGCAGTCTCTCTTGCCTTCTTCGGACCCTGCAAGCATGTTTCCTGCTTTTTTGCAGGCAAACCTGTCTGTCCCCTATTTCCAGACACCCTCCCTGCCTCTAGGTCTTGCTCACCCTCAGACCGCAGCCTGTTTCTGGACCCTGAATGAAATCTCCGCATCATTCACTGTCACAGCAGCCCCCACATGCCTCTGCTGTGACACCTGTGATAGGAGCGACTGTATGGTCATCAATGCACTGTTTTGACTGAGGTTTCTTTAACCCATGGCACTGTAAGGTCAGAAAGGCAGGGACCACACTTCTGACATCTTTGCATCTCTGTTGCCCAGCAAGCTGCCACCAAGCACATCACAGGTGCTCAGGAAGGCTGCTAGGTCGAGTGAATGTGTGGCAGGGTACCCTGCTGGGCAGTTCATTTAGGTCAGGTCTTGGCTGCTGGAGTTGTTCACACCCCTCCCATGGAGGCAGACAAGCCCCAGGGACATGTTAATGGCCTTAGGGCTGCAGGGCCAAGATGCAAAGTTGCCTGGGAAGACTGTCCCCATGCTGGCGGGCCTGGGCCGCATGCACCCACAGGGATGTTTTGTTTGGCAAGCACAGAGGTGGCCCATAGGTTTAAAACAAATTTTTTTTTTGGATGAGTTGCTAACATTGAAAAATTAGGAGGTTTCACATAAAACTTTGACTATTTGGCTTCTTTTGAAAAATTGAAAGATCTTGCAACCTCGGCCCTGCAGCGTGTCAGCTGGCTGGAGCTGACCCGGGGCTGCCCGGGCTGCCCGTGGTTGCCACGTGCAATGCTTCCTCCTTGTCATGGAGACAACAGAGCTGGGTTATCTGAAATGACAAGGGCTCTGAGGCTGGGAAGAGGTCAAGGAGAGCCAGGCTGGAGAGGGCAGAGGTGTCTGCAGAGCCTAAAGGCTCTCGGCTCTGTGGGGACCCTAGCACTGGGCTCCCAGCCTGGGCCACCCTCCTGTGCCCGAGCTCGTGGAAGCAAGGGACTTGCAACCTTCAAGAGCAGGGGTGCGGACAGGAGAGGCAGGCCCTTTCTTGGCGGTTCTTGATGGTGTAAGACCTCCAGGATTCCTATAGCATAACAGGGAGAGAAAGAGGCCTCCACCAAACATCACAGATGTTAGATTTTTTTTTCACTTCAATAAGAACAGTGTGTGGAGGGGGGTTACTTTCAGAGTTAGATTTAATTGATTTTAGAATAAAGTAATGCAGCTCTCTTATATGCAAGCACTATGGACATAGTTCATCCCTGCCTCAAATAAATAATGTTTCCTATATTCTCAAAAGAATCAGTGTTTCTCTTTGAAGAACATTTTTCATTCCTTTTTCAATCTGTGTACTGAGTTTGGGGATGCTTTATTCCATGTTTCCTTTTCTTCTTGTAGTTTTAAAACCCATACTTATAAGAAGTCCATTACGACGGTGCTCATTGTTGTATGTATTTGGCGAGACTGCGGAAAAAGCCATGTGTCTCAAAAATCAATATTCACAAGCCAGACAGGACAGCCATTAAGCAGTGCTGTCCTAACATCAGCTTTATAGCAACGTGCCAGTTTGATTCCGACTCGTTGTGGTGTCAGAGTGATGTTCATCCACAAGAATCTCGTAAGGCTCTTCTAGGGCTTCAGGTTATTGAGTTTCTTTTCCACGTTGGTCCAAGCGCAGGGTCTCAGGTCTTTTAAGCAAATGTTATGGGACACGCTCCTGCTGTTCCCCGTCCTGACTTAGATTTCGCCACGCTGGCGCCTGAATCTTTGTTGTGCAGAATTGGGAAAAGTGTTGAGAGGAGCAGAAAGGAAGAAAGAAAGGGGAAAGGAGGAGACCAAGCCCCTCTTGACCAAGGGGACTGTCACTGGGGAGGAGGAGCACAGAATGCTGGGGACCTGGCTGAAGAATTTTGGCATTTGGTGGAAGAGGCTCTAGAAGCGAGAAGCGTTTCCGTGGGCTGTGAACTGGGTCTTTTAAATTTCCTCTAGGGATCATACGTACAGTGGGATTGGAATTCCTTTTCAGTTACTCTTTGACTGGCTTCTTTGTATGTGCTGCTTTGCAGAACTGAGCCACTTGGAACTCTATTATTTGTTAGGGTTACACAAGTTTAGCCTACTGGGCTTATGGCAAAATAATTCCTGTAAGGAAGATATCAACTCCTCTTCCTGAGGGCTTGGGTAAGTAATTAAAGCTTAGGTCAAGTGTCACCTCCTTGCGTGAAACCTTCCTCTACTCCTCCAGCCATCAGCTAGCTTCCTAATGTCCCCACTCCAGTTTGTCCATAGTCCTATTTCGTACTTGCCCCTCTGTATGGCAGTTTGTCAGTTCACACGTTTGTCTCCCTTCCTTGGCCACAAGGCTCTGCAGAACAAGGACCAACTGTATTTCATTGCTCTTTGCAGATTCAGCCTGTAGCTAAGACCATAGCGGCTGCACATACCAGGAACTCAGTGAACGTTTGTTGAGAGAATGAATGAGGCCGCCAATTTATTACAGACTTTCAAATTTCTTTAGCCAGGTTCTTACCAAGGGTTACTGAAGACATTCAAGCATCATGAGATGGAAAAGCCCAATAAATAGACTCTAGTTTATTACTTGTCGGAACCGACCGAAGTTAGGAGATGAATGTGCCCAGGAAATGGCGTTGGGCCCTTGTAATTCTCATTCTTACAAAGGATGCAGGGAACGACAACGCATTGGCAGGTTTGCAGGTGATACTAAGCTGGCCACAAACCTGGACTCATCTTTGACTCCCGTCTCTCGCTAATGACCCACGTCCAATCCACGAGCAAACCCTGTTGGCTTTACCTTCAACACGCAGCTGGGATCTGGCCACTTCTCACCACCTGCTCCTCCACCCTCATCCAAGCCGCAGCCTCTCGCACCTGGACCGTTGCAGTGGCCTCCTGACTGGTCTCCCTGCTCCTACCGCAGCCCCTGTGCTGTGCTTTTCGCTGGCCAGCCAGAGAATGACCCTCCTCTGCTCAGATCCCTCCAGTGGCTCCCGCCATGCTCAGGGCAAAAGCCAAAGGCCCCTCAGGCTGGCCCCTGCTGCCTCCTTGAGCTCTCCTGGCTCCAGGAGCACGGCCCTCTGGCACCTCCTCCAATGCGCCCAGCACACTCCTCTTCCTCTGGCCTCGAGGCTCTGCCCCCAACATCAGCACGACTCTTCCCCTCACTTCCTTTGGGTTCTTCCTGGTAAGGCCTTCCCTGGCCTCCCCATTTACAATGGCAACTTTCCTGGCCAGTGCGCCCTGGCCCCTTCCTGCCCAGTCCTTCTCCATAGCGCTTATCTCCGGCTGACCTATATTTTGCTTTATTGATTGACTGAGTGTCTGCCCATCTCCAGTAGAAGGGGGGCCCTTCATGGGGGCCAGAACTTTTGTTTGCTCGGTCAGTTATTGTACCCAGTGTCTGGAACAGCAGCTGGCACGTGGTTTAAGTGCTCAACAGCGATTTGGGGAGTTGATGCCGAGAGCTTGCCCAGGCAGCGGGTGGGTTGCTTCCACGTGACGCCTGACTCGGTTTCTGATGTTTGCTGTGACCACGCTGAGATGATTGTGCGCATGTGCGAAATGTCTGCAGCCTAATTGTGGAGGATTAGCATCGGCTCCTTGCCTTTTGCTTCTTCAGGAGAGATCAAGTGGCTCTGGGCACAAAAGGACAGCTGAACACAGGAGAAACCGGGTGTCCGGTGGGAGAGACAAGTCTCCAGTTCAACAGCGGATAGAAAGTGGAGGAGGTTATGCTTTGTGGTCAGATTTGAGGGTATATAGAGTCTGGCCTCAAAGGACAAGAGCCACCAGCTCTGGAAAACACACGCTGCCCAAAGTCAGAGATAAAGCAGCTGCCCGGGCTCAGGAAGGCTTGGCCGGGGAGGGGGGCGGGTGTGAAGGCTGCTCTGGGAGCCAGGGTGGGGGCGCGGGGGCTGGAATCGCCTTTGCCTGGCTGGGTGTGCCCTGCATTGAGGAGCTCATCTTCGGAAGGTTTCATTTACTAAATAGGATGGGGCTGGACGCTGGACTCACACTCTGTGCCTATAACTTTTTTAGCCTGTACTGAGTTTTCATTTTTATAAATCTTAAAACCTTTTTTTTTACTGGACACAGTAAGATTGGCCCGTACATGGACAGTGGTATGGCCTGAGCAAGAATGGCCCGAGGTTTGTGTGTTTCCTCTGCCGTGACCCCGGGAGCGGAAGCTTCTGGTTCCAGGATATCAAGATTAACCCTGTGAATCCAGGCGGTTCTGGTGCTGGGCCCAAAGCAAATCCCAAATCCGTGTCTGTGTCTAAGCCCCGCTGAGTGCCTGAGGCCCAGAGAGGCTCACTGAGACCATGAGGTGGGCACGGACTTTGTGTTTGGGGACTGAGCCTACGGACTTGTCATTTCTAGGGGGCTGTCCAGTCCGTCTCTCTAGGGTTATCACAATAAGTGTATTATTACATTAAATAACCCATCACAGCATGTACTGGTCTGCATTAGGGCTGCAGGGCTGTGGGAATCCTTAACAAACAATCCAGGAAACATATGAACAAAGACCTCAGAAAGCCACAGGGGTGAACCAAAAAGTGGCCCATGAACTTGAGTGTGGACAGTATAGAGGGAAATACTCTAACCTTTATTTGGAGGAAGATGGCCCTGAACTGTGATTTCAGACCAGGACAAAAGCCCAAGATCAGGGCAGATTGTGCTTTAATACTAAGGGGACGCTTCCCTCGCCAAAAAGGGCAGGGCAGTGACAGGCGCTGACGGACAGACTTGGACGGTCGTGGGGTCTGGGAGAGGGAAGAGGAGCAGAAAGGAGCAGGCGCTACCCGCCAGGCGTTGCACTCACGGACGGAAACAACCCTGGAGTGGATATTGCATTTCCATTTTCTAGATGAGGAAAATAAAGCTCAGAAGCTAGATGGTAATTTACCGACCATGTCAGGGCTTCTAAGTGCTGGGCTGAGATCAGACCTAAGCTTGTCCTCCTCACCCGTCTCTTCTCTAATTCCTTCCTTCCTTCCCTCACCCACTACACCTGTAGCCAGGCCCTGCCCAGGCCCCGGGTACCAGGAATGTTCCTGCCCTCGTGGAGCTTCCAATCTATGGGGCCTGTGGACAGTGGAGAAAGTAAGAAGCCATGGCGTAATCGCAGGGCGATCACCGGTGCTCTGGAGGCATAAGCAGGGCGCAGGGATGGGCACGAGAGAGGGACAGGAAGTCCACAGGTGAGCCCCGCGAGGGGGGCAGCCACGCCAGGAAGGGCAGGGGTGTGCGGGTTACAGGAGCCGGCGGAGCGCCAGACGGTTCTCCAGAGCACATGCCCTTTCGCTCCAGCACGTGGCTTGGCAAGAGAAGCGCTGGCGTCAGAAGAGGAAATACCACTTTGCACAGTGGGCAGGAAGGCGATGGCCCTTAGAAGTCTAAGATGCTGTGGGCTGAAAATACCAAGCGCTTCCCACGAGGTGGAGGCTGGTCCTGCTGGGAGATTTCTGTTGCTTTATTAAGGCAAAGCCGAAGGGAGGGGGCTCCGTCCTTTTGTGGGTGAGGCCCGGGCAGCCACCTGCCTTCCCACGGCACAAGCTCAGACCCTGCCCAGGCCAAGAGAGGCTGGGATGCAGCCACATGGGAAGGGCGGGGTGAGGGGAGGGGCTGGCCCCCAGGTCAGTCCTGAAGGAAAAAAGGAGAGGAAGGAGGGAGGCGACCCCCTTCGAAGGCCGTCTCTGTGGCAAGCACTGTGTTATTCTCATGCCTCCTTACAAATGGGGAAACCGAGGCTCAGAGGGGCAAAGTAACTGCCAAGATCACTCAGCTAGTAAGGGTGTGGCGTGTCTTCCTGACTCCAGAGCCCACGTTCTTCCCTGTGACCCTGGCTGAGCGCAGTGGGTCACCAGGACTCGGGAAGGAATGGGGCCACAGAGGCAGGACCTGGGGTGATTCTGGGGTGGGATGGTGGGAGACATAGGTGTGCAGGTGCCGTGCTGCTGTCCTAAGACGGGCTTTGCTTTGGGGATCAGAAAGACCTGGGTTCAAAGGCCAGCATGTGCCCACTGCTGGAATCTAGCAGCCAGACGGAGCACCTTGAATATCCCACCTCTCCACGCCGCCCTCCCCCCTCCTGCCACCCGAGAGGAGGCCCCCACAGCTCTCTTGCCTCTGGCTGCCTGAGTAAGCAGTCCCTCAGAAGAGCCTGACTCATTCGCCTTGGCTCCCTGCCACAGGAGCTGCAGGGAGGGACAGTGGCCCAGTGGCCCGGTACCTCCCAGCTGGGTCTGACTGCCCAGCCTCCTCTGGGGCACAGACGGGGACAATCCCGTCACACTCTGCTCCTGGTGCCTCCACCCCCCAGGTCACGGCTCCTTCCTCAGCACCGTCCTGTCCCGCTTGCTTGTGTGCGGTTGTGTGTTTATGTGTCATTGTCCCTCGCTAGGCTGTGAGCTCCTGCAGGGCAGGGACACCTGAGTCATCTCCCATCCCCGGTGCTCACGACAGGACTTGGCACCACGCAGGGGCAGCTCAGCAAATATTTGTTGAATTCCCTTCCAGATCAAACAGGAAATCCCCCCACCCTGGCCTGGGGACGAGCCCCAGGGGAGCAGGGCCCTGGCCCCGGCTTCTGCTCGCTGCGCTCACCCTGCTGCTGCAGCCCTCAGACGCGCGCACAGGCAGCTGTCACATTTCAGCATTGTTTTCCTTCCGATGCTTTCGATTGCTGGTTTTATTCCAGCCCATTCTCACTTTCTGTCTTGGAAAATCACAAGGAAACTCCACGCTGCTCCTGGAATTCGTGCCAGCGTGATTCAAGCGGAATAGAGCACATGGCCCTGAGTCCCCACACAAACAAAGATGTTGCTACTTCCAGTGCGGTGGCCTCTTCCCTCCCCTGTCCAGGTGAGGGGCGCCACGTGCGCCTGGCTGCCCTGCACGGGAGCCAGGACCGGCTGGCTCGCCCAGTTCTCACCCGCAAGCTGCCCCGTGGTGCGTGCACCTGGGGCAGGGTGGTGTGGGTTGTTGAATAAACAAGGAAGCGAGCTTGCCCAGTGGAATGATCTGCCCCTTCCCCGGTCCCCACGCCAACTCACTCCCGGATCATCTACAGTTTTCTAAATCATGGCTTCTTTCCAGTTTCTCACTAGCTACGTGACTCGGGATAAATGACTTTCTCTGTGCCTCAGTTTCCTCATCTGGAAAATGGAGATGATAATAGCCGCAGATCATCACAAGGATTAAATGAGATATAATTAACTCGTCTGGCACCGTGCGTGGTGTGCGGCGAGCAAGTGATAACTGCCGCCCGTGGCGCTGGTGACCTGCGTCCGTGTCGGCGCACGCTCTCTGAGCGCAGGCCTTCTCCGGGCAGTGTGTTCCTTGGTCACAAGCCCCAGGACCGTGAAATCAATGACCTCTGTGCTTGGACCCTTGCGGGCGCGCTGTCTGGGAGCAGACTCGGATTAAGTTCCTGCCCATCTCCACCAGGGTCAAGGAGGTGGGGCAGAGGCTGCTGTGTCCGCCAGACACACTCCTGGCCCAGCGTGGGGCTCTGCAGTCCCTCCACGCAGGCTGGTGCGCAAGATTCAAATCCTGGGTTCCTGAGAACACAGTTCAGACGGAAACCTGTCGCCTCCTTAGTTGGAGATTATACGGTGGAGAGGAAAAGTGTGCAGTTGGCCTCCCATCTCTGCCACTTCTCCGCTGAGTGACGTGGGACAAATCACTTGACTTCCCTACGCTTAGTCCTGGTCTGTGACCGGGGTGTCAGGAGGACTTAGTGTGGGTGTGTGTCGGGGCCTGCGTGCAGCTGGGGTGTGCGAGTGAAAGCACAGTTCTGCTCCTGAGAGCCGCTGCCTGCCCCGGTGCTCCTGTCATCCTCGAGTCTCTGCGCTTTGGTCAGAGGTCCCCTTCGTGAAGGGCCGCGGCATCGAGGTGGAAGGCAGAGTTGTTTTCATAACTAGCTCTGCTGCGCGTCACCAAATGAAAGGGACACCAAACCACCAGTCCCCCAGCTGCAGGGGGACCTGGTCCAGAGCTTGTCACAAAACAAAACCTCTAGGATTGAAGGCAGGGCGGCCTCATGGGCCTGGGACCGACCGAGTTTGAACAGTGTTTCCACCCTCGCTGCTGTGGGGCCTCAGGCAAAGTCCTCAACATTTTTAAGCCTCAGTTTCTTCATCTGGAAAATGGGGACAACAGTATTCTCTTGCAGGTGTCTTTGTGAAGCTAGAGAATTAGTAACAGGTGGGCCAGGGGCTATTCTAAGTGGTTACAGCAATCACATCCTCACTTGACAGACGGGGAAACTGAGGTGCAGAGAGGTCAGTGACTTGCCCATTCATTCTCTCACTCGCCCTACTTCATTCTCTTCTTTCGCCTCCTACCCACCTGCACACTGGCAGCAGGACACGAACTGAACACATTTCCCCAAACTCGCAGCCTAATTCGAGCCTCTGCCTTTGAGTTTTCTCTGCCTGGAACGTCTGTCTCCTTGTCTCCGCCTGACTCGGTCAGGTGTGTCCTTTCAGGCCCAGCTCAGGTGTCTCCTGCTCCAGGAACCTTCCCTCTGGCCACTAGAGGTGGGCCCTCCCTTAGCCGGGAGAGTGTCAATGGAATAAACCTACGCTTCACTTCCTGTCTCCTGGGCCACCGTGCTACGTCCTTTACACGCTCTCGTTCCGTTCACCCCTCAACTATTCCACATGGGTGTTATTTTATTTTTCTCTGTGTCATGGTTGAGGAGCCAGCATTTGAACTCAGATAAATCCCACCACAGAACTTTCTAGCTCTCTGTGGGGCACCTGGTTATGTATTTCTTTTTACTTGTCTCTTTTACTGGACCTTGGCGTATTTATCTCTGTGTCCCTGGGGCCCTGTGCCACGTAGGGATCCAAACGTAGTTGCTGTATGAATCCTGAGCATTCACGATGTGTTTCTAGAATAACAATAGTTTAAAAGAAAAGAACTCAACGAAATATCCCAGGTTCCCGCCCCCGCCATGGTTTAATCCAAACCCTTTGAGAGAAGACCCTTGCCTGGGTCGGTCAATGGGCGCCCACTCCAGCGCCTGGCACGGGGAACGCGCTCGGGAAATGGGGAGTGGACAGGTAGGGGCCTTTCCTCGTGGAGGGTGATCACTTCGTTCTGCTCTTTGTGAACCAAGACTCCTCTGGGGCCCCCGAGTGAAAGGTCTTTGGTTTGCACCAAGGGGTACTTAGAGGGAAGGGCCACCCTCCTCCACACTCAGGGAAACTGGATTTCTGATGACTGCTGCACTTGCAAGCAAGAACCGAAATGACAAAGCAGAATTAAAGTTGAAGCACTCAGAATACCCATCGTCTCCAGGATCCTGAGTTTTTTCTTTTTAGAGCAAAACCCTGTAATAATAATAAATGACAGAGAGAAGGACAGAAAACGACTCTTTCCTTTTGACATGGCGAAGATCACAGGGACTAGAGGGCCCTTTAATCTTTATTAATGCGTCGCGAGGGGGCCTCTCGCACCAGCTGCGGGAAGCACACATCCAAAGAGGCTGCATCGCACGCAGTCCTCAGCATCCCCGGGCGCCTCAGATGACTGCCTGATACTGTTCAGAGTCTGGCAGGACCACGTCATGGGGTCCCGCTGTGTCCTGGGCAAGAACAAGGCAGCCCTAACCCAGCTCCCATCTGTGGGGGGCTGGAAGACAGGGAAATTCAGGACACAGGCCTCGGTCACATGGCCCGTTTCTAACCAAGGGCACTGATGCCCTGAAGAGGCTCAGAAGGAACCGGGCTGTGGGTTGCGGGGACAAGCACACATCATGCCTGGGAGGGGTCACACCTGAGTTCATTAAGCAGCATCCAATAACCAGAACCCTCGTGTCTATGCGTCCCAGCTCCTCCCTGTGGCCTGGCTAACTGCTTCTTCCCGCCCCTCCTCCCCTAAGGCTGGGCATGGTTTAAGAATGGCCAGAAAGATCTATGACTGCGTATTATGCAAGCCTAATTCCACCGCCTCGGTGAGTCAGGGATGGCAGGGACTGTTCAGGGGAGGGCGACAGCATTGGAAAGTTTTGTAGTAAGGATTTAAGAGCCAAGAAAGTTGCAGGGTCAGACGCATACGCAGACTCAGAGACTGAGAGATGGGGAGGCTTATTTTGACATTCGTTCATTTAAAAATGCTTATTGGTCACCTACTCCGTGCTGAGCACGGAGTTCTAGGCACGGGGGGCCCAGCAATGAACAGGACAGCGACGTTCTCGTTCCCCGAGCGCTTATACTCATTCCGGTGGAGAGCTTGTCTGGTGCCAGGCCCATCACGGGGTCAATCTCACTAACGCCGCGCTGTGATGCAAAGGGGGTGGACACCGCCCACACCCCCACTTTCTGGGCATGGGATCTAAGGCTCGGGGAGGCCAGCCTGTCCCAGACCTCACACTGGGCTGCAGACCTGGAATCGGAACCTAGATTTGAGGCCGATTCTCTCTCTCTCTAGCCACTGCTCAAAGCCAACTAGCAAAGCCGAGCCGAGAGGGATGGTGCAACCGGGGCGGAAGAACCCAGCTGAAGTGCACTCAAATAAGGCGGCGTCTAATTCGATTACGTCCGCTAGACTGCAATGTAATAAAACAGAGTTTTCTTATAAGCATCATCTCCTAATGTTTACAGAACAAGAAAGCAAAATTAAGATAGGAATTTCCAGGGAGAAATGCATGTGCTTTAGGCTGAAATGTAAAGAGAACAGACCCAGCAGAAATCGATTGCTGATTTTACAACTCAGCCTGGTGCACTGGGAGGGTGGGATCCAGGGAAGGTGCCCGGAGGGAGCTGGTGGGAGGGGGAGGTCCCTCTAGAAGGACACCAGAGTAGGGGGGAGAGAGGCTGCTGGGAAGGGATGTGTTGAAAGGAAGGAGAAGTGAAGGCAGGCCATAGGGAAGATGTGGGGGCCCGTGTGTTGATTTCCAACACCTCCTTGCTCCTCTCAGAGCCTCTGGCTTCTTCCTGTAGTGTCCACCCTTCACATGCAGCCACAGTGATTTTTCTAGCAAAGCAGAACCTGGTGACCAGTGTGTGGGCCCTGGAGCCACACTGCCTGGGTTCAAAGCCTGGTCTGCCTTTTTCTATGCTGTGTGACCCTGGGCAGGTTACTCAACCACTCTGGACATCCATTTCCTCATCTCTAAGGGAGGACTGAAGTAGTGACAGACTCACAGGGCTGTCTTGAGCATTGATGAGCCAATGTGCACGAAGCACTTATACAGCGCCTGGCGCATAGTAAATGCTCAAGGAATGTGATCTGCTGTCATGGTTTCACATCTGCTCGTACCACTCCCCCCTTTAAAATCCATGAGTGAAAAAACAACTCAATTCAAAAATGGGCAAAGGACTTGAACAGACATTTCTCTAAGGAAGATATGCAAATGGCCAAGAAGCAAATGAAGATTTTCAGCATCACCAATCATTAGGGAAATGCAAATCAAAACCCTAATCGAGCACCACCTTACACCCATTAGGTGGGCTGCTATCAAAAAACAGAAACTAGCAAGCGTTGGTGAGGATGTGGAAACACGGGAGCCCTTGTGTGCTGTTGATGGGAAGGTAGAATGTGCAGCCGCTACGGAAAGCAGTATGGCGGTTCCTCAGGAAGTTAAAAATAGAATCGCCATAGGATCTGGCAATCCCCCTTCTGGGTATACACCCAAAGGAATGGAAAGCAGGGTCTCAAAGAGATATTTGTACACCCGTGTTTATAGCAACATCATTCACATTAGCGAAAACCCAATAGCAACCAAATGTCTGTCGAAGGATGAATGGATGAGCAAACTGTGGCGTATACACATAGCGGAGTATCGTTTAGCCTTAAAAAGGAAGGAAATCCTGTTACGTGCTGCGTCATGGATGAACCTTGAGGACGTTATGCTAAGTGAATAAGCCAGACACAAAAAGATAAATACTGCATGATTCCACTTACATGAGGTAGCTAGAGAAGTCAAAATCATAGAGACAGAAAGTAGAACAGGGGTTGCCAGAGGCTGGGGGCAGCAGGGAATGGGGAGTCCTTGTTTAATGGGGACAGAGTTTCAGTTTTGCAAGACGGAAAGAATTACGGAGATGCTGGTGCTGACGGTTGCACATGAATGCCTGTGATACCACTGACCACGTAACCACGTAACAGTGGTTGCAATGGTAAATGTTATGTGTATTTTACCACAATTAAAAAAACAGAAAATAAACCCCCCCCCGGCAAGAAACCCATGAGTGGGGGTTCTTCATTGCCCTCAGAGGAAACCACATCTCCTAGCCTGGCATTCAAAGCCTCTGTGGGCTCTTCTAGGTGCTCTACCGCGGCTCCCTCTCTCCATCCCTGTGTTCCCACTGGGCCAAATGACCAGCAGCCCCTGCCGGCACCTTGCTCATTCACACCTCTGGGCCTTGCCTGTCCTCGTTCCTCTGCAAGGACTGCTCCCCTCCACCCAGCTCGACCGCTAGGCAACAGGAATCAGCTTTTGGACTCAGCGCCCAGCTGGGCCCAGTGGCTCACGCCTGTAATCCCATCAATTTGGGAGGCCAAGGTAGGAGGAACCCTTGAGGCCAGGAGTTTGAGACCAGACTGGGCAACATATCGGGACTCGGTCTCATCTCTACAAAAAATGAAAAAAAATTAGCTGAGTGTGGTGACACGTGACTGCAGTCCCAGCTACTCGGGAGGCTGAGGTAGGAGGATCACTTGAGCCCAGGAGTTTGAGGTTGCAGTGAGCTATGATCATGCCTCTGCCTTCCAGCCAACAGAGCAAGACTCTGTCTCTAAAATAAAAAAAAAAAGTCTCAGCTCCCACCTTGAAGAGAATCTTCCACACCCTTTGTCGTTCCCGGAATTCTCCATTCCCTGCTTTGTGCCGCCACTGAGCCCCTCTCTGGGTTTCGGTCCTGCTCCCCTGCCTTCGTGCTCTGAGCTGTCTACGTGACTGTTCCGCCCACTAAACATCAGGGCCCCCGGGCCAGCCCAGTGCTTAGCACCGAGCCTCAATCGGTGGCTGCTGAATGGATTCGGCCCTCAAAAAGGCAGACAGAGCTGGCCTTAAGGGACACTCATGACCTGTTATTATTACAAAGCAAGCGGACGCCGAGGCGATGGGGAAATATCGAGTCCAGGCGGAACCTTGAAAGGCTGTTTGGTTTATTTCCCTGGTGAAAACCCTCTGAGGAGAAGAGCCGGGGGAGGGAGCGCTGCGTTCGCCTTAACGTGGCCTCCGAACAAGGAGATATAAAGCAAGGGTTCGCGTTTCTCCTTCGAGAAATTAGGTCACTGGGTGTCGTTAAGTGTGCCTTACAGAGCTATGCTAATCAGTTCTCTTCTGGCCTAAATATCTGGTAATTATCTTGGTTTTTTGCTTTGCCAGACTTGGCTTCCTAAAACAGTTCATCCGCGCCGCTACTCCTCGGCTCCAGATCTTCAAGGATGACATTAACCAGCGCCACCGCACGGCAGGCACGCCCTGCTCTTGCCCAGCGCCGGTGCTGGTCTGCGCATTTTACCTGCGTGGACTCCAGATCTCTGCACAGCCTCTGAGGCAGAAGACTCTATCAGCCCCAAGGTAGAGGGGAGGGGACTGAGGCCCCCTCTCCCTGCTCGCCCTTGTTTCTCACTCCCCACTCTTGGACCCCGGCCCGGTCTGCACGGCGTCTGAGGACAAGCCAGGGCTTCTGGGTGGTCCTGGGTCCCTCCTCCTGTGCACCTACCCGCCTGTGTTAGTCTGCGTTCCCCAGAGAAACAGAACGAACAGGATATAGAGAGAGATATAAGAGGAGATTTATTATGGGAATTGGCTCGTCACATAACTGTGGAGGCTGAGAAGCCCCAGGAGGTGCCGTCTGCAAGCTGGAGAGCCAGGAAGGCTGAGGGTGCAAGTCAGCCTGAGTTCCAGGGCCGAGAACCCGGGAGCCAATGGCGAAGTCTTGGTCTGAGTCCAAAGGCCCAAGAACCAGGAGCAGCCATGTCCAAGGGCAGGAGAATATGACTGTCTCGGCTCAGAGAGAGCGAGTCTGCCCTGCCTCCACCTTCCATTCTATCTGGGCCCTCAATGGATTGGGTGGTGCCCGCCCACACTGGTGCAGGCCGGTCCTCTCTACCCATTCTACTGATTCCAAGGCTGATCTCCTCCAGAAATGCCCTCACAGACATACCCAGTTATCTGGGGTATCCTTTAGCCCAGTCAGGTTGACGCATAGAATTAACCATCATACCCCAGAATGCCTGCCTGCCTCGCACATCCTTGAAGGTGTGGTTTGTCTCTAGACCCTGCCAGAAAGTTCTCCATGAACTCCTGTTGCACTTGGAGTCCAAACCACCCTCTTTAATGTTTGGTTTCCCAGTGGTTGTGTGTGTGCATGTGTATGCATGAATCTGTGTGTGTGCATGTGCATGCATGTGTCTGTGTATGTAAATGTGTATGTGCATGCATGAGTCTGTATGTGTGTGCATGTGCATGCATGAGTCTGTACGTACATGTGCATGCATGCGTCTGTGCATGTACATGTGTACGTGCATGCATGAGTCTGTATGTGTGTGCATGTGCATGCATGAGTCTGTGGGTACATGTGCATGCATGCGTCTGTGCATGTACATGTCTATGTGCATGCATGAGTCTGTATGTGTGCACATGTGCATGCATGAGTCTGTGTGTACATGTGAATGTACATGCATGCATCTGTGTATGTATATGTGCATGTGCATGCATGAGTCTGTATGTGTGTGCATGTGCATGCATAAATCTATGTGTGCATGTACATGCCGGAGTCTCTGTGTGTGTACATGTGCATGTGCATGCATGAGTCTCTGTGTGTACATGTGCATGTGCATGCATGAGTTTGTGTGTGTGTACATGTACATGTGCATGCATGAGTCTGTGTGTGTACATGTGTAAGTGCATGCATGAGTCTATGTATGTATATGTGCATGTGCATGCATGAGTCTGTATGTGTGTGCACGTGCATTCATGAATCTATGTGTGTATGTGCATGTGCATGCCGGAGTCTCTGTGTGTGTACATGTGCATGTGCATGCATGAGCCTCTGTGTGTACATGTGCATGTGCATGCATGAGTTTGTGTGTGTACATGTACATGTGCATGCATGAGTCTGTGTGTGTACATGTGTAAGTGCATGCATGAGTCTATGTATGTATATGTGCATGTGCATGCATGAGTCTGTATGTGCATGTGCATGTGCATGCATGAGTCTGTGTGTGTACATGTGCATGTGCATGCATGAGTCTCTGTGTGTACATGTGCAAGTGCTCACGTGATTACTTTTTCCCCATGTTTAGATGATAAACTGTTAATACTTGAATGCGGGATCGACTCTTTTTCTCTCTTTGTCTGTCTCTCAGCTTCTGATCTAACTATAAGATTCTCCTCACAAACATTTATTAAACACCTACTGTGTGCCAGCTACTGTGACCAGCACGGGGTACTGGCCTAGGTGCCGAGGGACTGTTCTTCGAAGGGCAAATGCGAAATGAGAATTAAAGAAAAACTGATAGATTAGAGTCAGTTCACCTTTTGAAACCCAAACCTCCACCATCCCAGCTTTTGGCCTAACAACATATGCTGTTAATTACAAATAAAAAATATAAATATAGATTATAGCCTAGCATTGCCTGACTAGTTGGTTTGTTTAGAGGGATCTATTTTTAAGTTTGTATCTTTATAACCCGACAGTCTCACTGGGCTGTTAAGAAAGTCATGATTATCGTGATAGTCAAATAATTGAGCTTTTGTCATAGGCTTTACTTACAATGCGTTTAATGTCCAAAACAGCCCCTCAGGGCTGGCCGCATCGCACCTCGCTCTCTGATGGGAAAACTGAGGCTAAGAGAGTTTATGTCATTTGTCCAAAGGGCAGGGTGGCCAGGATTGCAGGCCAGGCCCAAAGTCTGTATTTTTTACTCAACTAATTTCTGTCTCTCTATTTCTGAAGTTCTAAAATTATACATGTAGAGAGAAATGCTTTGACCTTGTGGTAACACATTTTCTGTAAGGTCAGAAATAAATAAGTAAAAATTAATCTGACAATTTCCAAGCAGGCTGAAAAATACCACTCTGCGCTCCCCTTGGATTTGACTTCCATAATTGTGCCACTCATTGACAGCTGATCGGTTTAAATAATTCATACCCTTTCGTGAGGCCTATTGCTTCAAATTGGCATTTGCTTGATGAGGACTGTGACTGACGGGTGATTACGGGCTGAAACGTTCCATCGTGCAAACAGAGAGAGGCTCGAAAATATGACCTCCCCCAGCGTCTTAAGACCACTCTGTGTGTTAGGATCTCGTTCTTCCATAAAGCACTGAATCATCGACAAGCAACTTTTTGGATGCTCTGAAATTCTGTGCACTCCCAACCTTCCTGCTGACCAGAGAGGGAGAGTCAGCTGTGTTTCCTGGGACACCCACAGCACCTGCCTGGTCCTCCAGCCTGGTCTGAAGCCGCGTGCTCCAAGAGTCTGTATAGAGCCCCTGCCTCCTCCCTCCCTGTGATGGGGCTTCCATCACCTTCTCAGGCCTCCTGGGGACCCAGATATTCTGCTGTCAAAGGGGGACTCCAGTTTCTCCCAGCCCCTTGCCCAAGAGAGAAACTTCTGCTGGAGGGCAAAGTGGCCAGCCTTTTTGAAGAGAAGAGGCAAGAGGCCTATTCCCGGGGATAGACGTTAGGGCTGGGGACAGAGGACAAAAGGGGATAAGACAGTGGTAACTTCAGCGAGAGGCATAAAGAGGGGAGATAAGAAGGAGCGATGGGAAGAAACAGATCTCAGACAGGGAAAAAACATTCCCTTGGACCCATGGCAAGAGCGAGAAGGTGAACACAGATCTTGGTGTGCTCGGGTTGCTGCAGCTACACAGCTGGGGAGGCTGGGAGAGGCTCTGGGGGCTGCTTTTTTTTTTTTTTGAGACAGAGTCTCACTCTTTTGCCCGGGCTAGAGTGAGTGCCATGGCGTCAGCCTAGCTCACAGCAACCTCGAACTCCTGGGCTCAAGCAATCCTCCTGCCTCAGCCTCCCGAGTAGCTGGGGCTACAGGCATGCGCCACCACGCCCGGCTAATTTTTTCTATATATTTTTAGTTGTCCGATTAATTTCTTTCTATTTTTAGTAGAGACGGGTCTCCCTCTTGCTCAGGCTAGTTTCGAACTCCTGAGCTCAAACAATCCTCCTGCCTCAGCCTCCCGAGTAGCTGGGGCTACAGGCATGCGCCACCACGCCCGGCTAATTTTTTCTATATATTTTTAGTTGTCCGATTAATTTCTTTCTATTTTTAGTAGAGACGGGTCTCCCTCTTGCTCAGGCTAGTTTCGAACTCCTGAGCTCAAACAATCTGCTCGCCTTGGCCTCCCAGAGTGCTAGGATTACAGGCATGAGCCACCGCGCCCGGCCTGGGGGCTGCTTTTTGAACAGACGTGGGAGGGAAGGCCGGGACCGGGAGGAGACGGAGAGACCACAGGCGCTGAGGTTTCTGGCCCAGGCTGGCTTCAGTGGGCTTCTGCAGAGAGCAGCTCCTCTGATTAGCTGGGTCTTAGGATGTCAGATTCCCTGGCTTGTTGGGGTGACCTTGAGCCTGGGAGCACTTTCAGTTTTCTTCCGGTTCTCGGTTTGCACAGTGAGCCGTCCTCCTCCAGGCTCCCTGCAAACCAGTTCTTCCCAGGCAACACACCCAGACTCTACTGAATCCCAACTTGAGCTTTAAGTAGGCGCCAGCTGATTTGTGCACATCAAAGTCTGAGAAGCAAACTTGAGGACTGGAAGCTTCCTGGGCTAAGGATGGCATGCACCTTGCTAACTGCTTTTGTCCCTAGGCACAGGGCTGCACCCACAGTGGGACCTTCATAGACAAGTGTTGAGGGAGGGAACGAACGAATCTCAGAGAATGCAGAGGCAGCAGGGCAGGGAAGGGGGCCAGGGAAGGGAGAGAGCGATTGATCAGTCCGAGCAGCAGCAAGGATTAGGAGAAGATGGAAAAAACTGCAAATCAAGTTCTCCGAACTCTAATAATGTCAGAACCATCCGTAAAATTTTTATGTGGATGGTAGCAGCCTATGAAAAAAACATCTTGCAGAACACACACTGATCTCTTTCATGAATTCTTAAATGCTGTGGAAACGGTGTCTTGGTGGGGGGGCCATTCCAGCGGATGGCACCGTAGCAGGAGAGGTGGGCGGGGAGGGAGGCCAGGAGGAGGCTGTGTGTGCCAGAGACAGCGAGTGAGGCCGGCACCCTTCCCACACCCCCTGCTGCTGAGAGAGCCAGAGCAAGGTGACCACAGGACAGGGAGAGGGGCTTCGGCCTCTTGAGCCAGAGGTTCTAACCTCCATACGAGGGCCTGTGTGAGGGCAAAGCGCTTTACAGCTTATGGAGCACTTTACAGTTTATGAAGCAAAGTTTTCACATATGTCGTCTCTACTTGTCACTTCCAGGAAGTGAAAACACCCAGGCTGGCGGGAGAGGCGGCGGTGTGCTCTGGGGGTAGGGAAGTGCCTGCTAGGGGGACAGGGCGCCTTGGTACGGGGTCCTGTACGGATCTCTCGTGATTGCACGTGATTGCTGGCGGGCCATGGCAGCCATGCTCCTTCGTGGTCAAGGAAGACACAGCCTGGCGGTGCCCATGTTTGGCCAAGTCAGGCCTGGCCACTGAAGGTGCTGCCTGGTTGGCGCTCCCCCTGCCCCTGCGATGATAGCTGCAGGTTGACGTCTGTCCTGGCTGATGGCACCACCGGGTGGGCTCAGACCCAGGCTGCCAGCTTGGCTCTACCACCTCTGAGCAGGGGGTGGGGGTGACCACGGGCAAGCTACGTGACCTCTCCCAGCTCCCACTTCCTCAGCATGGACTGGGGATACCCTCATTTCCTTCTCGTTGAATTCTTAAACCACGCCCATAGTAGGGACTCTTTATCTCCATTTTACAGCTGAGGAAACTGAGGCCTAATGCAGACCACCGAAGGGTGGATTCAACACAGGCAGTTTGACTCCCAGGACCACGTTCTTCCCCACTGTGCTGTGCTGCAGGGGAGAGGAAGGTAGGGGCACAAGGTGGGCACTTGAGCCAGACTTAAATGCCAGCTCTCTACTAATTGGCTGTGTGTCCTTGAGTAAGTAACTTAATCTCCCTGGGCCTCAGTTTCCTCATCTGTAAAACAAGTTTGATTATAATACCTGCCTCAAAGTGTTGTCGTGAGGATTAAAATGAGGTACTACACGTAAGTCATTTCGAACAGTGCCTGGCATATAGTAAGTGCTCAGTAAATTCTGCCTCTTACTATGCACGGGGATGGCGAGAGGATTAAATAAGGTAATTTATGGGGTGGGTGATCCATCCAAAAAACGAGTCCTATCTGCTCTTTGCCTTCCTCGACACGACAGGTAAGCTCTGATCGGTTTCTAAAGCCAAGTGGGCATTAGTTCCACCCTATGACACACACACAGGCCTCCTCTTATACTGACTCTTCTCAAAGGACTGGGGGTACTTCTGAGACGGCAAGTCTCACTGTATGGATGACAGCCCTGGGAATTGTGTCCTAACACACAACCGCTGGGCTGGGCCACGTCAAATTTCCAATTTAGCCCTGTCTGGTGACGGCAGAAGGGCCCAGCCACCCACGGTACCTCTCTCCTGCCTCCAGCCCGTTCCTTTGTCATTGTAGCCTCCTGCTCTCGTCCCGTCTCACTTTCTGTAGGGAGATACTTGAGAGAGAGAACGGAGGAAGAAAAGAGAGCCTGCTTTTCCTATCTACTGCGACACAACAGTGACTATTAACCACAGCAAGTGCTGGCAGCAGCCGCTGGCCATCCGGGCTCCGCCGTGACGGTGCTCTCTGCACTGTCATGCCGAACCCTCACCAAGACCCTGTCTACCCTCCCGAGTTGGCAGGAGGCACAGAGTGGGGAAGCAGATTTGTGTCCACAGGGCCGGCGAGTGGTGACCTGGCCCGTGTGACACGAGAGCCCTCTGTGCGGTCCCACGCCACAGCAGGGTGTTTGCCGCCCCACCATGAGTTCTCACAGACACTTTTGATCTTGCCCTCCCCGTAGATGTGACAACACACCCGCAGTTTGCACTTTGACCTTTCTTTAGTTAGTCTTAGAAGTCCCTCCCAACCTGAATCCTGTTGGCAGCTGCAGATCCTTCTCTGCTTGGGACCACGGCCCTTTCTCTAGGAGAGCAGTACGTGCCACTGTGACTAGTGCACACGGCTCCCGCTACGGCAAACCCAGGACGCAGGAAGAGCATATCCCGCTTCGGGAGCTCATTTCAATGGCAACATTACTCATTTTGCAAATGACAAATGTGAGGCTCAGAGGGGGTGAACAACTGGCTTAAGGTCACCAGCTGACTCCCGTTTCAACTCCATTCTCACAGCCGCCCTGGGAAGCACAGGCCTCGGAGCGTCAAGCCACCACTGCCTTCCCCGTGGGGTGCTGTGAGGCTTGACTTGCTATTGAACTGCCAGGTACTGTCTGCTCCCTCTATTTCGCAGAGGAAAAGGAGGCTCAGAGAGGTTAAGCGCCTTGCCAAGGTCACAGTGCTCAGATGTGGAAGACACAGCCCGTAGCCCAGATTCTCTGCCTTCACATCCGGGGCTGTTCCCTCTACCCCACTGCCTGGGAACATCTGCCGGATCAACCTCAGCGAATGGCCTGGAAAAATGGCAGGGACCTAATTTCCCCAAGCTGCCTGATGGAGCTTGTCTCTCTCTCTGTTCCTCCTAATATGAAGTGTGCGTGTGTGCGCGCGCGTGTGTGTGTGTGTTTTAAAAATCTTTTGTCAGCAGCAAATTCATCTGAAATTGCAGCAAGAATAATACTTCAGTGTCCTCTTTCCTCTGTCTGGTTCTAACAATCTTACAATATCAAACAGCCTCTGCTTCAGAGGAAAAATAATAATGAATGACTTAAAATAACCCCGCTGAAGAAAATGAAGGTTTGATTTGAACTGCGGAGGAAACAACTCCCTTTTAGGTCTCTCACTCTTCATTTCCTGGAGAAGGCTTTCAGGATCTGCGAGATGCTTCTGCATTCAAACGCTCTAAGAGTCGAGAAAAATCAGAGCCAAACTATTTGATCTAAAAGTATATTTATCAGGTACCTATACCCGTAATTCCAAAATACCGCCAAATATCACCTCAAGAATAGAAAGCATTGATGTTTAGGTCTCTCTTCTTCTCTAAGGAGCCTTAAGCATCCGCTGGTCCATGGAGGATGACATAGTTTCCCCACCATTGTACTGTCTAGGTGGGCATTTCCCTCTGGGGTGGGTCAGAGAGGTCCACCTGCTGCAGGAGCTACTATAAGCTTATCTCATTAACCACTGTGATTTGCGCCAATAGAAAGGAATTCTTAGAAGAAGCCGAAATGCAGATTTAACCAGCTGGCCTTATCTGATCAGATTCATTATAACTCCATACGTAGGTCCCAAGAGGAGACAGCAGGTCATGAGCGTGCGCTTCAGCAGAAACCCTGCTTAACCCACACGCGCATAAATGAGGCCTGAAATTACCAGGAAATATATACTGGCATGTTCTGACCTTGTGGTGCTGTTCAGTTCCAATAAAGTTCTGTGGATTTAATACGTTTCTCTGTAGAGTGTCACAGCAGACAGGGTTGTGAATGGCACATTCCGTTTTTGCTTTGAGAATAGTTCTATTCAACCAAGTAGCCAATAGGAGTTCAGTTGATTAATAAAAGTACATTCCTTTGAAGTATAATTTTGAGTATTGTTGTGGTTTGACTGCCTCATGATTGCAAGGATTTGAACAAAGCCAGTTTGGAAGCTGCTAAAATGAACTTATTACTCAGCTTTTATTTGCAAAATGTATTTTGAGGCCCCGAGTCATGCAATGATGCCAGCGGTTGGAAAGCAGGGAGAGTTAGTATTGAATTTGTTGATGTGCTGAAACCCAAGGTGTGGGCAGCTGCTCACCGCCTTGAAGCCCAGGTAAAATGAGGCCACGTGAAGTTATAGGATTGTTGCCTTCCCAAATGCCAATTTGGGTTAGCTTGCAAAGTGCTGAAGAATGAATTATACCTGTCCTGGCTGAGATTTATGTCACACAGCTCGGGGTAGGAGGAGGAAAGTCGCATTAAGTCCAACGCTCCGAGGGGAGACAGCAAGTCAATGGGATTTGGAGGATATGACCAGAACCTGGTTGCTCGATTTTTAACCCCTGTGTGGATCCGGGCTGTTTCCTCATCCCCCTGCCCTGTGATCCGAGAGCATCAGCCCACTCTCCAATTACCTTCTACTACCCTCTTTCCACACACATGCACATTTGACCCAATTCCCCCTTCTATTCAAAGACTCGACCCAATTCTCAAGCCTTCTCCCCCACAGTTCTGACCCAATTCTCTCATCATTTCCACAAAGACGTGACCCAATTTGCCTCCATCCTTCCCCCTGCACATGCGACGACATTCCCCCTACAGCTCCACGCTACAGATATGACCTCATTTCCACCTCCATGCCCGTCATTCACACCTGTTCCCCTCTGTTTCCCCATAGTGGACTGCAGCCAGGCCGGTCACCGCCTCTTCCCGGCGCCGGGACACCACCCGCTTCTCTGAAAACACTGAAGACGCGGCCTCACTTCCGCGCAGCGACCTCTTCGCTGCCCAGGTACGCTCCCAGCGATTCGACCTGATTCTCCGGCTCCCCAAGCCCTACTCGGATCCATCGATCTCATCGCGCCCCCTCTTCCCAAGGACACAGGGTTTGAGTCGCTGTTGGAAGTCAGGCCCTCCGACACAGCCCACACTCCCAATTAAAGTTTGCAGCACGACACAGAGCAGGCAGTTACTGTGGCACCTGGCATGGCCAGAGGAACCGCACAGCTGGCCATGCTTTGATCTGATATTCGGTTATTAGGTTATTTTTAAAGAAATCATTTTGTTGGCAGCCTATGCGTCAGCGTTTTGGATCTTCTTTTTTAGAAGAAGGGTGTGTGATGTGTTCGGGCGAAGTGTGGTAGGACTGACAGTCAGGGGCTGAAGTCCTTCGTGTGAAAACGCGGAAAACAGCGAATGCACCTGGCCCCGAACGACCCCCGCTACGTCAGGGCTCCCTGAGAGGTTATGGGAGGCGGCTCTCTGTGGACTTTCATTCTCGGCTGCTACCTAATTAAAACATAAATACGTTTCCATTATCACAAATGATTTTTATTTATCCACCAGGAAGCAGGCTACAATCCTTTACGCAGCTTTTGAAAGCTACTAAATAATTATCAGGTGGCAGGGGCATTAAGTACTATCAATTTTGGGGGACTGATTCGGGAGAATAACCTTGGGGTGGGGGCGATGGGTCGAGGGAAGTCTGGGATGGGCTTTTGTCACCTTAGTTTCCATAACTGTCATTTCCTCCCTAGATCACTGTCCCCTTAACGTGGCACGGAGACAGAGCCCACTCCAGCCGTCCCTTTTTCTATGAACTTAGCTGAGTTGGGGTGATACTCAGGGTGGAACTCAGGTTAGAAATAGTTGTTGTTTTGAAAAATCCAGAATTTTTCTCCTGAAATGAAATAATGCAAGTTAAAGGGCTTCCATACTATTAAGAATTGTTTTAGATGGTAGTCATTATTAGGGTAACAATGCCTGCGATCATCGTAATTACCATCTTCATCACCACCACCTGCATCACCACCACCTTCATCACCATCATTAATTATCACCACCATCACTGGCCCACAGTCACATTTACCGTGGCCTTTATCACCACCACCACATCTGAACCACTCTGATCTCGACCTTCACCTCTCAAGTTCTTCTCTTCTCCTGTCAACTTTTTTTTGAGACAGGGTCTCACTCTGTTGCCCAGGCTAGAGTGCAGTGGTGTCAGCCTCGCTCACAGCAACCTCAAACTCCCGGGCTCAAGCGATCCTGCTGCCTCAGCCCCCGAGTAGCTGGGATTACAGGCGCATGCGCCACTATGCTGAGCTAATTTTTGCTATTTTTAGTGGAGATGGGGTCTGGATTTTGCTCAAGCTGGTTTTGAAGCCCTGAGCTCAAGGGATCCTCCCGCCTCAGCCTCCCAGAGTGCTACAGGAGTGAGCCACCGTGCCTGGCCCTGTCAACTTCTTTATTTATGAATTTATCCTTTCAAAAGAATAGGAATGGAAAATAGAAAAATTATTCCCTATTTTTTATTATTTTAAGAATTTGTATCTGTTTTCTTCATGAATAAGTTAGAAGCTAAACATCTATGTATTGTTTTCTTTCAATTTTTGGTTACATTTCAGTGGCTCTTCCGTTTTGGTTTTTCTTCACCCCCCAGCCTCTCTCTCTGTTGGTTTAGGTGTCCAGCCCTAAAGGCAACTGACGGGGCACCTGAGAATCCAGAGAACACCTCCGGGGGCCCTAGCAGAGAGACCAGATCTTTCCTACTTGGAAACAGCATGGAAAGAGAAACTACTTCATTTATCTCTCTGTGGCAGAGGAGTACATCTCTTTACTCAGAGTCAAAAGTTTTTCAAAAGGAAGAAGGCAGTAAATCAGAATCTTTGGTCAGCACTGGTGCTTTGGCACAATGATCTTCACATCATTGACATCAGTAAATGTTTGCGGAATTCAACTTAAGTGTCAGCTTTTGGTCAGGAAAGGAATTAAATCCATAGTCCCCTGGGCAGCCACCTTTATTCTAAATCTCTTTTTGGGTCACATCCCTAATCTCTCCCACTTCTTCCTTTTGTCTTTTTTCAAAATTTATACCACTGATGCTGAAGTTGTTTGGAATCTATCGGCTAGACTTAAATCCAGCAGGGTTTAAATACCAACACCATCAATGACTAACCTGAAAAAAATCATTTAACTTCTTTTGGCCTTAGTTCTCTCGTTTGTGCAGGGGGAATTATTGCCATAGGGGGTTGTTGTGGGAGTTGGATGAAAGAAGGTCTCTACAGTAGATTCCAGAGTGTCTGTGCATATGTGGCAGGTGCGTACGTGGCACGTGTGTGTTTCCTGTGGGTGATCACTTCCCCCTCTCTGTCGGGTCCATTTCTGGGTAGCCAAAGGATGCCGAGGCGGCCTCCTCTTGGGGACCAACCCTCCCTCTACCATCAGCCTGTCTTTACGATGCTCAGCCATTAGGAGAATCTGATAATTGAATTAGGGAAGTGTAACATAGACAGACCAGGAGGCAGAATTCCCGTGTGAGTTTCTGCCCTTGCACGCACTGCAGGGACGCTATGAGACGGCTCCTCTCCACAGATGGGGATGGTTCCCACAGCGTGGCTGAGACTTGGGGAGAAGGTGCAGGGCTTGAAGCCCCGTGCAGGAGTGAGAGAGTGGAGAGAGGGAGTCCTGAGCCCGCCCGCCACCTCTGCCCCTGTTAGCTGTGCGACTCTGAGCAAACTGCTTGATCTCCCAGCTTCCTCCTTTGCAGAAGGGAGATCCTGAAACAGCTTGCATGGTTGTTGTGAGGACAAAATACAACCCTTGGCCTACAGGAGGGTGCTCAGTAGACACTGTTTTCTCCCTTCCTTCCCTCTCCAACCTCCCTTCTTTCTGAAGACTCCCTTTTCCTTGTATTTCCCCCTCCGCCCCAGGTTTCTGGATTCAGATTTTCAGAAACGCTGGCTGCTCAAGGGTGAATTGTGCACAACCTCAGCTTTTAGGAGGATGGACGCTAAAGAATCCAATACGTGATAAATGTTTGCGTAAATGAGATCAACAACAATACAATTATTTGGGATCATTATTAAATTGTGAAATCGAACGAAGCCAAAATAATAATAATAATTGCATCGAAAGTCAGCGGACAGTTACACCCTCTCATATGTCTGAAGATCCTGCCCTAGTTTATTACTTGATGCTCTATCATGCAGTTATTAAAAAGCAGACATCCGAGCTGACAATACTAATAATGGTGATGAATCGCTCCAGCACGGACGGCTCTCACTTTGTTTTAATTGAAGGGAAGCTATGGAAGTGTTTTCCCTCATTTTCAAAAAAACCATCCTTTTTTTTCTCAGGCCATCTGTCTGGCTATTAAAATCCCATCAGCTTCATTGCGAGAACGCTTACTTCCCCCACGCCTGCCATCCCAAAGGGGGTCCTTACAGCCAACTAACTCACGGTAGCTCGGGTCCCTCCAAAGGGAAAGCGCAGTGGCTCTCAACTCTTCCTTCCAGGCGGCCTGTCATTGCTGTGCAGACAAGACACTCTGTGGTTCATTTCCCCCGCCCCCCGCCCCATTAATGCCCAGAAATTAGTTTATATCCCTAAGAATGTGTTGATTCATTCAACTGTAAGAAACGACTATGTCTCTTCTCAGCGGTTCAGGGTCTGACAAGACAGTGTTGGATCTTCCGAATAAACACTCCCGGGGTGCGGTTCAACACTCCATGTCCAGCGCCTACTTTATGGAGATGATGGCAGACGAAGCCCCCGGAGCTAAGGGGATGAGTCAGGACGGAGGGGAGGGAGCAAACGCCTGTGATCTTCCTCATTGGACACCCGGGTTCCTGCTACCTGACACTATGTCTCTTAGGTTTGTGCGTCGCGTTATTCCAAACCCTCCCTGTAGTCCCCCAATCCTTTCGGTCATTACCGTCATGCCAGACAGCAGTCGCTGTGACGACAAAGCAGCCTTTCCTCTCTCACCCCGGGGAAAACCATTCCCGAGAGATCTCGTAGCTTCTCCAAAAAGCACCTCTCCGTGTGAGAGGTAAATCCTGTGTCTGAAAGATTCGGGTGGCGAATAATCCCTCTCGCTCGGATGGATGGATGGAGTCGTGGGTGGGGGCATCTCCCGAAGACCCTGCGGGAAGCCTGAGGGGAAACCCTCCAGCACAGACCAGTGTGTGAACAGCGAGGCAGGATCTCTCTCTCCCGGGGCTGCTGTCCACACCACCGCCCTTTCTAGGTGGAAGAATGGGTCAAATTGGACTAAGAGCCGAGAGCTCCGGCGCCTCAGAACGGCTCTTGGAGTCCAGGCGGTATCTGGGGATTGGCCTCTGACCTTCTTTGCACTTTCTACGCCGGTGCCTCTTTTATCACCTAAAGAGAAAAGCTGATGAGTGATGGGGATGAAGGGCCACCGGTCCCGCCACGTCCTTCAGCCCCGGCAGCTGCTTTATTAGTCAGCACGGCGCTTTCGCCAAGGGGCTGGTGGGCCACTGTGGCATCTGAGATGGATTCAGGTGGTACAGGGACGAACACGTCAACAGATTCGAGCTGAATATTTTTGATGTGTGTTAAAAATATAACTGGTGCGTTGAATCAGTGATTTCTTAGCTACTATCGCTTAGGATGAGGCTCAGACGGGATTAATTTAAAGGTAAGTGTTTGGTTGATAACAGCATGGGTGGTGTCTGGATATAGCAACCATAGTGCACGTGGTACCCAGACGATGGAAGGGTGGGGAGTCCTGGTTTAAAACATCACCGTCTGTTGAGTTTCTACTGTGTGTGCAGGGCCTTTCCATAGATTATTTTAATTCGTTCCGCATGCTGCTTGAGAAGCAGTGCTCCTGTTTTCTGTGGCAGACAGGAAATGGGGGTTCAGGAGAGATTAAGCACCTGCCTGCGGTCGCAGGGCCAGACAGGATTCAAACTCAGGCCTGTCTGATGCCCAGACCCGGCTCCTTCTGCCAGCTCGTGCTGCCCAATCAATCCGGGAAGAAACTAGGGCAGGAAGTGGTTGGGTTCTAGGGAAAATCTATTGGTCCCGGGCTGCTGCGGTGTGTGGTCGTGTTGTCGGAGGCCCTGGCCTGTAACTGTAGCCTGGGTCTCGGCCACAGGCTCTGCGGCTTCCTCGCGTCGCTCAGTCCGCAATATCCACCCCCGGCCTGGTGTTTCTCTGTGCTGTGTCTCGGTGGGCTCCTCCGGGCAGTGTTTCTGGGGGCAGCAGGGGGTGTCTCTCCCTGCCTGGGGGAGGCAGGCCCCTCCCTGTGGTCTGCTGCTGTTTCCCTTCGCTCTGGCCAACTGTCACGGACCCTCTGGGCTCGAGAGGGCCCGGCCGGCGCCCTGGCATCTCCCGTCTCTCCAGGCGGCCTCTGCCAGCCTTCGCGGGCTCTTCCCCCACCCCCGCCGCCTCGCATCATCCTTCATGCCACCTCTGGCTCCCATTCTCCGGTGGCCTGGAAAGCCACCGCCTGGGACACAGGGTTGGGCCGCCCCACCCGTTCTGCCTCTGGCCACGCTCTTGTAACCCTGAGGCCCACCGGGACACCCCAAAGGCGCATGTTCTCAAGCTGGAGGGGAGGCTCTTGGAAACAGACCTTTCGGGCCAGGTTCTCATGTTCTCCTGAGAACTCGGTCCTGGGGAGGGAGTCTGCTGTTTGGGGATCGAGGCCGGGAGAGCCGCCTGCTCTCTGAGCTGCTGCTTACCTGGCAAGCCAAGGCACAGACCAATTTGTTCCTTCCTTCCCTCCCTCTGTCCTTCCATCCTCTCTCCCTTTCCTGCCTCTTCTTTCATTAAAAACTTTCGCTGAGAGCCTACTATGTGCCAGACACCGCCTTAGCTATTAAACTCCAACGAATCGGCCACCCCATTTTATTCACCAACTGCCACCGTGTGCCAGGCAGAGGGCAGAGAGGCAGATCTGACGCCGTCCCTGTCTCAAGGGCTGTGCTGTCCGGTTGAGGAGAGAAAGACTCGACAACAGAGAGTGTAAGAAAGTGCACAGATCTTCGCGCACGTCTGACCTGGCGCAGGTGGCGAACGCCTGAGGGTGGCGCTCCTGGGCTTTCCAGCCAGTGGGAGACAGGTGAGCTTTGCCACCCCCCTCTCCTGGCTTCCGTCACCCCCCTCACCCTGTCAGAACGGACCGCACCGCGGGATGCCAAGACAACAGCAAGAGTGCCCTGCCACGACCTGCCCCAGAAATAAAGCCCCTCTGTAAGGAGGTGTCCCTGTCACAGAGCAAACCCAGAAGAGGCACACTTCATTTCTCAGTGCGACTTCAGGCTTCCCCTTGCTAAATTCTGCCGCTCACTCTGTCGTGTGGAAGGGCCTCGGATTGGGACTTTGCGGGACAGACAGAGGAGCCTGGAGCTCCCCCAGGGGTACAGAGGTGCGAGGTGGGGGAAAGGGGGCAAGGAGACTCAGGAGAGCAGTGGGCCAGGCCTCCCCAAGCTGGGGGCTTCGTCTGCCCCGGGAGAGCAGCAGCCTAGCGGGGGGCCCAGAGGGACCGTCGGATGTGGTGCAATGGCCAGGTCCCTTCGTCCCAAAACATTATTGAGCAGCTACCATGTGCCAGTCACCATGCTAGGGGCTGGAGGCCCATGCCGCTTGCTGCCTGGGACTGGACACATGGGACTCCACACAGCCACTTGTGGCTCTGTGACAGGGACAAGTCCCTTCCCTCTCTGGGCCTCACGTTCTTCCATGACAAGGTGAGGGTTTGGACTAGATGAGCCCTGTGGCATCCCTGCTAGTCGCCGTCTCTCTTTCCTTTTCCCACAGCGACAGAACCTCTACTTTTTCACCAGGCATGTGGCCACCTGGAATAAAGGTTATCTTTTCGAGACTTCCTTATAGCTAATGTATGGTCGTGTAACACATTTCTGGCCAACGAGACTAAAGCAAAATTGTTGTGCAATATCTTCCAGGAAATCTCCTTGGGAGCCAGGTGAAGGTTCCCTTTGCCCTGTTTTTTTGGTGCCATTCTTCACCATGCTATGTGGAATGTGAAGGCAGTGGCTGGAGCTCTGGCAGCCCTGCTGGGCTGTGAGGTTGAAGGGCACCCTGGAGCGACGGTGGAGCAGGGAGCTGGTAGGAGCCTGCATCGCTAACCAGTTTGTGGAGCCTCCAGACCAGCCTTACATTTCATGCCTCCAGATTCATTTACTTGAAAAAGAATAAACTTTTTGTCTTATTTAAGCCACTGTTAATTTTATTTTTCTGTTACTTGTAGTCAAATCTAATCCTTTCTGATACAAACTCTAAAATCCCTTCCAGGTGTTCCATTCTGAGGTTGTGACATTAGGAGAGTTCTTTAACCACTCACTTCCCAAGGTAGGGAGAATAATGGCCTCCCATAAGGTGTCCAGGTCCCAGTCCCTGTATCCTGTGAGTGTGTTATGTTGCCTGGCAAAAGGGATTAAGGTTGCAGGTGGAATTAAGCCTGCTAATCAGCTGACCCTGAGATAGGGAGATTATCCTGGATTATATGGGTGGGCCCACTGTAACTACCGGTGCTTAGGTGTGGAGGAGGGAGGCAGGAGAGTTATGACAAGGACTCTGTCCAACGTTGCTGGTTTTGAAGATGGAGGGAGTGACCACAGGCCAAGGAATGTGGCAGCCTCTAGCAGCTAGAAAAGGCAAGCAGGTTCTCCCAGGAGCCATCCCTGCTGACACCTTAGCCCAATGAGTCCTGCTGACACCTTAGCCCAGAAGTCCCTGAGACTTCTGACCTCCAGAACTATCAGATAATAAGTGTGTACTGTTTTAAGCCACTACATTTGTGGCAATTTGTTACAGCAGCAATAGGAAACAATACACTCCCTCTGTTTTCTCCTGGGTAAAATGAGAATCATAACACCCATGTTATAGTGCTGTGTGGCTTAGGGAAGGTGACATACATGTGGTCCTTAGGACGGGGCCCAGCACACAGAAGACCCTCAAACCTTAGCTCTCAGGGAAAATCAGCCCTTCTTCTCATACCTCTGGTCACCCCCTTTAACCATAAATTATAATATTGGCTGAAATGGACTCACAGGAAGTGCTGGGACTGAACTAATGGCTTTCCCAGACTCATGCACTCTGAATTCGTTCGGTACCTGGGAGGAAGGTCATTACTCTCATGGTGGAGGTGGGGAAGCAGGCCCAGCCCACTAGCAGCAGAGGTGGGATTTAGACCCACTTCCGCCAGAACCCCCGGCTGTGTTCCAAAGTGCTGCTTCTCTGGGTGTGGTCTGCAGGCCTGCGGCATCAGCCTCGCCTGGGAGCTCAAAATGCAGAGTCTCAGCCCCCGCCTGCACCCCAGGATCAGCACCCGCATTTCAACAAGATCCCGGGTGATTTGCCTACAAGGTGAAGTTTGAGAGGGGCTGCTCTAGACCAAGTGCTCTGCTCTCTCCTTGACCGGGCCGTTTTGGGCCTCAGGTGATTTCGCTTCCTTTATGTGCTTTGCGCTTTATCCTCTCTGTTCTACTGGGCAATTCCTGTTCATCCTGCATAGCCCACTGCAGAGGCCACTGCCTTTAGGTCCCCTTTCTGACCTCCTTGTAGAGTTGCTCTCTTTTCTAGACTTCGCACGTGCCTGTATCAGTGCCCTGAGCTCGCCGGTAATGGTCTTGGCACCTGCCTGTGTCTTGGTCTAGGACTTGATCTCCTGCAGAGCAGGGGCAGCCTCATGGCACCCAACAAACATTTACCAAGCACCAACCGTGTGCCAGGTGCGGATCTCAGCCCTGGGGCTATGGCAGTAAATATAACAGGCCAAGCACTCTGGTCTCCCAGAGCTTATGTTCTGGGTGGTGGGAAATAAGATGCACTGCAGACAAACAAACAAAGTCAGAGAGCAAACGATACGACGAAGAAAGTAAAACAGGCGAGAAAGACGGAGGACAGAGCACCCCCCCGCCCACCTCACTGCTGACTTGTTTCTGTGGCTTGTGAACTCACACAGAGCCTGACTTATATTAAACATTCAAAAGTTATCACATCGGATCAGATCTGACCATTCTCCCAGATCAAACTACGTTATCTTTAAGTTCGTATCCTTTCTGGGCATTTGCTGGGCAATCTTTCCTACCCAGAAAAATCCTACAATTTCCCTCTTCTCCATGAAGTCTTCCAAGATGAAAGTGAAGAGTGTAGACTCCCCGGGCCCTGAAGCAAGCCTGCTCCCCTCTCTGGGCAGCCGGCACCGCCGGCGTGGCCTGGCTGCCCGGCACCTGGCATTTAGTTATTGAATACAGCGCACCACGTGGCTGGTCGGCACAACAGGGTGTGCTCCCCAACCGGGGTCAAGGTCGGAAAATGTCAGCCTCTGAAAGGAAAGCCGGGAGGGTGGCCTGAAATGGGTGAGAGTCTCTGTCTTTAAAAGCAGCAATTCACCCTAGGGATGCTCTGTAAAAGGGAGTAGACGAGGCTAGCCTTCTACCTGAATCTTATCAGCAAGCACTGCTCGGGGATGTGGGATGTTTGTGCGTTTATTTACAGATGTCTGGCTTCGCTCCCTCTGCTTCTGTGAGCTGCTATACCATGTCTGCGCTGGTGTCGTTTTAGTTATGTTTTTAGCTGTCAAAAGACAAAGGCTCCGCCCGTAATTCGCCATAGGCCTAGAGGAGGATTTGCAAACTTAGATGCCTACAGAGGCCAGGCAAAGGCCACTAAAGGAGCGAAGCAGCCACATGAGCCACGTAAGCCGCTCGGGAGCAGTGGGGACTTGGGGGAAGAACAGAGCACCTGCCACACGGAAGAGACATCTGCTGCCCAGCTCCTGCGGATGGTTGCCAAGCAGGGATGGGACCCAGGGTTACAAAAATCTCCTGGTTTTTTTTCAAGGAAAGCCAAAAATGTGCATTTTTATAAGAAAGTTCTCAATCTGTAGAATATTTGAGCCCCAAACACAAGCACTTGCAGATCACCCTTTGCAACCGCCAGTATATAAATAAATAGTAAACACACGTCTAACAAGCACCTGGCATTCACCAAGTGCTTACTATGCGCTGGCACCTCGGTGAGCAACTTGTGCGGATCATCTTCCCAAAATTTCACAACCAACTCATGAGGAGATACAATGGTTTCCCCCATTTTACACATGGGAAATTAACTTAGAAAGGTTAAATTCTGCATCCGAAGTCACGTGGCTGGCAAGTGATAGGGTCGGGATTCGAACCCAGGCTGGCAGGTGCTAGAGCTGACATGAACTTCAGGCCCGGCAGGAATAAATACATCCTCTGATTATGATGGTGCCGGGAAAACTCTGCGATTGAACGTGCATTGCAATGTCAGACGCAAAGCTTTGCGCTACATCCTGTGTTCATTCCTTCTTTCACGCATCCAGCAAGCACTGACCAATCGCAGTCTAACCATCCCCCTGAGGGGGTCTCTGTCCAATCTCATCCCTCATTACTAACACCTCCCCTCCCCCACACCTGGCCCTCCAGCAATGCCACTGACCTCACCTTGTCCCCTAAACACTCTGCGCTCTGTCACACCTCTGCCTAGGATGGCACCTGGCACATGGTAGCCACTTAGTAAATCCTGTAGAAGAAACGGGTGGGGGAACCCACGGTCTAGAGGGGTGGAGACAGTAACGGAAACAAGCGACGCGGAGGATGGCAGGTGCTGCGGTAGAGGTAAAGAGAGAGGGAACCTGACCCTGGCGGGAGCAGGGCGGGAGGCAGCGGAGATCCTGGGGGAGGATCGACAACCTCGCTAAGTCCTGAAGACAAAGCAGGATGTGGCTGGGAAAGGGCCGTCTAGGAAAAAGCCAGGGGAGAGGGAATCTCTGCAGTCACCCCTTCCGCCTCCACGCGCTGCAAGGGAGGGATGTCCCTGCACTCCGAGGCACGCTTCTGTTTTCAAGGCAACGAGAAACTCTGTCCGCCCCCCCACTCTGCCCCGGGTAAGGAGCATACCCCAATTTAAGCTTCAAAATGTTGACGAGTTCATTGTGCAATGGGGTACAAACAGCAATTTCCGCTCAGCATTGCCCGCAACTTCTCTAAGACATTTATTTATAGATTTGGAGGCCAGGGGAAATTTGTCAATATAATTAGCATAACAGAAGGCTGTACACAGGTTTTGGGGTTGGACAGACCTGGGTTGGAATCCCAGCTCTTCCTCTTTCAACCTTGGGCAAGTTACTTAACTTCTCTGAGCCTCTTTAGATGCAGATAATGGGTATCATGGCACGTATCTTCAGAATTGTGAAAATTAAATAAGAGATAACCTTTGGAAAGCATGTAAAACAGTGCTTAGTACAGAGGAAGCACTCCATGAATGACTAGCTGTTATTATTATTACTATTGTTATTAGTGTTGTGATGGCAGAATAGTTGTTTTGCAAACAACTATTTTGTTCTCTGCAAAAAATATGCTGGAGGAAAATTGGGGACAATTGTCAAACTCAGGGGAAATTGAGGAAGGATGAAAGATAAGGCTTGTCCTTTATCAGAGATAAAGATGGAGCTCCAGGCTGGGGGGAGATGTGACAGAAGAGCGTGACCACCCTGGACGCAGAGTGAGAGGAGAGCAGACGGCGAGGCTGGGGGGTAAGAAGTTCTAGGGGTCAGCACCGGCTGTCTAGGGGTCAGCACCGGCTGTCTCCGGTGGGTTTTGCCCAGTGTCAAGCTGGAGAGGCTGGCACTGGGGTATCTAAGTCGCACGGTGGGCAGTGTGGTGAAGCAAGGGGTGGGTTCTCCGTGCAATGAGGCTACAGAAGCCACACACCTGGGATCGTGTCCCTAATCCTTGGCATTCTCGTGAGCAGCTGCAAGACTACCCAAGGCCGAGGAAGTTCAGGGAAGACTGAATAAGCACAGTGTCAATAAGGAAACAGGGTGGCGGCTCCTTAGGCCAAACCCAGAGCTGCCAAGTCAGTAGCTCTGGGCCGGGCGATAACTAACAAGGATTTCCATGGAGAGGGAAGGTGACCGCTGCCCAGCAGGCAGAGGCTCACCAGCTTCCTGAAGCTTTAAGGCAAAGCCGTGGCCCGGGAGGGCCCCAGAGAGCCTCCGAGGCTGCAGAGTGCAAGGGAAACACCTGCTTGTTCTCAAGGGTTTTGGACAATTGGAGAATATGGTTCCAGCTAAGCCTAGGAGAAAAGACTGCCTGGAGGTTTTGCTTAAAAGCCTGTCTCCTTCCCTGGGTGGGGAGCTCCTGGGGGCCAGGCACTCTGTCTCTGCTCATTCATTGAACACGTAGCTCCCGAGACCCCGTGTGCCAGGCAGTAGACGAGGCTCTGGGGAGATGGTGGTGGACAGGCAGACACGGTCCCTGCTGCCCTCACGGAGCTTACGGTCTTATAGGGGCACTCAGGTCAGAAACAAGTAAATGCTAAAAAAATAAAAGTAAAAAGTGAAAGAAGGCAATAAAAGCGGGTAATGTGACTGGGGGCCACGTTAGACAGGGGGTCAGGAAGACCGCTTGAGAAGCGACATTGGAGTAGGAACTCGCCATAATCGCCTGTTCGTCACGCGGGGCCTGGCGCGCGGTGTGTGCTCAACAATGCTTGTCATGCCCGGAAGTGAGGCGAGGGGCCCTGGATGTCCTGCCGCCGTACAGCCCTCACGATCTCCCTTTTCCCCCACTGCCCATGTACTACGATGAACTTAGTGCGAGTCACCTGGTTACTGCAACGACCTTTGCGCTGTGCCGCTCACCGCTCAGTAACTCTCACCAGCACCCATCCCATCCATCCATCAGACCCTCGACGGCCGGTGATCCGGAGGGTGGAAGACCCTCCCTGGTTTCCCCCTTTTTGCCCCCCCCCCGTTTTTATAATACTGAAACACACACTGCTCCCTGAGCCATTTCTGTCCCGTTGGGATCACATGTCCACGGCCTTCCGGCCTCACCCTTCCCTGCCTTCCACCTTGCAGCCACATGGGACCATCGGCACTCCCGCGAGGGCACCTGTGTTTCTGCACATGTCGTTCCTCCTGCCTGAAGTACTCTTCTCTCCCTTAGCTTGCTGACCCGTCCTTGAGCCTTCAGAATGCAGGCTTCCCCGGCATTCCCTCCTCCCCAGTCTCCGTGCTCCCAGGATCCCTTGTGCTTGTATTTCACGCTGTGCCGTCATCATCATCTGTTCACTGGTGTGTCTTCTCTACCAGACTGAGCTCCTCGAGGGTGGACATGGAGCCTTTCAACTCTACCCTAGAGCCTCGCACATCCCTGGCAGGTGCTCAGGGAATAGTTGTTGAACAAAGAGCAACGATCACCCTTTTCCTCATCAAGAAAGTTGCTGGTAACACCACATTCTTCTGCTCTATGCTCATTCCTGAGTCACAGGACAGGCACGAGCTGCAAGCTGGAAAAATCCCTTCGGCTCTCTCAGCACCCTGCCTGCACTTCTCCCTGCCAGCAAGATAGCCTACCCTCTTCCTTTGATTCTAAGGCACATATTTTAAGTTTCAAGGTTTCTGAAATTAGAGTGCATTTTATAATTAATGTGGAACATCAAATTTGTTTCCCCGTCCCCTGAAGGCAATTTTTTGGTAGCTAGTTCATTTTCCAATTGGTGGTGAACTGAAGAGGAGCTGGAACTGGGAGAGGAAAGATTTTTATGCACCCAGAAGAAAGGACCAGGGTGCTGGCCGGGCCGTAGTGGCTCACGAACAGCCCCCATGGCAGGTGACATGCGTGTCTGGCATTGGGGAGTACAGTTAACATCTCTCTACTCTCATTCCTATTTTCTAAAAAGTCTAGTGGTTATAACTGAGCCTCATTCAAATTCCAGCTCAAATCCTCGATGATCCTAACCGATTGTAAAAGATGTCAGGAATCTCTCCGAATTGTGGGAGGGTAATAAGGAGAGGCGATGCCAGGGGCTGTCTCAAAGGTCTAGGATGAAATGAAGCTGTTTTGTGAGCTGCCTGTTCCTTAGGATCCCCTGCTCAGACGGCCTGGAGGGTCTCGGGGGCAGGCCCGGGGGCTTGTTCACCATACCTATGTTTCACACAGGGCGGCCCCCACCGTCAACACCTCCACTGGTATTTTTTGAACTTAGTTGATTTGAATTTAGCTGAGTCTATTTCCTCCGTTCTCTGCACGGTCATGGGACATTGTGAGGCCTAAGAGACCCCCACACTCAGGTCGGGGTGCAAGCAGCAGGGGCAAGGCAAAGATGTGAAGGGAATGGGCTCCTCTAAGCCTCACAACAGCCTTAGGGACAGGCATTATCATCTCTGATCAGCAGATGGTAACAGTGAGGCACAGAGACAGAACTGACTGGCCCTGGGTCACACAGCTTATAAGCTAGAAGCCAGAAGATCAAAATGAGCAAAACTCTTGAACAAAACCAACAAAGCCCTTGGGGTCCTGATCACTCCGATTCCCCCTCCTACACCATCCAGCGTCCCCTCTCCAGCTACACATCCCCTCCCTCTCGGTTTTCAAGCCACCCTGGCCTTCACCCCTACTTGTCTCACTTTTATTCTCCTCCATCTCTGCACTTGCTGCCCTCTGACCTACGGGAATGTTCTTTCTTCCTTTCTTCGCCCAGTTAACTCCTATTCATTCTTCAGAGCCCCATTGCCATCTCACCTCCTCAGGGAAGCCTTCCCTGGTTAGATACAATCCCAGTATTAGAAGCTCACAGTCTCATGCGTCTCCCTGGATAGCACTTATCAGAGTTGTAATTTATAGGTAATATATATGTAAAGTATGTGTGAGATTCTTTGAATTCGGGTCTGTCTCTTCCGTGAGGCTCTCAGCACCCTGAGGGCAGTGACTCTGAAGGATGCTGTTTCCCATTGTGTCCCCAAGCCCTGGCCTAGCGTCTGGCACCTCGTAGGGGCTCATAAAGATTTAACCAAGAAAATGAATGAGCAGAGGAATTGCCTGACCTGTGGCTGTAAACTAACCCGGAAACTTGAAATTCACGTTTCATTTGAATATGAGTTTTTGGCCAAAATACTTATATTTGAGGCTAAAAGGAGCCATTGAGTTTTGATAAATTAAAAAGTCTCTTGCGTTATCAGTCTGGAGGTGTATCTTCTCCCCCCACTCCGACCTGAAAGCAAACACTCACAGGAAGCTCCCTGTGGTCAGATTGTGCGACAGACACTTTGGATGGCGTGGAGGGAGGAAGATGTGGCCGGGATCTATTTGTGGGACTTGCACCCCCAGAACTTCCTTCTTAGGCATTTATTTTCTCTCTAAGCACGATTTCCCATTCTCTTTCTTTACTACTGTCCCTTGTGTGTTGAAACTCTCTCCCTTTCTCTCTTTCTCCCCATCTCTCTCTCTCCCTCCCTCCCTCTTTTCTCTCGCTCTCTCCTCTGTGTTGAGTTCATTATTTATTTTTCAGAATGTCATAAAAAATGATGCTTTGGCCACCACGGCTCACTGTGGCAATATGAAGGGACCACCATTGCTGAACGCCCCCCCTGTGGCAGGCAGTGGTCATTTGTTCATCAACAAGGGCAGGGTGACATCATGCATTGTCATGGTTGCTGTGGGTACAGAAGGGAGCAGAACAGACGAAAATCCCTGCCCTCAGGAAGCTGGCAGTCCAGTGGCAGACAGGCAAGGAACACAATGAGCAAGAAGTGCAGTGTGCTGGAAGGGGCAGGGACCTGCAAACACGAAAATAAACAAACCACTACGGGGGTCGACGAGGGGTGGGGGGTGGAGGGTGTTGGTTGCAATTTCAAATGAGGTGGTCAGGGAAAAGCAGGTGCCAGACATCCATTCATTTAATCCCTAAACCACCAGCCACCCTTCGAGGAGGATATTATATTTCCTTTTTTACAGAAAAGAGGCTTGGAGAGGTTAAATAACTTGCCCCAAATAACACACAAGGCTGCAGTGCAGGAAGCGAACTCGGGTCTGTGTGGCTGGAAAATTCTTTCGGTTACACCGCAAAGCTACATCTGAAAACTTGACAAGTTACAGGCGATGTCGATTTGCTATTTTCTGAAAATGCTTGAAATCAAAAAGCAATGGATCATTTACATCGAGGACACTTCCAAAACAAAAGGACAAAAATGAAGAGGTGCGTGGTGAGTTTGGCCTGAAGTTCGGGGTTAGAAATTGCATGTTGCACTCTCTCGGCCTTAGCTACTCAGTTCACAGGAGTGAGGGGGTCAGGGAAAAGTCATCGCCACTTTGAAAGGTGCAGGGCAGCTCAAGACAGCAGCTAGGAGGGGGTGGTATGTTGGGGGAGTTGGGTGGCTCAGAACTCAGGCTTCCTGGGTGCTCCACGGGGGACACAGTGGGACAGAGACAGAATAGAATCTGGTGCACACAGAGAGTATGAAACAAGGCCGCAGTAGCTCGGGTCCGCTGCACAGAGCTCTCGGGAGGCTTTCAGGGTGCACGTGGCAGGGGGAAAATGTAGCTCCATGAGTCATAAGAAGCCTGGATTCAAGTTCTGGCTCTGCCAGTTTCTGCCCACATGACCTTGGTGTGTCGTCTGGCTCCTGTGAGCCTCATTCTGCTCCGCCTGAACCGGAGAAGCTAGGGCAGGGAGTGCGGCGGGAAGGGCTGGGACTCGCGGGTGGAGGAGTCAGGTTTGGCTAACGAAGTGGGAACATGGCTAGCGACGCTGGGCCGGCTCTACGGGGACTGCTGATTAGAACCCAAGCCTTGGGGAGAGCTGTCAGGGTCCTGTGAATTGGATGGGAGGTTTGCCGAAGAGTAGAAGGTTCTGGGGGAAGTAAACAGGGATGGCCCACTCTGATGCCAGCTCTCTGCTCAGAGGTGTCTATGCTGGTGAATATCAAGATCGACCTGGGGGGGGATGCCGGGAGGTTGCTTGGGGGGTACAGCGGGTGTTGCTCCAGTGGCGTCTGCACCTCACCAGTGGTTAAGGCCCTGACTCCGCCGCAGTGCAGTACATCAATGTAGCAAACTCGCACTTATGCCCATGAATATACACATGAAAAATAAATGGGGCGAGAAAAGAAAGGAAAAAAAATAGATCAAACTGAACTCTGGTATACTGTAAAAGAAAAGGGAAGAAAATCAACTGGTAGTTTTTTCCTTCCCTATAGAGGCTGTGTGTACCAGTGATTTTTCTTTACCTTTCATTGAATAATTTGCCTTCCCTTTAGCCAATTAGGAGCTGTGCGACCCCAGCGACTGACTCCTTTTGAATTCGTTTATTTTATAATAATGGATTCATGACTCATTATTATTCTTTTAAAAAAGAAGTTCCAGGAAGAACAAACAAGTCATTTTGACTTCCTCGTCCCTTTTCTCTCCCTCCCTCCCTCTTCTCTCTCTCTCTCTCTCTATCTCTCTCCCCCTTTCTTCCTCTCTTTTGATTACTTGATTGTCACATGTCCTTACGATGTTTGCATTCATTTCAGCAATTTTAAGACTTTCTGCATCAATCCATTGGTGAATTTTTCTTATGCACCTACTATGTGCAAAGTGCCTAAAGAAAGTCAAATAATCTTGGGAATTATGGAGCAGTCCATCAGTATCTTCCATACTCAGCCTATCTGTGCTGAAAGGCAAGAGTGTCTGAAAGGCTGTTGGTTTTCCTAAAATAAAAGATGTATCCTTTCCTTCTGCAGAACAAGAGAGCCGTGGCTGGACCACGCGTGGAGCACTCCACTGCCTCACAGGCCAAGCCAGGGCTGTGCAGTTACGAACTTGGAAAAGACAATTTGGGACAATCGAGACACTTCTTGCTCAAAGATGTAGAATGGCTGGCAGAGCCAACAGCCTGGAGAGGGGACGACAGGAGAAGCCACTGATGGAAGAGGAGCTCAAACATTCAGCAAAGGGAATGTGACAGCCTGATCAGAGAGGGAGAGAGAATTCTGCTCTGCCTCCTGGTAAGGCAAAAGGGGCGACAGAGGGAGAGAAAGAGGGACCATGGCGGGTTTGTTTCTGCCACGGACCACACTGTGCCAGCTGCTGGCTCCTCCTCTGCAGGGCTGGAAATCCTGAGAGGGAGCCGGGAGCTGGGACAGAGGGGAGGAAGGAGCAGGAGAGAATAAACACAGAGAGTGAATTTCTTGCTGTCCCTGGAGACAATGTTTCCTTTAGGTGACAACAGAGGTTAATATCGAGAGCAGCGAGCCACTGAGCGCAGAGACACCTCGCCTGGAAAAAGGTGTTGGAGATTTATTGAACTCTTCCCTGAAAGGGCCAGTTCATCTCTCCATTCAGAGACCTTGATGCAGCATTCCTGAAACGTTCAAGAACTTCTATCATTCTCTACCTACCTGTATCCACTGTCCCCCAAGCCCACCCGCTGCTCCTCAAATCCCACTAAGGACACCGGCCTGCTAGGGTTTCAAGTTCACACACACGGTTTTCAGGTATTTACTCTGCAGAGGGAAAAAACGAGGGCGGTAGTTTCTTCTCGATCCCTCTCCCCCTCCCGCTGTGTCTGTCCCTAACAGGTGGTCATGTCTCTTCTCATTCTACAGCAGACTAGTTAATTTCAAAAGCAGCAAGAGAGGCAAGGACTTTTTTTTTTTTTTTTGATTCTTATTTTCATCAAGAGGGGAATGAAAAGAATCATCTCAGGAGACAAAAAGCCTAATGAAAATCAGAGAGCAAAAGAGATCAGAGGAAGACAGGGCTGTGTTTCATTGGGAGTCATTAGCAGCATCTCAGAGAGATTTGAAATCCGTTCACAACTTCGTGGATATGGGCAGACAACACAAACAAAGTGGCGATGGGGGAGAGCTTTTTTGAAAGTCCAATTTCTCACAAAAATCACAGGTTGGGGGAAGCCAAAGCCCTGATAACTTGATCTCCATAAAGGCTGACCCTTTTCTGAACGCTCATAAAAGCCCGCACATCAACACCTCTCAAGAACTGTCTATGCCAACTTTCAGAAATAAGTGAAATACACACACACATCCATTCAATTAAACCTTTCACAACCCTTAGAAATCAGGGCAGTCTTTGAAAACAAGCAGCTTAAAATCTCAAAACCACATCCTAAGGGGTTAAGGCTGAACTTCCTAAGGTGGCCCCAGGCCTGCAATGCCCTATATTGACAGAGGCTTTGGAAATTAAAGGCCAGGTCGAAATGCGGCCCTGAGCACCAGCCCTTCCTGCCCCGGCCATGGCTACAAGTGGAAAGGGAATATCAACCCCGAAGAGAGCCTGGCTCAGCCTTCCCATCACCGCCTGGAGGCAAGTGCCCGGGGCTGGACCACCGAGGCAGCTCCTAAGCTCATCGCACAATCCTTGGGAAGCGTTGCAATTCTAACCCTTCACAGATGATTCAGGAAGAGGGAGGGCGAGCAGCTTGGAGAGAAAGCTAAAGGGTGGGCAGCACATTTGGGGATGTGGGCATCAAACAGATGGAATTTTAATGAAAATACTTAAGCCTTTTAATGCATAAGTGATCCAAAGCTACTCCCGGTCTTCTTACCTTCTGGGAATTATATGTTTAAAAGATCACGGTATTAAGAATGTGCAAATAAAACCCTGATAAAAAAAAGTGTATTTATACCAACCCACCGATTGCCGGGTGTATTTACCCTAAAATAACGTGCTGTCTTTCCTCTAATCTCCTGGCTACATATCTCCCTCCCTCCATCTAACTAAAATCTGAGGAAGGCAAACTGCTTCTGTGATCATATCCCTAAAGCAGTCCTCATTCACTTTGCTTTTCTTCTCTTTTGGAATAGAAGTCTGTCATAAATGTTTAATTAAATGGAAGTCTTTCCACTGTTAATGACTAGCTGTATGAAAGGCTTTTCATTTTTTTAAGGAGGGGTGTGTGTGTGTTTAAAACAGTTCCTATTAATTTCCTGATATTGAGTCCCTGGCTGGGGAAGAGCATATAGTATTCAGCATAGAGCTCCTCTGCAGAATATGTTAAAGGCAGCGGTTTGGATTGAGAAAGGGCACCAAATGCAGTATGCGTCAAACAGACCATCGCTCAATGAAGTCACTTAGCTATTCAAAACATGTTCAGCCATCACTCAACCGTTTGCACCAAGAATGTCTGGAGGGGGCCATGGAATCTGTGCTTTCCCAGACGTAACCGTTTCCCAAAGAGCGGCTTTTGCTCAGTTTGGGTTAGACCCCCGGGGCCACATCAGTTTCTCCCTCACCCACCGGTTTCCCTCTCTTCTCCCTCATCTGCCGGTCTCAACTCCCTGCATCACCATCCCGCGTTGAGCTTAACAAACAATCCTGCAGTGCCCGCTTCCCGACGCTGCCTCAGACGGCCTCCAGTGTTGGCTCATATCAGAAGCAAAGCACACAAGCCTTTCTTTCCGCATGGAATCATATGTATCACTCTGTGCATGTCCTTCTATGGGTGGCTGTAGCTTGCACACACAGACATGTGTAGCCATTCAAATGCAGTCTCTCGCATTAAAGTCTGTTGCTAAATGCAGGTTGTATGACCTGCAGGAGTTTTTTTCTGTGCTTATTAATGTGTCCCCAAAGCACATGCCTTCATCCGTACCCTGATGTCACAGCTTTTACGCCGTGGGGGCCCCTTTTCCCACAGCACAGGCACACACGCCTCAACGACCCTGCAAGATCAAGGCGAACAGCTGACACCCCCGCCCCACTGCTTCCCCAGTTTCCCCCCTCAACCTCGCGGTGCCCTCGCCTCCCTCCCTGCCTGCCTGCACAATGTCTGATTCCCAAACCGGCTGCAGTGCTGACTCTACGCGCTCCGGCTAACAGACATGTCACTCTGCGTGGAAGTGAATCGGTTCTCAGCCTGCCCTGCAAGTGAATTGCTGTTTATTAGAACTTGGGCTTGCTTCCTGTGAGAGACGTATGTATTTTTAGACTTTGAAAACGTTAAAACACACACATACACACACGCAGCCAGCCGCCTTGAACGATACGTGTGGCTCATAGACATTACGAAATGCTCTTGAACTCAGCCTGAGACCCTGGAATAATTAGGATTTACCAAATAAGGATTCTTTGAAAAAACAGATTTTTTTTTTTTAAAAGGAGATTTGCAGATGATGATGAGTCTGGGACTTTCGGGGAGTAGAGGAAGAGGAGGGGAAAAGGAAGAACATTTTTGAATTCTTCATTGCCAAAAGAGGGGCAGCATTAGAGAAACAATTACTTTCCCCTCTCAGTGACAGCAACGTGAAATCCAATGGCAAATCCTAATGGTTCCAAGGCAGGCAGAGAGTACCTTTGACTTTTAAAGACACTCTCTTGTTGTTTTCACCATATCATAGATTATTCCAATGAAGAGGTTTGGGGGAAGGGGGTGGTGGGGGCGAGAGAGTGGAGTATGGTTTTTGCTCATTGATTTTCTTTCCTCTGAAACTAACCCAACCAACCTTGATCTGTGGTGGAAGAAGTGAAGTAAGAAAATGGTGGAATGTGAAGAGGACTTATTTGGAGGAGGGTGGGGAGGGGGA
>NW_012136747.1:5910380-5929885 GCF_000956105.1 Propithecus coquereli | reverse complement strand
GGGGTGGGGTGGCGAGGGGGGAGGAGATGGGAAATCAAATACCTTCTAGGCAGCAGGTTCTCCACAATCCAGAATGGGTCATAACTTCCTCGTTCTTTTTGCTGGTTTCATTCTCACTGACACTTTTGGTCTTGCAAACCCCTCTGGAGTAGAGCCAATAGTCGGTTCCCACAGCTATGGTCATCAGGCTGAAGGCAGCGAAAGCACCAACGGTGGTTAAAAGCATTTGAACACCTCGATCAAACAGCCCCATAATTCTTCATTATATAAACACCCAACCGACTTCTGGTTCTCGGGAGAGTGTGTGTGAGGGTGCGAGTACTAAAGCAAAAAAATAAAAATAAAAATAAAAATAATTCCACTACTAATATAATGGATATATGTGTGAATAGAGAATATGGAGTTATAAAAAAAAGGGAGGTAAGAAAGCTCACGGAAAAGAGTGTAAATTATAAAGATCACACGGGAAGAGAGGCTTGCCTTTTGAGATCACAAACTGTTCCAGTTGCAGTGATTTTTTTTTTTTTAAAAAAAGGAAGAAAAAAAATAAAAAGACACCCCCCACCCCCCCAAGTGAGATGCCTTAATCTCTTTTTCTAAAATTCTGGTCTCCAGTTTCCATATGTGATAGCTAATTTGGAGATGGCTTCCACAGTGAACCGGGGAACGGCCGAATTCTCAACACCATCTCTCATGGTCGGGACCTAGACAGTTAGAGACTGCAAGAGCCGAGATGCAACCTTCGGTCTTCGTTCTCGGCTCTGCGGCCTGCGCCATGAAAATCCTTTGCTCCGCCAGTTCTCCTCCTTGGGGGGTCTCGGCGCCTTCTTTTCAGACCAGACTTCCCAGTATTCTGCGAGCCCTTGAGCTCAGCTGCACAGGCGCGGGGGTCTCGCCTCCCATGGTCCTGCCCCGGCGGCGGCGGCGGCAGCAGGGCGGGCGCGGCGGCGGCGGCGGCAGGACGAGCAGCGGCGGCGGTTATTGTTGTTGGTGGCGGGGGCAGTGTCGGCGAAGTGGGGGAGGGAGGGGGTTTCTCCCGGAGACTCGAGGCGGGTTTCCCTCCCCCTATCTGCAAAGCTCCTGGAAACCAGGCGGCCGGCGTCTTGCTGCAGGATGGGCCGCCCGCCTGCCCCCCCACGCGCCGGCGGCCCGCGCTCCCACCTACTGCATTACCGCCGGTGCTGAACTGGACAGCTCCCCGCGCCGCCCGCGCCGCGCTCCGGGCCGCCGGCCGCCCGCCAGCAGGGGGGCGCGGGCCACAGTCCGCCCGCTCCCGGGCCCGCGAGGCCGGCGCAGGGCGGGGGCTGCCTTCCCGCTTTGCACCCCTCTCCCAGATCCTAAAATGAGCGCTCGCCCGGGCTCCCGGAGCTCAGAGGAAGGCGTAGCTAGAGACAGCTCTCTGCCTCTCCCTCTCCCCCCCTCCCCTGTCCTCCCCCCCTGGTGTTTCTTCCAGCTCAGCCTCCTTCTCATTCCATCTCTACGTGCCCAGAGCTCCAAATACAACCCTCCCATCACAATCAGACGGGCACAAAACTTCAACCAGCCGTTTCTCTGCCTGGAAGCAGTGAAAGTATAACCTGGATGGGTAATTACAAACACCGTCTCTCTCTGTTTTTTAGATAATCGTGTCACTTTGCTTTTCGGGGGATTTGTTTTGTTCTATTGGCTCGCGAGATACATCTCCTTTGGGTTGTTCCTCTCTGGTCTCTTTGTCTCTCTCTGGCTACCAAGGGGTGCGCGTGGCACTGTCTGTGTCTCTCTGTAGTTTTCCGTGAAATTCCAAATCTTGCTTCTACAAGCAGACATTTTGGAAAGATTATTCATGAAAAGGGGTGCGAAAGGGTGTCGAGCAGCGGGGGCTCGGGCAATGATTTTCATCTCAAGGAAGAACATGTTTTCAGGGGATGTGGGTGAAATGTGAATCCTTCTAAGTTTCCTATGTCATTCATAACTGGTTTGGAAGAGATAAAAAAATCTCCCAGCTATGAACACCGAAACGCATAACCGTCCCCTCTTCCTCAGCAGAGTCGTTATCGTGGGTTAATGACAGCGTCACCTCCTGTTTCTATATGTGCAACTTTTCCTTAACGTGACCTCTGGAGAAAGAGCAGCACATCAGCTCCTGCTGCTACCGATTACATTTTTTTTCTCTGATCGGTTTTCTAGTTAAGTGAGCGGGAGCACATGAGGCATGACGTGGGTGCATGTTTTTGATTTTTTGGGGGGGAGGGGGGAGCCTGAAGAGGACCGTGAGTCTGATAGGCCAATTGGAGGGATCAGAGATGCTTCAGTCTCATAACTCAATTGTTCCATACTTTCCTCTCTCTCCCCTCACTCTTTTTCTTGAGATCATTTGCTTGACAATTTCTCAGTGATCTGGTGGTTATCAGAGAGCACATAAGGGATGACTGGATTGAAAACTGTCTTTGTTTGGTGTAAGCCCGTTGCTAACTGCCTTCCCTCAGCTCGGAGCTGGTCTGCAGGTACGGCCAGGGCGTTCTGTTTGGCGTAGGAAAACTACCTGTTTCTCCACCCTGCACTGAACTTCCCTTGGCCCACTCTGTTTTCCCTTCTCAGAAGGGCCAGAGTCCTACCAGGGGCAATTGCTGTGCTTCTCATATCTGGGAGAGGGTCCTGGTGTCTTGAGAATAGAACCAAGATTCCTGCAACCTCTGTTAACGTACCTTTAGGGCACAGCAAGAGCCGTATATTTGCAAGCTGAGGATTTCTCCACTTCGGTGTCTTGTCCTGCGAGGATGGGGGTGGGAATGGGGGTGGGGGAGGCTGATCTGCTGATCCCACTCAGCAGGGGCGCTCGCAGCTTCAGCCAGTGGCTCAGGTGGGTGATTTTCTTGGCTTTCGTCCTCGAGGAAAAAGTGAGGTGCAGGCACCAAGGCCTGTTAGACAGGCTGGGCCTTTTGCGGGGAGTGGGGAGAACCTGGGGTGTAGTCACAGGAGCCTGAGGTGCTCGCCGTCACTTATGCCTGTCGCCTTGGTTGCCTTTGACCTGTCCAAGAAGTCCCTTCGGACTGTAGAAAGAGCCCTTCTTCTCATCCCCCTACCCCTTTCAGCCCAAGCCCTGAACATTTTTACTTAAAAGAAATCACTCACAGAGGCTCAGAAGCTTCTGTGTGTCCGCAGGACCTGCTAGCATCTCAGCCACCAGCAGCGGCTGCAGCTTTAGCAGCATTTGATTAATCTTCTGGCCAGATGATCATTGAGAAAAGGAAAGGGGGTGGGGGAGGAAAGAAACAGCTTCTAGGCTGCCAGCCCGGAGAGAGCAGAGATTTCTGGAGACAGAGCGGGCCTGGGGCACAGCTTGACTCTGCTGCCTGGGAGCTGCCTGGGTCCACACAGGTTGGCTTCTTAGAACCTCAGTTTCACCCTGTGTAAAATGGACACCTTGGTACCTGCCTATCCCTTTCCAAAGCTCTTCCCATCCACTCCCTGCTCTTCACTGCCACCGCCCTGTTCGAACCTCTGTCATCGTTTACAGCTCTTTACTTTGCATGTGTGGTCTCTCTCACTGACCCGCAAGCCCTTTGAGGTCACGGCCATGTCTCGTTCACTGTTATATCTTTGGGACCTAGCACAGGGCTTGATACAGAATAGATGCCTGATAAACAATGGCTGAGTGGTCACCGTGAGGATTAGATCATGTAAGATGAGGGAAGTGTCTGGCACACAGTAGGCACTCTAAGTGTGGGTTTCCTCTTATTTCTCCTCCCCCTTGTATGTCCAGAGTGGTCTCCAGCTTCTTCTTCTATGTGACTCCGTATCACTTTCCTCTCCCTTCCCAACCTAGCTCTATTCCTTAGGTCCCTCCTGCAGACCAGGCAAGGCTGCCTGGGAAGAGCTGGCTCGGTGCAAGGCCCGTTCGCTGGTCGGGACCCACCAGGCACTCATACTAAGTAGCTGCTAAACGGGTGCTCTTAGGGAAGCAGCTTTGTATGCCTGTGGTTGGTTACTTGGGAAGGGCTTAGAGGAAATTAGCTGAAATGCCACAGGCCTATTTTGAGCTGCTTCTTTGATGTAGTGGAAATAATATGGGATTTGGGTGCAGCAGACCTGGCCTTGAGGCACAGGGTTGCCATTTCCTGGTTGTTTGACCTTGGACACTCATTTAAGCTCTCTGGAAATTTGTCTCTTCATCTGTCAAGGAGGACCATGGATATGAGCCTTATGGGATGGTTGTCAGGGTTGTCACAATAGCAATGACAATAGCTAATGTTTACTGGGCTTTTGCTGCATGCCAGGCACAGACCTAAGCTGAATCTCACAGTGATCCTGTGAAGGAGATGCCACCATCATTTCCATTTTACAGATGAGGAAACTGAGTCATACAATGGTTTAAGTGTATGGCATGAGGTTGCCCAGATAGTGAATGGCAGAGCTGGGCCTCTAATCCAACAACCTGGTTTGAGAGCCTATGTCTTAACCGTCTGTGTCTTGACCCAAGGTAGGAACTTTCTGAATAAAGATATTACAGCAAGGCTATGTACTTCATCCACAGATCTGGTAAGAATTTATGGAGTAACTTCTAGGTGTCAGGCATTTTCACATAGATTCTCACACTTACCTCTCCAACAATCGCACAAATGCATATTAATAACTTTTCCTGTAAGTGAGTAAACAGAGGCTCAGAGAGGTCATATCAAGTCCCAAGGTCATGTATCAAGTAAATGGAACAGCAGAGATTTGAACACTTTGCACTGCTTCAAGTTCTGCTAGCTACAAGTCCAAAGTTTACTCAGTTATTTATTTGTGCAAAGAACTGAGCACCTACTATGTGTCAAGTACCATGCTAATTCTTGGGGATGGAAAGCAAGGCAGACACGGTCCCTGCCTCCAAGGACCTGCAGGCGAGCAGGAGAGCAGACAGCTAAGGAACAGCCACACTGAGGTGAGGAGAATGAGGTGAGGGATGCCGTGGGGCAGGGAGACCTAACCCAGCGTGGGGGCTGAGGGGCATCCACCCTGAGCACACGACATTTAAACCGAGGGGTAGGGACGAGAAAAGGTACCTAGGCCAAGATGGGGGTGGGTAGGTGGGTGGTAGGTGTGCTAAGAAGAGGAAGAACGTTTCAGGCTGGGAGAATAGCTCGTGCAAAGGTTCAGAAGTGTAAGAAAAGATGATTGGTCAGTTTTACAGAAAAAATACTAAGCATGGCTGAGCCTAAGACGATGATAGGAAATGTTCTAGGCTCGGCGCCTGGAGACCATGGAGAGGAGGTTGACGCATAAGAAATCACCTGGAGGAGGCTGGTGGGATGTGGAACATGAGATCCAAATCTAGAGGCAGAGAGGCAGTATGATGGCTGTAGCCTGGCTCCAGGCAAGAGGTGGTGGTGGCCTGGGCCAGCGCAGTGGCAGAGGGGCTGGGGGAACGTGGAGGTAATCTGGGGCACTTGGGAAGAAATTGGTGATTACTGGTGTACATTAGTGAGACGGGCACCTTGGGGAGGGAACAGGTGGGAGTGTGTGGGGTGCGGGGAGGGTGGGGAAGCTGAGGATCCTGCTTTGGTCACGTGTCCAGTTGGGCTACATCCGACTGCCTCTTCACTCCTTGCTCCCATTCTAGCTCTCCTCGGCTTGTGAATTAATTAATTAGGAATGTAAAGAATTCCTGCAAGCACATTCTGGTCCCACGTGCATTCCTGCTGGAATGTAAGGCCCATGAAGGCAGAGATTTTGATCTTTTGTTCACATTGTATTTCTAACACTTAGAACACAGCCTAGCACAGAACAATGCTCGACAAAAATGAATTGTTTTATTGATATAAAAATCCAACTGCATGTCTGCTTTGTGCCAGGCATTGTGCTGAAGTACCAGGGGTGCAGATGAGATTAAAATACCAAAGTCAGGGAGATTGACAAGTAGACAGCTAATCCAGGGCACTGTGACCAGTCTGGGAGAGAGCTGTGAGTGGCCGGCATTCCCCACTGTGTGTGCCCACAGGCCCTGTGCTTCTCCTCTCCTGGCACTTCTTCCTGTGTTTCAGAATTGCCATTTAGTGTCTGAGCTTCTCCTGCACATAGTAGGTCCTCAATATGTATTTAAGGAATGAACGAATGAACAAAATGAAGGCGTGCTATGGAAGTCCAGGGCAGGAAGTGTTCATTTCTGTCTTGAAGTGTCTCAGAAGGCCTTGTTTGGTGACAAGCTGACCCTCAAAGGCCAGAGGAAAAGGTCACACTTGGTCAAGGAGGAGAGGAGGGTGGTCCACGCAGAGCCACAGGATGTGCAAGTGCAAAGAGGCATGAAGCAGTGCGAGGAAACTCAAGGGGGTCAGTGTGGCTGATGGGTGGACAGGGAGGCTCAATCCCAAGAGACTGCTGTGCGGGGGGCTGGGGAGCATCTGCTGGCATTACTGTCCCGTGGCCCTTGCCCCGGCAGAAGCGGTGAAGTGGGAAGACAACAGGCTGAGGTGTCAGATGGACCTTGGGTTGAAGCTCTGCTGCTTACTCTCCGTGTGACCTTAGGCAGTGACTTAACCCTTCTGAGCCGCAGCTTCCTCGCTTGTAAATGGGCTGGTAGGTGCCTGGCTTTTCCCTTTGCACTTGCTGCTCCTGCTGTTGGAATGATTTCCTCCCTAGCTCATCATTCAGGTCTTAGCGTCACGTCACCTCCAGAACCGCCCTGCTGGGCACGCAGCTTAAAACGGCCACTCTGTATGACATCGGCCTGTTTTGTTTTCTTCGTAGCGCTTGTTGCAGGCTGACATTCTCTTGTTTATTATCTGAAATCTCTCCCCACCCACTCACCTCCCCCAGGATGATGTCAGACCTATCTGTCTTGTTCAGTGCAGTATCCCCAATGCCTGGAAAGTGCCCGGAATAGCGTAGGTGCTCTACACTATGTTTTTGGATGTATGAATAAGGTCATGGTTGTTGGGATTAAACAAGGGGAACCAACTCAGCATTTGGAAACAGGAGGAGCAGGTCTCTAGAAGCCCCTGACTCTCAGTGGGTGGATGGGTTGGGAAATGTGAGGATACCCCAGGATGCTGGTGGGAGGATGGTGTGTGTGCAGGGGTGAGGCAGAGCAGGGGTCAGACCTGGGGAGGCAGCACTGGCCTGGTGCTGCCCTCACTGCTCCCCCAGCCCTGCTCTGCTGTCTTGGGCCCGCCGTGGATGACCAGAGGCTTCTACCCTCAGAGGCTCTCGGCCCATGCTGGGGCATCCGCTGCAGAGAGACCCAGATGGGGCTGTTGGCCTTGGGGCTGGGAGGGAAGGAGATGCCGGGAGAGCGCAGGTTTTACTCCTTGTGGCTGGGAGCCCCAGTGTCTGCTGCCAAAGGGGGCTGGGCAGTGGGGCGGGGCTGGCCCAGCTCAGAAACAGTGGTGTGTTGGGGAGTGGTTAGTTCTGAGTCTGACAAGAACAGGAAGCAGCAACCCCACGTGTAGCAGCACCCGTAACATGAATTCCCACCAGGACTGCCACCCGCAGCCAGACACGTGACCCTCCCACTCCTCCGCCTTCCGGTTGGTGTGGGATTTCCTCAGGAACTGAGCTGCAGCAAAGAAAATTCTGACAGAAGACAAATAATAAAGTTACAGAGTAGGAAAAATAAAATAGAAAAAGGTCACATAAAGGTGCAGAGGACTAGCAAGAAGGAGAATGTGGAAGGGGAGATGGGGCAGGAGGAAAAGGTCATTTCTAGTGACTTTTAGGGGAGCAGGAATCCAACAGCGGATGGAGAACGTGAGATGTAGGAAACATACTTGGGCAAGCAAGGCTGGGAGAGGATGGAGACTGGTCCTGAATGGCCTAGTGACCAGGCTCTGCCCCCTCGCAGCCCCTCCTTACCACACTCTCCTGTCCCTTCCCCTCCCACCAAACCAGCCTCCTTCTGTCCCTGGATCCCGGTGCCACGCCCACCTCAGGGCCTTTGCATCGCCGTTCCTCTGCCTGGGCTACCGTCAGCAGGCTCATCTCCTTGTTCCTGCAGGTGTCTGCTCAGAGAGACCCAACTGGCCACCTAACAAAAGCTGCCCCACTCCCCATCAGTGCACATTCTTTACCTGCTGAACTCTTCTCCTTAGCCCTTAGCAACAGCCCTCACCTCCCACAGGTATTCATTTTCTTACTTATCATGCGAAGGCAGGGGCTTGGCTGTGTTTCTATTATAATCCCTGCCTCTCACACAGTGTCTGGCACATAGTAGGTGCTCAAAAATATGTGCAGACTGATTGGTAAAATCCCTGGATCAGTAGGGAGAGAAGGGAAAGCTCAAGCAGGGAAGAGGAGGAAGGAAATTCCTCTGGTTGGAATATCCCAGAAAGGTTGGCCTGGAGCTCTGCACGGGGAGGGCACCTGTATCTTCAGAAGATGCTGCAGGGCTTCAGAGGGCCCTGGGCAGAGTGGAACCTGGAGAGGGACAGTGGGAAAGGAAAGGAGGGGCTCCTTTCCATGCAGATTTCAGCAGATCAGGTGATCGCTGGGTGCCATGCAGGCTGGGGAGCAGGCCCCAGGGATCTGTCCCAGTCTGATGCTTCCCAGCAGTGCAGCTCCAGGCAAGTGACAACAGCCTGAAGGCTCAGCTGCCCTGTCTGGAAAATGGGGGCAGCATCACCTGCCTCAAGGTGCTGTTCTGATAATTAAATAATGTAGAAAAAGTACTTCCAGTGCCTACTCCATAATAAGCCCTAAATAAATATTAGCTACACGTTGAGCTCCTGTTGGGTGTTATGTGCTTTGAATAAAATGCAAAAATGAAGAAGGTATTGCCCTGCTCAGAAGCAGTTCTAGTCGAGTGGAGAGAAGCCTGCAAGCAGAGTTCAAGATAATGTGGGAAACAAGGAGGAGGCTGGTGAAGGGAGGCACGTGGATGCCCCCTGTAGAGGGCAGGTAGTGCCACCCGGGTGTTCAGGAAGGGCTTTGAGGAGCTGGTGACAGCTGAGCTGGGTCTTGAAGGATGAGTGGAAGATATATGTCAGAGAAGGCCAGGGAAGGGTTTTCTAGGCAGAGGAAATAGCAGATCCAAAGATATGGGGTGTGAAACAGTCATTCAGTGAAAGTTTGTGGAGCACCTACTATGTGCTCAGGGCACATCAGCAAACAAGACTGGTGTACTCCCAGGAGACAGACGCTGCACAATTGACTACACGATTGACTGTTTAATTGCAATCATGATGAATGTACGGTGCGTTTTCAGGAGCTACAGGTGATTCTGTTTCACCAAGGTGCTAGGAGGGACTGGAGGAGATGAGCTGGAAAGGGAGGTGGGGCCAGGTCAGGGGGGCTTGAATTCAGCCCAGTGCCTTCTGTGTGCCAAGCTCTGTGTGCTGGATACAAAGATGAACACAACTAAGTCTGTCTTTGGCAGGAACCAAGGATGGAATGCAGAGTGGTCAAGGGAGGTCCACAGGGTGGGTGATGGGCACAGCAGGGAAGGCTTCATGGAGGAGGTGACCATTGCTTGCTCCTTCCTCCAGTTGAATAGCCTGCAGTTCTACCTCTCAGGTGCTCTGCAGGCTTAAAGGGCATCCATCACATGCAAGCGTGGCTCAGTCGCAGAAGGTTCTGAGCCTGGTGGAGTTCCTTGTCCAGGCCTTGGCTGCAGGTGAGGGAGGTGTCGGCACCATATTGAGATATAGACCCAGAGACCAGTATATGGGAGGACGAACAGGCTGCTTCTATGCCTAGGTGGCGGTAGGGCCAAGGGCTCAAGAAATCTTGGCTGTACCTCTCTCTCTCAAGCTTGGGACAGGTATTCTACCTGTTTGCTCATCTGTAAAATGGATGTGCCGGTGGTGGTGTGGGGCTGTCGTTGTCATGGGGATTGAATGAGGCTGCTCCTGGTAAGTTTTCATCATGAGTGCTTGGTTATTATGTTCTACCGAGTTCACCACCAATCCCGTAAGTGCAGCTAACCTGGCTCCCTGCAGAGGTGGGCGAAATCACTAAGGGTTCTGAGCATCTGTGAGACGTGGCCCAGCACCGTATCCTGTTTCACCGGGCCTGAGTGGGAACTAACTGTGGTGGGTGGACGAGGACCTCTGTCTCCTGTCCCCTGATAGGTTTTGCAGAATGTCAAGTTCCTTTTTCCCTCAAACAGCTTCCTGTTCATCAACCTACAGGTGCCTGAACGCCCCACTGGTGTCAGTCTGGCTCTCTCGTAAGTCTGCGGGTCTTCTGTTATCTGAGCCAGGTAACTCACTGTGAGCTGACACATCAACCCACCACGGGGGCCTGCCTGAAACTCAGAACCCACTGCCACCCAGGGCGGCATGGGGGGCTCCCACAGACCCCTGGGGGTGGAACTCTGACTGGGCTAGGCCTGGTGTGCTAGCGGGGCTTCCCCGACATCCTCCCCCTGGTCCTCATCTCCCTGTGCTGCAAATGTTCTTTTGTCGTCTTTCCAGAGAAGCCCTGAGTTCCAAGAGGCTGGGTCCCTGTTCCTCATGATCGTCATTGCGTCCTTTGTATCTTGTAGAGTTTGGCACAGAACGGGGCCTTTATATGTGTTCGCTGATAAATAGGGGAGTGTGTGTGTAAGTTAGAGAGAAGAGGAGGAAAACTGGTCAGAACAGCATGTTCTCTTTAAAGACAGGAGACCCCGTTGACCACCCAGTTACCATGACATGTGCAGAGTGTGGGCTGTGTGCCAGGTATGCTTCACATCACATGAACTCGTTTAATCTTAACAGCAATTTCCCTCAAGGGAAATTCTGTCATGTCTCTCATTTTACAGCTGGGCAACCGAAGGCACAGAGAGGTTAAGCAATTTTCCCAAGGCCACGCAGCTAATATGTGATAGAATCAAGATTCCAGCCTGAGGCTATTGCACTGTAGAGCCTCATATTAATGGATCACCTACTACCTGTTGAGCCCTTTCTCCTTTAGCGCTGCAAGAACCTTGGGGAAACTGAGGCTTAAGGGGGTGACCATGCCAAGCCAAACAGCCAGCAAATGGCAGAGCCACAGTTTGCACACAGCTCTGCCAGTTTGCAAAGTCCTGCCCAGTACACAGTGGGGGCCCCAGGTGGAGAGAAGTCTGCGGGTCAGTTGCCTCCTCCCTTCCACTTGGCTCAGAGCAACAAGTAGGTGTCTGCTGAGCCCTCACCTTCTTCCCGGCTCCTTGCTGGGCTGCAAGGCTTTATGCCCAGGCCTGCCCTTGCTGCCAAGGGGGTTGTGTTATATTTACCCCTGGAGGCCAAACTGAGTTGCGTAGTGGAAAGAACATGGGGTCTAGAGTCAGAAGACTGGGTTAGCGTCAGAAGACTGGGATCTAGAGTCAGAAGACTGGGTTAGCGTCCCAGTGGTTAGAGTCCCAGTGACCTTGGAGGAGGTGCTTCCCCCTCTCCGATCCTCAATTTCTTCATCTGGGAAGTGGGAAAAATAATAATGACTCCTCAGTATAGAATGGACTAATTTATATCAAGGACCTGGGACTCTGTGGTACATAGAGAGTGCTCCGGAAAGGTGTGAGATTGTAGCATTTCCCAGCTTGGAACCACAATGACGTCTACACACAGCTCGTGAGAACTGGCCCGTCTCCTTCCATCTCCCTCATTGTCCCTCCCCGTCTACGCAGCTGCCCCCACCCTGCACCGCCTATGCTGAGTCCCAGCTCCACTCCCCTCCTTCTCTGAACAAGCCAGGCCCCCTTGTGCTGTTCGCTGTCCCACACCTCACTGTGTCTTTATGCGTAGACACACGTGCAGACAATCTGCAAAAGAGCATAAACAGGATAAAGTCACACTCGCTAGTCCTTTGTCAGTCTTTTTTCCTCTTTTTCTTGTCTCCCTCCTCTCTACATACACATCACTCTTCCATCTCCTTCACACCCATGTTAACCTGTGTATTTCCACGTGTTCATACAACCATAAACAAAATAGACCTGCAAATCACAGTCACGCGCAAACATGCTTGCACATACCCATATGCACACTCGCATACGGGGGTTGGGGCATCCTTTTACAAAACGGGATTATAGGAGGAACCTTTCTTCATCTGGCTTTGCTCATTCAAACACCACCACCCATGGGAATCCCTCCAAGCCAGCTGCAGTGGCTCTAATTCATTCCTTTAATGGCGGCATCATATTTCATAGTGAGGAAGTACTATATTTTTTTCATCTGGTCTTCTATTGATGGGCATTCACTTTATTTGCGGTTTCTGTTTCTGTTTTGTTTTGTTTTACCCCCTGCTATAAACAGTGCTGCAATAAACATCTTTGTACATACCTCCTTCCAAATGGAGCTTTTATTTTGATGGAACAGATTCCCAAGAGTAGCGTTGCTCAATTGAAGGGCATATGTATTTTTTGTTTTATTTGATGTTGTCAGATTGCTTGTTGAAAATGCTGTAATACTTTGCCTATTCTCCAACAACTCACGAGCCTACTATTTCCTTCCATCCACTCTAGCAATAAGTATTAGCATTATTTTAAATTTTTGCCTGTCTGATCGGAGCAAAATAAAGTCTCATAGTTAATTTGGGTTAAATTTCCTGTACAACTCATGAGTTTGTGCATTTCGTCGTATGTTTGTTGGGCCATTTGGGTTTGTGCTATGTTTTGCCTACTCTTGTCTTTGCCCATCCAATCCTCCTTGTTCATTTCTTAACAGTTTGTAACAGCTCTTTGCATATATAGATATTAACATTTTGTTTGACATCTGTGTTGCAAAGAGTTTTGTGCTCAATCCTTTGTTTTTATATTGACTTTGTGAATATCTGTTGCCATAAAAGTAATTTTTATGTAGTAAAATGTCTTTTTATGTATGACTTCCTTAATTTTTGTAATGCCCCAAGACTGCCCTTGTCATCTCTGACATTTTCTTCTAAGATATTTATTATTTTAATTTTTTTTGGCTGTTAACTCTTCCATGCATCTAGGGTTTATTTCAATTTTCTTACGAAAGATAGCAGGTTGTGCTAGCATCATTAATAAAACAGTTGCTCCTTTTCCAACTGAATCGAAATACCATCTCTGCCACATATTAAATTCTCATGAACACTTTGATCTGTTCTGAGCTCTCTGTTCTGTTCACTGATCTCTGTATCACTTCCTCACCAGCACCATTCGGATTTGATTATAGGGACCTTAATGTGTTCTGATCTCTAATAAGCCACGTTCTTCCCCCATATTCTTCTCTTTCACAGAATCTGGTTGTTCCTGGGTCTTCGTTGTTCTACAGGAACTTTGAGCTTATTGTATTCAATGTCACATATCCCCCTGGGTTCTCAGCAGGGGAGCAGGAGATGTTTGTCAATGACAATGCAGGTCTTATCCTTCCCCAAGGACTCCTAACCCCACACTCCCAAGACTGTAAGATATTAAATAGGATTTACACCAAAAGTAGTTAACATGAAGGCGTATACAAGCAGATGAATCTGAGTGGAGAAAGCTTTAGAGGTGCTGAGTCCCTTGCAGAGTTGTCACATTTGGGGCCCTTGAAGCAAAGAGATAAATCATTCATTTATTCCACACCTATTCATTGAACATTTACCATATGCTAGACCTTATTCTAGGGTCTGGGGATATAGTGGTGGCCAAGGGAGACAGGCTCAATTTCAAATTGTGACAATGGTATCGTGTTAATTATTTTTTGATGTGATGATGATATTGTGGTTATGTTTAAAATAAAGAGTCCCTATCTTTTAGAGATACTTACTGAAATAATTACAGATAAAATAATATAAAGTCTGTGAGTTGTTTCTAAATAACCTAGGGTTGGGGGAAATGGATGAAAGTCTAGATGAAACAAGATTGGCCATTAATTGACAATACGGAAGCTCAGTGATGGGTTAATAGGGATTTATTATACGGGTTGAGTATCCCTTATCCAAAATGCTGGGGATCAAAAGTGTTTCAAATTTCAGATATTTTTTGGATTTTGGAATATTTGCATATACATGATGAGATGTCTTGGGGATGAAACCCAAGTCTAAACATGAAATTCATTTATGTTTCATATATACTGTATGCACAGAGCCTGAAAGTAATTTTATATAATATTTTTTAATAATTTTGTATATGAAACAAAGTTTGTGTACATGAGGTCAGGTATAGAATTTTCCACCTGTGGCATCATGTTGATGCTGAAAAAGTTTTGGATTTGGGAGCATTTCAGATTTCAGAATTTTGGATTAGCAATGCTCAAACTATGTTCCCTACTTTTGTTTATATTTGAAATATTCCATGATAAAAACGTTTTGAAAATGCATACAGAGCTTATTATGCTCCAGGCATTATTCTAATTGCCTTACATCCCTTCATCCATCACATCCTCAAAATAGCTCTCTGAGGTGGGTATTATCATTTCAGTTTTACAGATGAGAAAAGCGAGTCCCCAGTCACTTGCCCAGGGTCGGCCACGGTAATTGGCAGAGCTCTCTGGTTCCGTGACCTTACTCTCGAACACCATGTCCTACCGTCTTGTACATCTCCAGCTTATTCCAGCAAGCCTATACATGCAGCGCCGGGTGTGATAGGATTATTTCCTACGGCAGGGAGGGCTATGCAAGACACAAAACAGGATTATGGGAGAGAGCAAGCCTGGTGGTGGGTGAAGGGGTGGGGTGATCAGAGAAGGCCCCTGTGAGGAGCTGAGAAGTACAGGAAGATGTGGAGGCTGCGTGGGGACCTGGGCGTTCATGCAGAGGGCGGGGCCAGTGCGAAGTCTCTGAGAAAGGGACAGAAAGAAGCCCGGTGGAGTCCGAGCACAGCGGACAAGGACAAGAGCTCTAGGAGCAAAGTGTCTGGCACCAGATCTCCTTGCAGGCCGTCGTTAAGGTGTGTTTAGGTTAAAAAAAAAGTGAATTAAGAGCATCTTAGTAAGATCATAATGATTTATTGGATTTATAAGCTCAATGATCATCGAGATACATTCGCCTACATTTTGCAGTGTGAAATTCATCTATAACAGAGGAGTAATTTAATTCCGAAGCCAAATTAACTGCTCTTTGCCTTCTCGCAAAGTCACCCGCTTTTGATTTTTTTTTTGCATAACTTAATTCAATTTTTTTGCCCTTGCTACATTTTCTCCAGCTCCTACATCTTTTTGGGGGTGGTTATAACATTATTATCTTATTGTTAGTCACTAAGCAGAGATAATTCACTTTTCCAATTGATCTATGCTGCTTATAAAATGCCGCATCCACTGGAAGCAGTCATCTGGTTAGTGAATGCCGAGAGCCGGTGTAGACAGGCAACCGTGTGTGTGTGTGTGTGACAGGGGGAATTTGTGGTCAAACAGTTGCGATGTCAGAAGAGCATCCACGAGGCTGATTCTCAAGGGCACCAGTTGTGGTAACTGCTTGCATCCAACTCGTGTTGCATGTGCTTAATATTTTACAGTTTCTGCTAGTTTGTATTTGTTCTAGGTAAATTTCTGACAATGTCAAGTTCAAAGGATTCTGTAGATACAATGTCTCTAAGCACCATGTCTCCCTTGGAAAAGCGGCTGGCTGTACAAACACATTTGTAGCGTAGCCTTTCACCAACCACTCTCACTTGGGTAAAGCAGAAATGTGTACGAAAGCCGATAGACCCTTCTGCCATTTGACGTCAGCCTGGAGAGGGTTAACTGTGGATGAGATGGGTTCGGGGCATAAACAGCCGCTTGGTTCATTTTCTGGTAGAGGCGCCCACCCCTGAAGCTGCGTGTTGGGAGAAGAGAATGAGGACAGAACATTCAATGGTCTAAAAGGAGAGGCTATAAAATAAAACTTACTCTTTGGGTAAGAGCAAGTCAGCAGAAAGGACAAATTTATTCATAAACGAGTGTTCCTGGTCTTTCCTGCTGTCGACTTATCAGGTTTTGCTGATTCTTGACTAGCTTTATGGGGAGCTGCGGGATATGTAATCAGGAAGAAAGGGGGAGAAAGAAATGGACAAGAAACCCTCTATTTAGGGCTCAGGGAGAATGTATCAGGGTGTCGGAGGAAAGCATTTGGGAAGAACCACAGGGATGGGGGAGGCAGATGGGAATAGAAAGATGAATTTTTAGAATTATTGCTGCAGACTCTGTGTCCCTGCGTGGTGTTTGAGGAGTATAATTAAGGAGCTCGAGTTCTCGGGCATCTTTTGGTTGCAGACTGTGGTTCTTGGCCACACCTCTTTGTGGACCGGACCACTTGGATCACGGCTTCCACAGGGTCACGGGGGCAAAGGGCCTGGATGCCAGAGGAAGCTTCTCTGATAAGTTGGTAGATTGGCCAAAGATTTGGTCAAAGTTCATGCCAAAACATACAATTTTGACGTGGGGATTTGTCGTTTGGTTTTAGGTGTAGGTCAGAAAGCCGGAAGAAATAAACAGCTCCAGATAGATTGTCCAGAGACCTGCGTACTTGTCCTTGGTTCACCAGATGGTCCCTTCCTTCACCCAATCGACCAAGTGAGCAGTGCCGTGCGCAGGCCTGAGCGAGGCGCTGGACATATATATTGTTCACTTTTCTGGGGGAATTTCGAGCTGTGCATTGAAGGGTGAGTAGGAGCTTATAGCCAGACAATGAAACGAAGGGAATTTTAGCCAGAGGGAACAGTAGGTGCAAAGATGTAGAGGCTTATAATGGCAAAGAGTCTTCCAAAAGCAGAGGGCAATTCGATGGACCTCAAATCTAGGACATGTGTGGGGAAAAATGTGATTAATTTCTCTATAATTGGCATTAAGGTCCTGGCCCTTTGTGCCCTGACCCCTCCTCTATAGCAGCCACTCCCCAGAGCCTGTGTCCTTCTCTGGGAAGAGCCCTGGGGCCCTGGCAAGGACGAACCCTTCCTTCAGCGCACTTCAATCTTGCGTTTTCCCAGCATGTCCAGACCCTGCCTTCCAGGCGCGATCTACGGTTGGTTTTGAACACAAACCAAACCATTACTTGCCTCTTTTAGTCTGTTTTGTTAACAAGCTTTTGAGGCTTGTTCTTCAAGATTCCTGACCCCGCCCTGTGAATACAGGTGTTGGAACTGGACTATTGGGGTCACAGTTTTGCTCTGTCACCCACTAGCTATGTGAACACATGTGAGTCACTAAATCTCCCCGTGCCTGAGTTTTCTGTGTAAACTTGGGATTTATATTATAGTTATACCTTCTTGTCTTAGTCAGTTATTGCTATAAAAGAAACCACCCCCAGCGACACCAGCAACAAGCATTGTTTTCTCATCACGCGTCTGGAGGGAGGTTGGCGAGGAGGGGCTTGGGTTTGGCTTATCTGGGATTGGCGCTGAGCGGTGGATTAGGCACAGGTCTTTCAGACCATCTAGGCTGGGTTTCGGGACATCTGGGCTTTGAAGAGCCCATGGGGACTGTCACAAACCACACAGATATCAGAAGCATGGGAATGTGACTATCAAATAATTTTTTAACTGTCCCCGTTGTCCTGAGACCCTCAGTCTCACCCTTGTTCCCAGTTCCGCCTGAGTATGGCATGATGAATCCCTGCCTCTGGACGCAGGTGTCCGGCAGGCGTCCTCCAGCCCAGAATCCAGTGTGGATAGCTCCTTCGAGCCTTGGGCCCGGCCCTGTTGGCCACGTGTGGCGGTGGAGGGAAGTATGGAGAAGCCACACTCCCTGGGCCCTTCCTCTGGGCTGGACCTGGCGCTCTGTGCTTCCCCCCAACACCCGCTCCCTTGGGGTCTGAGTCCTGGGGCCACCATGCCCCAGTGGGAAAGTCACCTCACTCCCAGGTCTCAGTTTGCTCATCTGTCAAATGGGAGGGACGATGGTATCTCCATCAGAGCGGTGTTGCAGGAACAGAAGAGATAAAGCATGTAAGCACTTAGCAGAGCAAATGGTAACCGCAGTCATTTAGTATCTCATTTAGTAGCAACCCTTAAAATTGGGGATGCAGGGGACCTCAGAGACACCTCCTGATGTCTTTGACCTCAGACTGGGAATGGTCTGTTACCCCTTTCTCTCATTCTTGCAGGCCCAAAGGCTCGTTCCCTGGGGGGCTTTCTCCTGGCATCGAGAACTGTGCCCCTTGGCATTTGCAAAATACCTGGTGTGGGTGTGGCATTTGACAGTTTACAAAGCCCCTCATTCTATACAATATGTAACTACCCCACACATGCCTCTAGCACTTTACAGTTTGTACATTACAAAGCATCTGCTGGGGTTTAGTTTGCTAGCTCTCGGCTTAGGGATGAGAACACAGAGGCTGAGGGGGCCCCGTGTGGGCCCCAGGCCTTGCCTCTGGGCAGCCTGTGGGGAGTGGCAGTTCCCACCCTGCGCCAGTCCTCTTGGGCTCTACCTCCTGCGCGCCCTCTGTGTCCTGCGGAAGATGGAGTCCTCCTGCGCGGGGCTTGGGAGTGCTGCCACTGCTCAATGAGCTAATGGTGAAATTGGAAACTCAAGGGCTGGAGGCAGAGGGAAAAAAAAATACAAGCTTTGATTCATGGGCAGGAGGCTGAGTGAATGGGGACAACGCATCCTGCTGTCATCGGAGGAAGCGCCTGGGTGGCATGTCCTTCGAGCAAAGTCTCTCCCAGAGAGGTGAAGGTCGTGGGAGTGGAGAGCTCAGCCTGCCCTTAGCTCGGGGCAACCTTGCTGGGCCGCTTGGGGAGCCCGTGGCAAGACCTGTGATCTCGGGGCTTCCCTGAGCGGACGGTGTAAAGCGGTGGGAGGAGCTGGGCACAAAGTAGGTGCTCATAAAACAAAAACACCTGGAAGCTTCTCTGTTAGGGCAGAGTGGAGACAATTTCTTGTCTCTTTAGAAGAGGAGATAAAATCTCTCAGTTGCCCCCACTGGTCCTGAATGAGCAAAGGAGTCATGTCGATGGTACGAGGTTTGCTTTCTGGAGCGGGGGCCAAGTGGCCAGAGTCGTGACGATGTTTTAAAGGTCATGACTCACATGCTAGTGGTGGCCATGGGCTTTCCCACGGGGTCTCTCTCGTACCTTCCTACAGACTCACTGAGCTGGGTGTGATCGCCGTGCAGGTGAGGACACAGGGATCCGAGAGGGACAGTGACTTGGCCTAGGTCACACAGTCAGCACACGGCAGAACTGGGCCTCCGATCCAGAGCTCCGGCCCCTACCCCCAGCTCCTTCTCATACTCCGTCTTAATTTGGGAGGAAATGGAACCGCCTGGGACAAGGGCAGGAAGGAAATTAGAATGTGAGAAGGAGAGTGTTATTGTCCCTTGAGCAGTTCGAGGTTCTCTCTAGATCCTTCGGACGGTGAAGTCATCTGCGGACGTATTTTGTGACGTGGAGGCAATCGGCTGCAGCGAGAAAGCCTCCGACTCCGACACCCATTTTTTTGTCTACACTTTAGATTCCCAAATTAATAGAGGCCTCCTCTGTGTCCTGGGAGGGTGCCATGCAAGCTCCCAGCCTGGAACTGGGAGATAGTGGTAATTGATGGAGCCGGTCCGCGTGCGGGGCCTCCGCTTGGGCGGTGATTCAGGAAAGGGAGGTACACAGGAAAAAAAGATTCTGTCCTAGTTTGGTATTTTTCCCTAAAAACTGCTCCCACCGTGCTCTGCTGAGCTCGGTTGTCTTGCTGTGGAGCTGGTTTTCTCCAGGACACCTCAGGCTGATTCCATAACTTCCAGTC
>NW_012136747.1:5876158-5910063 GCF_000956105.1 Propithecus coquereli | reverse complement strand
AAAAAAAAAAAAAAAAAGAACAGTCTTATTTTGGTTATTAAGATTCAATCCTGTTCGTTTTAAAACAGCAGTCTCATATGAAACTTGATGTGTGTGTGTGCATATGTGTGTGGGCATGATTGTGCACGTGTGTGTGGATAGCGTGTGCACATACATGTGTGTGCATGTGTGTTCACATGTGTGTGCATCCTGTGTGTGTGGTTCTTGGGAGCTTGGAAGATGCGGCTCTGGCTCAAATTCTCCCTCCTCCCAGTTCTCTTGGACAAGCGGGGGCCAACGTCACAGCGCTGGCTCCCAGAGCCCCTGAGAGTGGGGCGGATGTTGGCTTAAGTCCTTGCCACCCATGGTGACACTCGCTCAAGCCACAGGAAACCACACGTCCTTGCCACACCAGGCTGTGGGCGTCCTCCTCTCTGCCCGGCCATCTCTGCGTTTCTTTCTCCGCACAACCTGGGATGGTCCAAACCCAGTGGCACCGGCTGCGCTGCCGTCTCCACGGCTGGGGGCGGCTAGAGACGCTCGCGGAGCCTGGCCCGGGCGGGGAGGCGGGGGAGCCGGGCTAGGGCACTCCTGGTTTCACAGAGACACAGCTGGGCACGGACTCTGCGTCCGTCCCCCACACCTGTCTCTCGCGTCTCTCCCTGGGAAATGCCGTCCTGTCAGTTTGATGTCCTTGTCCCTGGGGCTGTGGGAATCCTAGGGCTCCAAGAATCAGACCTTCGAGGTGGCTCTGGAGAATTCAGAAACTTTGTTCTCCCCAGTGAAACTGCGGGGCCCCTTCGGAGGGAGGTCGGGCAGGAAAATCCCCCAGGACGTCCTGCCGTCCGTCACATGCAGCGCTGTTCACAGAGCCCCTGCGCTGTCCCCGCGCCGTCAGGCACTCCGTACACATCATCAGGTTGAAGCGTCTCAAGACCCTGCCAGCAGGTTTTATATCCTCGTTCTACAGCTGAGGAAACCGAGGCTCAGAGACACTAACGGACGTGTCCAGGGTCACATGGGCGGCGAGCGGCAGAACTAAGATTTGGGCCAGATCTGCCAGTCTTCAAAGCCGAGGAGCGATGGATGTTTGTTGTTTGGGGCCACCCAGAAGCTGTTCCTCATTCTTCTGCGTCCAGAGCCCGGTGTGTCTCGGAGCGGTGACCTCTTTCCCACTGGGTCCAGTCTCGGGGCACTGTCAGTTAAGACTTAGACACGTGACCCAAACTCAGCTGATCAGACCCTCTGTCCCTGACCCTGAGTCTAGAGCAGAGAGACACGGTGACAGCCCCCTCCGCACACGCACGGGCAGAAGAGAGACGCAGGCAGGAGCAGGCACCCTGCACGGCCGGACGAGCTGTCGGGGGCTCAGCGTCCCGGACTCGGGCACCGCTGCAGTGGCTGCCCTTTCCCGGATCCTGGGTCTCCCGCCCCGTCGACCCGCTGGCGCCAGTGTCCTCCCGGTAAATCCCCCACCCCCTGTTTTATCGCTTCAGTAGGCCAGAGTGTTTCCATTCTTTGCAATCAAATAATCCTGCCTGGGACCCTGAGCACGGTGGCGGTGGGGGCAGGAACCCCCCTCTCTTCTCTGTGTACCGAGGACTTGTGACACTCCACACTCAGAACAGGGCCTGGCACAGGTGGGCACTCAGCCGATGACCGTTGTCATCACTATTACTGTGCTCCTCTAAAGCTTGGGCTCACATTGGGGCCCAGACCTGGGTGTGTGGCCGCACCTGGCGCTCCCAGGCCTGGGGGCTGTTGGGGTCTCCACGAAGCCTGAGCTGGCAGGTCTTGGTTCGGCTCCTGCCAGGCAGAGGCTCGTGTCACGTGGGACGGACGCTCACCACAGCTGGCACTGACTGACCACGGACTGCGTGGTGGCTTGGCCGGTGGGGGGGTGGGTGGTGTTTGTGCGGTGTTGGTCCTGCCGCTGCCTGTGTTGTGTCCCCAGGCCCCAGCGTGGGGCTGACCGTCATGCCTAGAGTGCTGCAGACTCTCACCTGAAGGCGGGCGGGCCCCGCCAGCGCGGTTGGGACCCACCATCCTCCTCAACAACGTCATCCTCAGCATTGCTATTAAGTGGCAATCATTACTGTTCTGACAACCTACTATGTGCCCAGCGCTTTGATGATAGCGAGGACAATCCTAATGATAAAAGCAATAGCAACATACGTTGTCACAGTTTGTTCTTCCCAGCACTCTCACGGGGAGGCTTGTGCCCATTTTATGGATGAATAAGTTGAGGCCGAGGACATTGCTGGGAAAATATAGAAGGTGCTTGGGTTCCACTTGGTGTTTCTCCTCCAGCAGTGACTCTGGCTGGTTTCTCCTGATTTACTTCAAGGCAAACACAGAAGGATTTGATTCTTTCAGAGACAGCACTGTTTGATCTACATGAGAAACACACATGCTCCTATTAATATGGCTTTGATCCTGCTCCTTACAAAACTATTCTGGCTCTATTGTACTACAGGGGTCTTCACCTTCTCCCCGGGCCAAGTCTGGATCCTTGGGGACAAGTGGGGACATCCTTCTGAATGCTAACCATTTATAGATGACTCCCAAATTTCTACCTCCATCCAGTCCAACCCTCTCTTGAACTCTAGCCTGGCATCTCCAACAGCCTTCCTGACAGCTCCATGAGGGTGTGGGACAGACGCCTCCAACTCTGTATATCCACAGCCCTGGTCTCTGCCGTTTCCTGACCCACTTCCCCTGCAACTTCCTCCAGCTCAATGCTGGCAGCCCCGTCCTCCTCGTGCTCGGTCCAAAGCATGCAGGCGTCCTTGGCTCCCCATCTCTTACCCCCACGCCTAATCCACCAGGAAATCACGAATGGATCAGGAATCCAACACTTTCCTTCTGCCACTCCCAGCCTTGGTTTGAGCCACCATCCTCTCTTGCCTGGATTACCTCCCTATCTTCCTAACTGGCCGCCCTGCTGCTACGCTGGCCCCACCTTCATCCATTCCCAACACAGTGGCTGGATGATCCTTTGAAGACATAAGTCAGATCACGTCACCTCTCTGCTTGAGCCTGGGTGGTGACTCCCCATTGCACTCCAGGTAAAAGCCAAAGGTTTAAGGGGGGCCCAGGGCCCTCCTGCTCTGGCCTCAGCTCCCACAGTCTCGTCTGCCTGCTCTGCTCAGCCACACCGGTCCCTTGCTGTCCCCACCATGCCAGTCTCACTCCTGCCTCAGGGCCTTTGCACAAGCTGCTTCCCCTTCCCCCAATATGTGCAGGATTCACTTCCTCGCCTCCTGGGCATCTGCTCAACAGGCTCCTCCTTCCCCGACCACACTGAGATCGCATCACCCTCACCCCATGCCCCAAACCCCTCATCGCCCTCACCCTGTTCTCCTTTTTCTTTATTTCATACCAAGTATCACCTTCTGACATCCTTACTTAAGACTTTTACTTAAGTATTTACTTTAGGAAAATTTGCCTGCAGAGATTCACACTTGTTGTCTGTTGTCTGACTCATGTCAGCTCCTGCAGAGCGAAGTCCTTTGCTTGTTTCGTTCACTCGCATGTCACAAGCTTCTGGAACACTGCCTTGCACACAATCAACTCTCTAGGAATGGATCCTCAGTAGCTGTCCTCTGACCCTCTCATTTCTTCCTGATGCTGGGAACAGGAGAACATCAATTCATGCCACTGTACGGGGTGCTGTTAATAAACAAATTGATCCTAGGGGCGGGTTGCTGGCATGGCGGCTGCCCATTCCTTCCTGGCGCATCTCATTTTACTCTTGATCTCACCTTTAGGCTCCACCAATGCCAAAGCCCTTCTAGGCCCCTGCTCTGTTATACCTCAGGGCCTTTGCACGTGCTGTGCATCTTTCTGCCCAGTGGACTCTTGGGTGTCATTCAAAGCCCTGGTTAGATGTGGCCCCTTCCCTGAGGCCCTCCGTTATACTCCCACCCTCCTCAGTCCTGGGAAACACTTCGTCCCTCCTTCCTCTTCCTCCACCCTTTTTACGGTGTTTCTCCATGTGGGGCTCAGTCCCACGTCCGTGGCATCATCAGACTGTGAGCTCCCTGAAGGCAGAGGCTGGGCTCCCACACCGTGTCCTGAGCTGGCAGTTGCCCAGTCAGTCTTTGTTGGGGACAACAGAGCAAATCTGACACAAGCCAGCAGAGAGCAAAGACTGTTCTGAAGACCCTTTCAAGGTCACGGGCTAGTGGGGAATGAACACTGTCTTATTATTTGATCATTTATTTATACTCTATTTTCAAGTAGAATTTGAGTCAGCCAGCGACGAAAGGCACAGGTATGGCAAAAACAAGGCCCCGTGTCTTGAACGCTTCCTCCTCCTCCTGGTTGTGAACAGGTCTGTCTGTCCTCTAACGCAGGCGCCCTGACCCCTCCTGCAGCCCTTCGAGCCAGGCCCGCGGCGCCTGTCTATGCTCAGACGCCCTCCTCGAGCTGGTCACCTTACTTCTGCCCTGTCCCTCCACTAAACGGGCCTCAGTGGGGCCCCGGCTGCTTCTAAGTTATTAAGTACAACAGGCACTTTCAGACCGAAGTCGCTCGAGCTCTGAGCAGCCCAGGACGTCTCCAGCCTCCGCCTCTCCCCAACCCCTTGCTTCCTTGGCTTGCGCGACACCACACTCTTGGGGGTCCCTCTACCTCTCTGGTTTCTCCTCCTCAGCCTCCGTCCTCTGCCCGTCCCATAAACATCTGTGTGCCCCAGGACTCCCTCCTTCCCCCCTCCGTATTCACCCTACACACTTTTCTGGAGCAATTCTCTATTCAGCCCTGTGGCTGCGGTTACCACTGGGATTAGTTAGGGTGATTCTGGAAACATTTAAACCCCCAAAGCTTGGTGGCTTAATACAGGCCAGGTCTCTCGCTTACATGAGGTCCATGCAGCAGCAAGAGGAAAGAAGGGGACTCGGCTCCCTCTGGTCACCCAGGGCTGCAGGCCTGATTCACTTGGCTGTCCCTGGTCCCGAATGTGTGCGCACATAGGTGCCTTTAGACAAGAGCAGGGTGGGGCAGCCTGTCCACTCACCATCCCTTCACTGGGGACCGTCGCCTGCCTGAGCTTCCCTTTCTTCGTCTGTCCGGAGGGGAGCGTGCCACCCACCTGGAGACGCTGGATGAGCCGTGACGCTGGCCAGCAGGTTCTAGGTGGGCAGGGACGGGCTTCCTTCCCTCACTCTTCTCCAGCCCGGAAAGACCCACCAGTTGGCTGAACCAGGAGTTGGGGCTGTGTCTGGAAGAAGATAGAATCAGCGCTATCACTGGCCATGTTCTCAGGGTGGCCTTGCTGCTGGGGACCGTGCAGGGACATCCCAGCCAGAGGGCAGCTGTGTGACTGGATCCTCCTCTCTCAATTCGTGGCCAGGGCATGGGACTCACTCAGGACTGACTCAGCTTCTGGCTGGCTCTCCAAGCCTGGGAAGGGGCTGCAGCATGGCTGGTTGTCAAATCCATCGTCCACGGTCAACTGGGTGACAGTGGGCATATGTCACCAGCTCTTGAAGGCAGACGGGCTGGACCCTTGGTCCTCTTCTAAGGAAGGGAGGGCTCACACTGATGGAGCACCTACTGTGTGCCAGACAGTCTCCTAAGTGCTTTAGATCCGCCATTGTTTAGGCGCCACAATAGCCCGGGAAGGAGGGGTGGCTCACCATCCCCCCTCCCACAGATTAACAGACCAAGACTTAGGAAACTCAAGATTTAAAAATTTTGATAAAAGCACAATGAAGGAGGATGCTCAAAGATTGCAGCTCTCAGGTTGATGCCCAATGGCTTACTTTTGAGCTGTCACGTGACCCACATCTTATGCCTAAGATCATATGACAGAAAGGACAGAGGTAGAGGCTAGAAACTGGAACACTCAGGCTCGCAGGCCAGAGTCCAGCCCTTTCTAGGCGAGTCCTGTTGTACAAGCTATTGTAACCTCTTGAAGACTTGGTTTTCTCATCTGTCAAATGGGCGCAATCATGCTGACTTCCCAGGGCAAGCGAGAGGGCTTTGCAAAGTGCAAAGAGCCAAGCACCCTGCTCAGATTCTCCTTCGGCTGCTCACTTGGCTCTTCTGCAGCTTCTCTGCACAGCAGCCAGAGGGATTTTTGAAACAGAAAGCACATCATGTCGCTTCCTTGCATCAAACTTTTAATGGGTTCACATACGTTCCCGGCACCCTGTGTGACCAGGCTGTGCCGCTTCCCATAGCTCTACTCTTAAGCCCCCAGCCACCTTTCAGTCCCTTTGTCACACTGTGCTCCTTCCTGCCCCAGGGCCTTTGCACATGTTCTCTCCTCTACCTGGAATGTGCATTTCTCATGCTTTTCATGTGGGCAACGCCTGCTCCTCCTTCAAATTGCAACGACAATTTTATTTTCTCAGAGTTGACCTTTCTGCTCCTCTATCTAAATTAGGTTCCCTGGGGTTTCTGTCTTGTGGCACTGTATTTCCTTCACCCTGCACGATTTGTCATTGCATTGTTTTTTAATGTCTGTCTTCTTCTTAGAACGAGCACTCAGTGAGGGCAGGCCCCACATCTGCTCTGCTCACCATCCTGTGGCAGGCCCCACATCTGCTCTGCTCACCATCCTGTCCCTGTCCCCAGCACGGTGCCTGGCACAGGAAGGGCACTGGACACTGTCAGAGGAAGGAGCAAATGTGTCTGCCCCCAGGAGGTACAGGAGAAGGGAGGGCCTGTCACACCAGCCCTCTGGGTCCAGTAGGGCAGCAGCCGTGTCTCTCACCCACCGCTGTCCCAGGTCCCCTCTGCACTGCTTCCCCTAGACGGCACCACAGCCACCTCTGCAGAGCCGGGCCCCAGATGATGAGGTTCTCCTCTCACGGGGACCACTGGGACACTGCGTGGCAACTGACCTATATTAATTGCAAGTGCGATTCGCCGTCTTGGTCCCCTCCCACCCAGCACAAAACCCCACCCTGCACAAGCACCTCGATCCATCCAAGGACGGTGTAAAAATAAAACGATCACAACTCGGCCCTCCGGGAGCCTCGGCCTCACAGCGTGTCCTGCTCTGCGGCGGACAGACAGCACCCACAACCCAGTTTGAGCAGCAGCAGCAGGAAGAGAGAAGAAAACGAGGGAGGCGTTTGCAGAGGGGAAGAGACACTGAAGAATTTCCAGGGGTGAGGGTGAGTGACATGAGCAGGACAAGGGGGAAAGGCACAAAGAGGAGGACGGGGCCAACCCAGGAGAAAAATTAGCAAAGAGCCCCTGGGGAGAGGTCAGGGACAGAGAGGCTAAAATTTTAACAAGAACAAAGGAAGCCTTTTAAAAAACAAAATGCAGATGGGAGCAGAGAAGAAAAGAGAGTCCTGGAGGAAAACTGGTCAAAAGGAGAAGAATGGGACGAAGGGACAAAACAAATGCAAAGCAAATGGAACAGACTGGCCACCCCCGAATGGGATGGGGCTGTTTGTTGAAAATGCAAACAGAGAAAGAGAAATAACACAGGAATATGCCAACCCTGAAGGTGGGAGGGTTGGGAAGGAAGGGTTGGTTGGCAAGACAGAAAGAAAGTTGAGGCAGGCCCAGGTGGCAGCTGGGGGCCCTTAGACAACAGCCGGACGGGACTCTGGGAGCTGGTGGTGCCCCAGCCGTGGGCCAGCAGTGTCCATCCTGCAGAGGCTGGTCCCGGAGCACAGCCTTTCCCGGACTGCACGCCTGTCCTGCCCTGTCAGTCCCAGGAGCCGTGGACCCCTCAAGAGCAAACTGCCCCCAAAGGCCTGGTCGAATCCATTGATTCAGTTGTCTTTCTTCTTCAACCTTGCACACAGAGGATCTCGGGTAGCTAAGGGCTCTGTCTGGAAACTCCTCGTCTCTCCCAGGTGCATCCTGGATTCTGCCTCCGAATGTACAATAAAAAGCTCGGGACATTCAGAATTACCGACTGTCCGTCTCCTCTTCCTTCATTTATTCACCATTCGCCAAGTGCTAATCGAGCACCTGCTATGCCAGGACTATTCAGCGAACGGGACGGACACAGTCCCTGCTCTGGCGCACGTGACAGTTTCTTCCTTCCTCCCATCTTTGCCTCCTCCCTTCTCCTTTGCTTTTATTCACCCCTCTGGGGTATCAGTTATTTTTGCTGTATTGCAGATCGCCCAAAACTTAATGGGTGTAAAACAGCAATAATCATCTATGATTATATCTCTTGTGGTTCTGGGGGTTGACTGAGCTCGGCTTCGCAGCTCTCCCCGGGGTCTCTCATTCAGCCGCAGTTAGACGGTGGCTGGAGCCAGTGGCGAGACCTCCTCCCTCGTGTGTCTGGTGGTTGGAGCCTCATCTGGACCTGGTAGCTGAAACACCTACACGTGGCCTCACCACGTGGTGTGGGCTTCCTTACCGCGTGGTGACTGGGTTCTAAGAAGCTGTGTCACCTTTTATGACCTACCTTCAGAGGTCGCATAGTGTCACTGCCGTTGCACTTTATTGGCAATACTGCTATGCTCTAAGGCAGTCACAAAGTTCTACCCAGGTTTAAGAGGAGGGGACAGAGACCCCACCTCTTGACAGAAGAGTGGCAAGGTCACTTGTAGGACGAGTATGTGGGAATATCTTTGGAAAATACAATCTGCCACAATTTGCCCTCTGGTCATAGTGATTCACAACGATTCACACCCACCCGTGTTAGGGGCTGAATTGTGTCCCTCCCAAAATGTATATGTTGAAGCCCTAAGCCCCGGTACCTCCAAATGGGACTGTTTTTGGAGACAGGTCCATTCACATGGTGATTAAGTTTCAATGAGGTCATTAGGGTGGGCCCTGATCCAATATGACTGGTGTCCTTCTAAGAAGAATTAGGACACAGTCATGCACAGAGGGGCACCATGTGAAGACACAGGGATAACACGGCCGTCTACAAGCCAAGGAGAGAGGCCTCAGAAGAAACCAACCCTGCCGACACCGTGATCTTGGACTTCCAGCCCCTAGAACTGTGAGGGAAAAAATTCCTGTTGTTTAAGCCCCCCAGTGTGTGGAATCTTGTTATGGCAGCCCCAGAAGACTAATTCATGTCTCCACGTGCAAAATATGTTCGTTCCCTTCCCCCAGGATCCTTCTTTATGGAATCAGCTCAAAGTCCAGGGTCTGGTCGTCTAAAATGTGCAGGTGTGGGTATGTCTCCTTAGGTGGGGTTCCTTGGGTGCATTTCCTTGAGTATCGCGCCATTCAGTAGGAAGATCTGTGAACTAAAGAAAGAAGCTGTCTGCCCTCTCCTTTGTATCCAACGGTGGGTGGGACGGGCATAGGAGAACTACCATAAGCAACTCCAAACTAAAAGGGTCGGGGAACAGGAGGCACACAGCAGTCACCGGTCCAGAGCAATTCTGAAATCCACCTGGGCACGTGTTGCCAGTTCTGGATTAGGGAAGTCCCACCGCCGGAGAAAGTTCTTGGCTTTTGACTCCACCCTCTGGGCTCTTGGTTCCCTCCTTTGAACCACTCTTGGATTTCCATAAAAAATGCACAGTGTTTGTAGCTGAGTAGTTTTTCTTAACCTGCTTCCTGCTCATAAAGATTTTTATGGTGCAAAAGTCTCTGTTTTCATCTGGTTCTCTCTCTGTCCCATTCATAAAGCCAAAACAGTTCCATTAAAAGTTGGGTGGGTTTCTCATGAATGAGTTTATAATCCGTTCCATTAGACAAAAGCCATACCCCAAAATCTCTATTTTACCTTGCGCTCCTGGCAAGGCTGCCCTTGTGATTCTTAGAGGATCAATTATTTAACAGAAAGGGTCTTCAATATAATCCTGTTAAGATCCTTAGAAAGGGTTCAAAAGGGTTTATGAGGCACCACCTTAAATCCTTCTGAGTCTTGATGAAAGGCTCTGTAGTTACACCCTTGGATTCATCTTTAAACTCTTTTCCTGGCCGGGCGCGGTGGCTCACGCCTGTAATCCTAGCTCTCTGGGAGGCCGAGGCGGGTGGATTGTTTGAGCTCAGGAGTTCGAAACCAGCCTGAACAAGAGCGAGACCCCGTCTCTACTAAAAATAGAAAGAAATTAATCGGACAACTAAAAATATATAGAAAAAACTAGCCAGACATGGTGGCGCATGCCTGTAGTCCCAGCTACTCCGGAGGCTGAGGCAGAAGGATTGCTTGAGCCCAGGAGTTTGAGGTTGCTGTGAGCTAGGCGCACTCTACCCGGGGCAACACAGTGAGACTCTGTCTCAAAAAAAAAAAATAAAATAAAATAAACTCTTTTCCTGATAGTGACCCTGGCTTTGATCTTTGCCTGGAAGTCATTTCTTATTTTGGGAGTTGTCATGTAGAGAGACTGAGAATGAACAAAGTTTTCAAACAGAGAAAATCTTGGCTTCTTTATGTTTAATAGTTCATTCTTTAGTGTCTGTTGCTGACAAAGCCAGGATTTGAAACCAGGAACTATCTGGCCTCGAAGTCTGTACTCTTGCTAATAGGCCCTCTTGCCTCTGTACAGTGGAGCCAGCAGGGATTTTGTTAAGTCCTGAAGGAAGCGTGGGACTTCAGCAGTTGGAAGAAGAGCAGGTATGTCAGGCAGGGGGTGCCACGTGGATGAAGGTACAGACAGAAAAGGAGGGAAATGCGAGGCGTGTTGGGGGATAGCAAGACAGCCAAGTGCACCGTAAATCTCTCTCCCTCTCTCCCCTGCTTTGTCCTTAAAGACCTTCAGTTTCCATTCCCTCGTGACCACACTTTATGTCCCTTTTGCAGCATACGCCCTCCAGTATCTTCCATACTGCATTCCACTCTTCAGTTGGTTGGCTCACGTGGGTTCCATCTTCCCTAAGAATGCCGTCCTCCTCTTGCCCACTTGGAGCATGGATGTCAAGGCCCAAGATGAATGTCATTCCCTCTGTGACATTCTATGTTAGTTAGGATATTCTAATTGTTATAAAAACAACCCCCAAACCTCAGTGTGTTAACACAGTAAGAGTTTACTTCTCACTCGGTCGAATGAAAGTTGGCTGGGGTGAAGCGGGTGGGCTCTGCTCCACACAGTTATGTGGGGGCTCAGGTTCCTTCTGCTCTGGGGCTACACCATCCTTTAGGATGGAGGTTTGCAAACTACAACTTGTTTTTGTAAATAAAGTTTTATTGAGACACAGCCACGCCCATTCAGTTACACTGGCAGCTTCAGCACTGTAAGGGTAGAATTGAGAGTATCTGTGACGGAGATTGCATGGTCCAGAAAATTTGGAATATTTGCCCTCTGGCAATGACGGAAGCGTGCTGACGCTTGCTCTGGGGCTCTGCAGGCCTAGGAAGAGAGTATGGCGGATGGTGGGGGAGGATTCTGTGGGCTGGACCACGAAGTGCTTCACATCACTTCCTCTCACATTCCATTGGCCACGGTTGGTCACATGACCCCCCACACTGCGAGGAGGCTGGGAAATGTAGTCTTCCTGAGCGCTCAGGAGGAAAACGAAGCAGGTCTGGCTGACCCTCGTCTCTCCGCACCTCTCCCCCTTGACTTTGCTTCTCTTCTCCCAGGTCCTCTTCTGCATGCTCCCTGTGCCAGTGCCCTCGTGGGATGGAAAGCTCCATGAAGGCAGAGACTGTGTCTGTCTCGTTTATCGCTACCCGCCTGTGCTCTCAGAACAGGTATCCCAAAAATAGTCACTGAAGAAAGGACTGAATCAGGCTTTCCTGGATGTCCTGGAGCTATTTACTTCATAGATCGCTTTAATCTGGAATTCTCCTCATTGTGTCATATTCGGTTTGTGCCTGTCCCCCCACTGACCCTCAGATTCCTCTCTCTCTGCTCACCAGTGCCACTCCAGGCTACGCCTGCATGTGGACCCTGGGCCCCGCCCTGGACACGGCTTCCTGGACAAAACAGACCCAGCCTGTGCCCTCGCAGAGCTCACGTCCTGCAGGAGACGAGGCAGTGAGCAGAGAATCACCATCATGCAAATGCATTTAAAGTGACAACGGCGATTAAATGCTCTGATAGAAGGGGACAGAACAAGTGCTCTGAGCACATCTAAGGGAGAGAGACTGGCTGTACTCCAGTGGCGCCAGGATGGCTTTCCTGAGGAGGTGACATCTGCGTTGTGATCTGAAGAATGAACAGACATTAACCAGGTGGAGGGGGGATGGGCAGAGGAGTGCCAGGCAGGGGAACAGCCCGGGCAAAGGCCCTGAGGTGGGAGGGAGCATAATGACATTATTATTAATAATCATATGACATTATTATTATCATTAATAATATAGCTCAGACTCACTGAGTACTTGCCAGGCAGCAGACAATACGGTAAGCACTTTCCATGTCTTATGTCGGTTAATTTGCACCACACTATGGGAGATACGAACTGCAGCAGAGGCTGCTGATGTCCTGCCCTATCCCTTCGGCCCACCCCAGAGGTCACCTGAGGACAGTTCTCATACTTGCTGGCAGCTTCCCGCATCTCCCTGCAGCCCTGGAAGTTGCAGGCTGAAGTGGCTGGAGTTAATGCTTCCCTTCGCCCATGACTGACGGGACCTGGGGGATAAATACCCCCGCTTCCTCGCCCCTTGGGGGGATTCTGAGGCAAGCCCTACCCACGCTGCCTTTCAGAGGCCCCCAGGGGATGGCGGCCCTGCTGTCCACAGGGGTGTCCCCGCATCAGCGCACACTTTATCGGCTTTTTTCCCTTCACTGTCTCACTTCCCCACTCCCTCATGCTACGTCTGGGGGCGCCTCCAAAATAAACCACTTGTTCCTGAACATCTGTCTCAGAGCCTGTTTTTGGAGGAACAAAAACCAAGATGCTATTCAGTATCCCATCTACTAGATGAGGAAACTGAGGCACAAAGGAGTTTGTAGAGTAGCGAGGAAACACAGAACTGAAGGCAGGTCTTTGAAACTAAAGCTCCAAAAATGTGTGTGTGCACGTGTGTGTGTGTGTGTGTGTGTGTGTGTGTGTGAGTGTGTGTGTGTGTGTGAGAGCCAGGGGAGACAGGGGGAAGATGAGGCCAGTGAGGTGGGTGTGCAGGCCAGGGCAAGGATTTGGGTCACTAACCTACAGGCACAGGAGGCCTTTGAAGGCCTTTAGGCGGGCAGAGTGACATGTTTTGATGATGTGGGGACAGGGTCACCCTGGTGACCCAGGCAAGCCCAGATTAAAGTGGCCTGAGCAGATGTAAGGGGATAGTTAGGGGGCTTTGAGGGTCATTCTGGGGGCCCCGGGGACCCACCCGGCAGTAGCCACGAGCTCACTCTTTGGTCTTCGGAGCTCTGGGGGGCACCATGCAGGCCAGTGCATAGTGTTCGTCTCTCTAAGGAGGACACACACCACCTGCCTCTGTCCCTCCCCTCCCCATGCCCCCTGTCCCTCCCTCTTAGGTCATAGAGTCCCCTCTTTACCCCGCTCCAGGATCTCTGTTGGGGAGGGCCCACACTGAGGAGCCTGGCACCCCCTTACCCAGCCGGGTCTGCAGCTGCAGCAGGAAGGCCAGCCCAACCTCCTGACCGGCCGGCGCAGGCCCCAGAGGCGAGCACGTGGCCAGGCGGGTGCCACTGTCTGCCCCAGTGCCCTGTGCTCGCCGCGCCGCTGAGCAGATGGTCTTGTAAGTGAGTGGATCCAAACGGGGCTGGAGGGTCTGCCGGCCCCACCCTCTCCTCCTTTGCCTCCGCTGGGCTCCACTGCCCTTGCCCGCTGTCCTGGAGGGGCCGAGCTCTCCTGGCCAGGGGCACTGGTAGCATGGGACGAGGCAACGTGTGACACAGCCCAGGAGTCCAGTGGTGCAGGATATGGGGGACACAGATCCCCTGGGCTGTGGTGCTGCTGCGGCAGGACTGGAGGTGGAGGAGGACAGGAGAGTGGCAGGGGTTTGGGCTGCTCTGCGGGTGCCTGGGGGAGCCCCTGGCTACACAGTGAGCCCCACCCTGGGTGGCTTGTGGTGGCTGCAGGACCTCCATTGTCGTCCCCAAAGAGCATTTGCTGAAGGCTGCTGTGTTCCCGGCCCTCAGTAAGTGCCCCGTCCGGTGTTACCCAGCCCTCTCCCACCTCAGAACCCCACACCCTGGGGGGTCTGCTCCAGCCCCCTGGCTGGCGTTTCCAGCTCCCAAAAGTCACAGTGTTTCTCATGTGGGTTTTACTTGCAGCCCTGAGAAATGCCCTCCAGGGTGGCTGCTTCCCTGCAGGCCTGTCCTCAAACGTCCCCAGCACGGCGTCTTCCCTGGGAACCTGCTTGTCTGCCTGTGACCAAACGAGCAGAGGTTCTGTGCAGTTGCCACTCCCTGTGTGCTTGGGAGTTGGCTTCACCTCTGAGCCTCTGTCTCCTCATCTGTAAAATGGGCGCAATCACGCCCACCTTGAAAGGCTGTTGTGAGGGTTAGAGGAGAGGAAGGAGGGAAGAAGCCAGGCACAGAGGCAGGGCTGATCAGGGGCACATCTGCCTTCCCTCCAGCGGGCCGCGTGGCTGGGGCAAGTCGTGCGCTGAACCTAAGCGGCCTTAGCCCTACAAGCCCTGCACAAGGAGGGGCGGGGAGCAGGGAAGGCGGTGTGGTGTGTGAGTTGCTGTGTACTGGGGCAGCTTGTGCCTGCATCTCCCCGTCCACACAATATAAGTTTTGCCCCCCCAAGCTCTGGCAGTCTGGGGGTCCTGGAGCCCCCGTGCCCTACATAGTTCTCCCTCCCTCCATCTCTCACTTCAGAGGGTTGGGGGGTTGGGAGGGGGCCGGCCAGGGTGGTGCCTCCTTCAGGCCTTTGCTCTGGTTTTGCAGCCTCTGGGTGGGCTGGGGGGCCCCAGGCCTGCCCCTGCTCTGTGGGGAAAGCTGGACCCCCACCTTAACTCAGGCTCAGCCCTGGGCAGGGCCCCCATATCCCGGTGTCTGCCACTGTCTCTCAGGGACGGGAGCCCCAGCGCCGTGCGGAATCTCAGGAGAGTAATGGCAGCCAAGGAGGCCCTGCTGAGAGCTCTGGCTGCAGGGTGGGGGCTGCTGCAGGATGGGGGCTGCTGCAGGGTGGGGGCTGCTGCAGGGTGGGGGCTGCTGCAGGATGGGGCTGCCCCAGCCAGAGCACCATGTTGGCTGGCCCCCCCCACCCCGTGTGCCCTGCAGGCTCCCACGGCACGTCTCACCCAGCACGGGCCCAGCAAGGCAGGAACGCCCACCCAGCGTCCAGTCGTGTGAGCAATGATGGTGCCAGCACGGGCTGGGTGTTCTACAGGTCTCGCCGCGGATGGATGCTCAGCAACCACCTGGGTAGTGGTGTGGGGCCCATCCCATTTTACGGATGAGGAAACTGAGGGTCAGACAGACTTGCCCAAGGTAATCCCTAAGTGTGTCTGCTGCGTTCCGGGGGCTGCGTTATCACAGACGGCATCAATGGTCCTATCCAACCTCCCATTTTCCAGAGGGCAAGGACCGAGGCCCGGGGAGCATAGGGTTACACAATGGCAGTAGTGGAGCCAGGACTCAGCGAACTTCCTTCCTTACCTCTGACCCCGCCTCTCCTGCCTTCCACAGATGCTCAGGGGCGCTCTCCTTTGCGCAGGCGCCGTTGCCATCCGGAGTTCCCACCCGACTCTGCCCACCCCTCACGCCACAGGCCTCCTGGGTTGTTCTCCACATCCACAGGCTGGGCCCAGGCGTGGGCCAGGTCCTTCCTGGGTGGCAGGCAGGGGGCTGAGCCAGAACCGCTGTCTATCAGCTAAGCTGTAGGGGGTCTGGGGGAGGCCACTGGGTGGGCTGGAAAGAGCACAGGTTCCCGTCCCGGCCCCAGGGAGTCCTGCAGGGCTCTGAGCCTTGTTGCTCGGTAACTGTCTGTGAGCCAAGGAGTGAGTGGGGAACCACAGAGGACACCTGCTCCCCTCACCCCGACTCTGAAGTTACATCACCCCCTTCCCCAACCCAAGCACTCTGAGTACTTCCTCTCACCGGCAGTGCCCAGGAGCTCTAGCCTTTCATCCTGCCAGGCTCTTCTCTGCCTCAGGACCCTTGAATGCGCTGTTCCCGCATGGCTGACACACAGTGCCCAGCTCCCCTGCCCAACTCCCACCCTCCACATCTCAACTGAGAGGTTTTGGCTGGACAATCTCCTCCTTCACAGGTCTCCTCTGGAGCCTTGTTCAGAGGGCTCTAGTCTTTTCTTTCAAGCAGGTTTTACAATGTGTGATTATACGTGTGCTTGTTAACTTGCTTTCTGTATCCCTCCCCTCTAGCATGGGTGCTCCATGCAGCAAGGAGAGGGGTCTCACCTGTCCTGTCCAGCCCTGAAGAGCCTGCACCCAGAGCAGTGCCTGGCCCATGGCTGGTGCTCAAAAAGCCAGGGCTGACTGGAGCTGGGGCCTGGGCCGGGGCTGGTCACTAGGCCCCTCTCGCCTGCCTGCTGTGCTCGCGAAGCCAAGAAGTCAGAACCACGGGACTCTAAGGGACTACTACTACTGCTACTCTGAGGCTACTCCAGCCTCTTGCCAGGCCTCTCTGGGCCACTCTTCCCAGGGGCCACTCGTGGGGGGCCCAGGCCTTGCAGCCCCAGAGCCCCTTTGGATAAAGGATGGGAGTGTCGACTCTGGAATTATCTAGGATGGGGCAACAGCAGCAGTGGCAACAATGCTAACAACATGAACGCAGCTGGTGCCAGCAGGGGCTGAGTGTTCTACGGGTATCGCCATGTTTTGAGTCCTTGGCAGGCATCGGAGGTGGGAGATGTTAGGTCCCGGAGAGGTGTCGTGACTTGCCTGAGGTCACCGGTGAGGAAGGGGCTGAGCAAATGTTGCCCCCAGAAGCTGTCTGACTCCAGAGCCCCGAACGCCGTGTGTGGGCAAAACAGCTCCACGCTCTGCTCCCCGGGGGCATTGCCACCTCCTGCCTGTTAGAGCAGGAAGCTGCTGCGGGGGGGCTGTGGGGGGGGGACCCCAGCTCCCTCAGGGAGTTTTCTGAGGTTCACAGGTGCCGGGAAGCGGCTGCGGGCATTCCTGGAAGGCTGCTCTTGGGTGCAGGTCACAGGCCCACTGTGTCCTCAGCGTGGACGGGAACGTTGCCTCGTCTTCCCCGGGGTGGTCGTGGAGGTTGAGTGAGAAGAAAATATTTATTGCTTGAAGAGGACTTGGGGGAGATCCTGGCCCCCAAGGGGGGCTCATAAGGGTTGCTCCCCTTACCCACGCCCTCCACGCACTCCTGAACCCCAACACCCCCGCGGAAATGGAGCGACTGTTTCAATCCACCGTGAGGCGAAGGGTGGAGACGAAAAGGGCTGAGATGCCGAGGAGTCAGCCCTGGGTCCCGGGGAGAGGCCGCGTCAGAGGGAAGCCAGGTGAGTCATGTCACCTGTTCTGCGGTGCGCTCTCCCCTTTTGTGAAATCGGGTGCAAAACACCCACTTCAAAGAGCTGCCACATAAAATAAAATGGAGACACAATGTGTGAACCGCTGATGTGCATTTCTTAGGATACTTGTTCATGAAACTTTCTTGATCTTTGCTTGAAAACATTCTTTTGTACCAGCAAGACTCCACCATGGCCTGGATCCTGCATGCTCTTGATTTTAATCTCATCTTGCAAATCACATGGTGCCTAAGGAGTTTCTGGGCCTGGCACCGTGAGCTCAGGGTAGGCCTTATGTCAGGATAGTGGATGCCTCATGTTGGAATGGCTTGGGCAGTGGAAGATTACGTCATTTTTATCCGTGGACCAGTTCCTTTCCGGGCACTCGTACCCGGCGTCCGTGCAGGCTGGAGAGGGTGTGTCCAAGGCAAGCAAAGCATCGTGGTGTCCGCCTGGGAACGAACCTCCAACTTAGCCCAGGCTGCCAGGCCGGGCCAGCCTGTCCTCCACTTCTGTGTGTAGAGCCCTGCTTCAAATGTATCTTCATTTTATTTACTCTTCTCAAACCTGAAATTAATAAATAACTTTTGAAGCTATAGCAAAAAACAAAAAACAAAACAAAACAGCTGCAGCCGCAGCCGCGGTGGCAGCAAGGCCGGTGCGCCCAGGCGTGGGGCTCCTCCGTCTCCTCTGAGCAAGGCGGAAGGCGCCCTGGCCTTGGGGGGGAGATCCCCACGCGAGCTGAATCCTGCAACCCTCAGAACAGCAGGCTCCTCCTGGATTGTGAGCGCGGCGGACCAGCTTTCCTGGGATTTTAGGAAAACAGACGAGCTCCGAGCACAACTGGGCCGCGGCAGTTATTTTTTTTTTTTTTTTCCTCTTTTGCCTTCAGCCGTGGCAGCCTGCTCCTGATTTCTCTGGAAAGGCAGCTCCTAATTAGAATGGATCGAAGAGTCTTTGCTTCAGCTTTGTTCTCAGTCCCGATTGAATCGTTGCTTTAGGACTTAATCTGGTGCAATCGCCGGCTGGCTGGTACCCTTGGTCCTCCGAGCTCCTCGGGGGCTCAGGCAGGCTGGCGCCCGGGGCGGGGGGCACGGAGAGCCCCCCGGGGCCACTTTGCACCCTCTCACTCCAGGCCTCTCTTCCTTTTCTCTGGCCCCCACCCCCACTTGCTTTCTCTCCCTCTAATTTCCTTTCATTAACGACCCAGAGGCTGTCCGGGGTGCCAGTCCCTGCTGGGGGGAGTGTAAATTGGTACAATTTCTCTGGAGGGCAATTTGTCAAGTGCTATTAAAAGCCTCAAAAAAGTACGTAGGCTTTGACTCGGAAAGTCCCTTCTCGGAATGTAGAAATAATTGGACAGGGGTCCCCTAATATGTGCAAAAGGACGCTGCCCTTGGCGCTTTTCATGAGTGACCACCTGGAACCCTGGTGTCCTTCAGGAGGAAATCATTAACGTGGTCCTGTAACACATCGACTGGAAAAAACCTTCTGGAGGCAATGGGGAAATCTGAATGTGGACTGAATAGTAGATGCCCCTACAGAATTTCTGTTAATTTTATTAGGGTCCGACAATGACCTTGTCGTTGGTTTAGAGGCAACATGGCTGGAGAGCCGGTACTTGGTTTCAGCTATTATGACAACAATAACGGCAGCGGGTACAGGACGGAGGGACTGTGGCAGGATCTTGAAAGTTCTCAATCCGGCTGTCTGGCAAATGAGTGTTCATTGTGCTATTCTCTCTATTTTTATGTAGGTTTTACAATTTTCATGATTTCAAAAGAAATAAAATGACCAGATAAACTATGTCGACAAGATAGTGTTAAGTGAAAAGAAATAACTTCCAAATAGTGTATATGGCATTATCACATTTTTTTGGTTTCTAACTATGTACATATTTCTACATGCAGAGGAGAGAGGTGGAAGTACACGCACTCGCGTGGTAATGGTGGCCATCTCTGAGTGGCAGGATTTGAATAATTTCCACTTTCTTCTTTATACTTTTCGGGAGTTTCTGACTTTTTTTTTTTTTTTTTTTGCAATAAGCATACATTACTTTCATACTCATTCAAAAAAGCAATAGTTAACTGCAGAAAATTTGGAAATCACCTACTATGAATTGGGCATTTACTATATCATGCCTTTAAAAGGTTCCACATATCATAATCCACATGCAAAAAATTGGTAAGGCTGGTGATGTTATTGGTAAGGCTGGTGGATAAATGGGAAAGCTGAGGATCAGAGAGGGCAAGTGCCTTGCTCAAGGACACACAGCTGCAATTCTAATTCTACTCTTCTGATGCGAAGCCAGTGATCTTCCCACTAAACCCTGGCTGCATCTAGAGGACCAACGAGGAGTGTGAGAGGTAGTCCCTGCCCTCCAGAAACCCACCCTGTCTTTGCTCTCTTGGCTCCTCGCCCCCACAGTCTGCTCTGTCACTCTCTTCGATTTTAGAACCAGTTACATAATGGCTTTGGTGAGAATGTACTTTTTCCCCTCACATGACAGGTGAAACTCGAAAACTGCCCGTTCAATATTTTCTCCTAATGAGCCTTCCCAGTCTTCTTGCCTTTTTAGGGTGGAAACGCGCTCTCTGCCATCGTCCTCTGCGTATCGTCGGCTCTGTTTACCGGCAGGGCGGGAGAGTGAACGGGCCTCGTATACACAAATATCAGACGATCCACAGAGGCCGGCAAGCCCGAGTTCTTAATCCTGGCTCCATCACCAACAATTCGCAACCGAGGAAGTCACTCTCTCTGTGTTTTCTCAGTCTCAGAAGTAAATAAAGGATAACACACTTTAAAAATCAATTGGTGTTCTGAGGAAAAAGAACGGGTGTGTCGGGGGTGAAGACAATTCTAAGTTGGGCTGAAAACGTGTTTCCGCAATTTTTGCTAATGCTGGAGACGGCCAAGACCTTGTCCCAACCTGCCCCCATCAGCTCTGGCTGGACCTGCTCTCCTTGCCCCCGGGCACCTCCTCTCCCACCCCATCCTCCCACTCCTCCAGGCTGATCTTCCTAAAGCAGGAATCCAGGTGAGTCACTTCTGTAAACACCCTTTAATGGTTCCCCACTCTCTTCTGGAAAAAGCCCAACTCCTCTGCTCTGGGTAGGAAGAGCTCCATGTTCTTGCTTTGTCCTTGTTTCCAACCCCTCACCTGCTGGGCACCCCTCCATCCCCCAACCCTGCACTGGATGCAGTCCCCCAAGAGGGCCCCCAGCTTCATGCCTCAGGGCCTTTGCACATGCTTTGCTTCTCTTTGTCTGGAATTCTCTTCCCGGGCTAGCATTAGCTATTTCCCTGCAAGGTCCCTGGAAACCCTCCCTGCCCAGCAGACTTGGAGCTCCTCCGGGACACCACCTCAGTCATCCTTGATCCCCAGTGTGCGGCAGGATCTGCACAGAGAGGAAGGCTGGGATGGGAAGCACAGGTGCAAAACCACACCTCCAGCGTGGACAGAAATCCTGCAATAGAGGTGGCCTAGCATAGTTTTCAGTTCCCACCCTGGGCTAATTGGACCTGTGCTTACTCTCACCCTAGTTCGGGCTGGGAAGTTTTTAGTTTTCAATATTCCATTTTTAAAAACACAACATTTTAGCAAGAAAATGGATGTATTTTATTTATAGACACTGCAGCAGGCTGCCTCCTGCCCCCAAGTTTCCTCGCAGAAGACGGTCTAACCAACGTGCCTTCCCCAGCCATGGAAAACTACAGGGCTACTCTCAAGGCAAACACCGTCCTGGCGAAACCAAGGGTCCAGGAAAACCCGCTGAGGTGCTGCCTCTCGTATCATCCACACCTGAAGGGGGGACTTTCTGTGGTGGCGGAACCCCAACAAAGGACTCAGCAGGAAAGGCATTGTTTCTGTGTACCCCCCTCACCTGGGCTTCCCCGCCCTCTCGGCAGGGAACCTTATGAGGTCCAGAGGCAGCCAAAGATGCTGCAGAAGGGCCGGCTTCACGCAGCCTTGGACGACAACAGGCCAGGCCAGGCCCCGGCCCTGGACCACCTGGAGGACGATGAACAGAACCCTCCTCCTCGATCCTGCAGGAGACAGGGGGGCGGCTCTTTGCCCTCCCACGGCATTTGGGAGAGGCTGGCTGGGGCACTTTTTGGGTTCCACTGGAGTTTGGAAATCAAGTGTTGACTCACCTTTCTCTTGCAATCCATGCGGTTCTCAGGCAGGGACCGAGTCCTAGTCCCCTCTGTGTCCCCCAGTGTCCGCACACAGCCCGTGCTTGTCTCACTGAGGCCCTGTGCAAGGAGGAGGTCAAGCTCCACCTCTGGGGGGCAACGAACCATGCATACCTACAAAGTGCCAGGTGCTCTGACCTCTTCCAAATCCTGCTTACACGTCACCTTCGCAGTGAGGTCTTCCCTGACTTCCCCATTTAATACTTCGCCCCACCCCTGGCCTGCTGCCACCAGACAGGCTGCATCGTTTACCTGTTCGATTGAACACCTCTCTCATCCCTCTAGAACGCAAGCCCCGAGAGTGGGGTTTTTTGTGTTATTCACTGACAAATCATCAGCACCTAGAACAGGGATTGGCACACAGTAGGTGCTCAGCAAATGCTTGATTTAAGCATTCGCTCAGCAAATACACTCATTCAAGAATGAAGCCTGCAGACACAGCATGCATTTCGTAAATGTTTGCTCATTGAGAACAGGGTCTCCAGGCAAGTGAGGTAATTAACAGTCACTTGCTAGGTTCCAAATAGGGCCGGCACTATGAGGATAAAAAGCTATGATGTCTGTCCTCCACTGGCTTGCTGTTGTCTTTGGAATAAAATCCCAATTCCTCCCACTGTGGACCCTGTCCTCCCTTTGCTTTTCTGGCACATAGCAGACGATGGCTTCACTGGCCTTATGTTCCTTGACGTTCTAAGCTTGTTCGTGCCTCAGGGCCTTTGCACATGCCATCCTTGCTGGATGGCTCATCCTCTAGATGCTCATGTGGCCGTCACATCTCAGCTCAAATATCACTTCTTCTCAGGGTCCTTCCTGCCCACCCAACCCAGTTACCCCACAAATCACTTCCTATCACAGCTCCATTTTATCATCTGCATTGTCTGAAATGATCTGAAACATTTCATTACTTATAGAACCAGTTTACTAGGGAATCTCAACTCAGTGGGCTCCAAAGCTGACCCATGTTACTTGTCCTAACTGCCTCACTGTGTCACACTCTGCCGAGGCCCCTTCGGGCTGGGTCCGTCCAACACGTTTTGGGCACTTAGTCATTAAAACACAGACCAGGCCAGTTCAGAACTCCCAGTCTTTATTCAAACCTCTTTTCCAGAAGGGTGGGGAGGGGAGCAAGATCTTTTTCTCTTTCTCTCCTGGAAGAGAGGGGACCTGGAACACAGGGACCGGGGATGAGCCGCATGTTTCCTCACAGGCCTGCCCCTCGCCTGGTTCCATCTGCTGCCCCCTCCGTGGAGATGGGTGCCTGGTTGTTCGAGGCTGAGCCTCCTCCCTTGCTGGGGTCTCCTCAGGAGCGGGCGGCCACGTCCCCCTCTGGGCTGCCCGTGGAACAGGCCCCTGCGCTCTTCCAGGTGGGAGGCGGCTCCCTGCCCAGCACCTGTCTGGACGCATGACTGCTCCCACGTGTCCTACAGGACCCTCTTTGGGAGCACGTACTTACTTGCCCCCTTCCGCATACAGCCCCTGCCCTCCCGCTGCTGGTGCAAGCTTCTCCCCACGCCCCTCCCATCGGGATCACCCGGAGCGAGCCAAGCACGACTCTAGGGTTGTGTGCTGGGCGCCCCAAGGACACCTCACCACCCTGTGCCTGCAGCTGGCATCGGGTTCCTGCAGCTCAGCAAGCATCCGGCTGGGGTGTGCCGTGCCAGCCTCCTCTCCTTGGCAGCCTCCTCGGTCCCAGGATTCTCCTGGGGCCTCTTTCACTTGGCTCCGGGGGCAGGGGAAAGTGGGGCGGGGGGGGCGCCCACTCGCCAACACCGTCCGCCCTCAGTCCTTTCTCTCTGCGCCGCTCCAGGCTTGCACAGAGGGAAGAGCGGGGAGCGGAGGGGCTGGGTGGCTCACGGCAGCCAGGCCAATGCGGCCGCTTCTACCAGGCCACAGGGAAGGGCCTGGCCTTAACTTTTCGTGACCTCTTTAGGAAGCGGTTTACTTAGCATCTCCTTGCCCACAGCTGTGGGCCACAGTGACCAATTCTGGGGCAACTGGAAACGCGTCCCTCCGTGTCCCCTCAGGTACGGTGGGCCTCCCTTCTGGAGCACGTGACACGAGAACAGCAGCTTGGTGTTGCTGGTGCCCAGAAAAACGCTCGGCGCATCGCAGGCCCTATTTCCTGAAGGAGTGACGTGGCAGGAAGACTGCCGTGGCCGCGCGGCTTCACGCTCAGTGACAGAGAGGAAGGGGGCGAGGGCCTGACCTCGGCTGATGCCAGGTGTCCGGATGCCCGGACGCCCATTATTTCACTTCTCACGATGACCTTGAGAGGCAGGCTGGCCTCCACCTGCTCCTGGCCGAGCTCAGGAGGTGGCCGAAGCATCCGCGATCCTGGCTCTGCCGTCCCTTGGCTGCGTTTCTTAGAAATTCTCTGACTCCAGGTCCTCATTTATAAAAGTGGGGTGACAACACTCCACGTTGTAAGGACAAAATTAACTAATACATGTGATGTGCTTAGCTTGTGTAGAGACATGGCGGGTCGCAAATGGGGACCAGAGTAATTTCCATCATTGTCGCTATCGTCGGGACGAACCTAGGTCTGTGTACCCTAAAGCCGGCAATCTCTGCACCACGTCCCCCCACCCCGGGGCGATGAGGCCCTCTGGGCACAGGGGCTGAAAGAAGCCAAGACCGCCCCCCGCCCCCGCACCGTGCCGGAGGTGACAGTCAGAGAAGGCCTTGGATGCCAGACCGCAGCCGTGGGCTGATGTAAAAGGCAACCAGGAACCTCTGTGGTCTTTAATCAGGGGAGTGAGACGACGAGACTGGTGTTTTAGGAAGATTAATCTGGCAGCAGAGACAGGACGGAAAACAGTCCAGCTGAGTGCAGGGAAGGATGCTGCTGCCGGGCTCCCTGAGAGGCGGCTCATTAAAGCAAAGTGGCCGGGCTCTGGCCCCCTGCGCGCTCAGGCTTCCCGGCAGCTGGGAGAGGCTGGCCCTCCACTAAGACACGGGCACCAAGGCCGGCCGGCAGAGGGCACTGTTCTGTCGGTGACAGTAGCCACCTCAAGGGAGCTCTGGCATCTGGGTACCCGGGAGCAGGTAGCAAAACCGAATGGTTAGAATAGGCGAGGCCATCAGCCCCATCCCAGCTCCGGGGCAAGTCCCAAGCTGAGCGTTTTAACAGGAAGTCACAAGCCGGTCCAGGCCCTTTCTAAACCCTCTGCGGGGTTTGCCTTCTCAGTGGAAGGCCCGGCAGGGAGGCTTGCACACGCAGTCGCCGGGCCGCGCGCGCAGGGTGGGCAGGAACACCCACTCTAGCAAGGCGAGGACCTGCAGCACCAGCGCGCCGCAGGAGGGGGCGCTGCCGGGGTTCCGAGAGGGGCTCCTGGGCTGCTCTGGCACCGACGGCACCGCAGCAGCCCAAGTGCAAAACGGAGCCAGGGCTGCCCTGGCCAAGAACGGAAGGAGCTGCTGCTTCTACATTGTCTCCTAATTTTATTTAAAGCTGTCATGATATATTGGAGGCACAGAGGCAATTCCATCTTCTCTCCTCTTCCAAGGAGACGGAGCGCAGGCCAGGTTCGCCGCAGCACCCGCCGCTCCCCCGTGCGGAGCGATCCACTCACCCCTTCACACCAGCGCGCGGAAAACTTCCACCTTCTCCCGGTACAGGTGGCGGAACTGCTTGGCCAGACAGTGGAAAGGCGCTTCATAGTTCTCCATCTCCTTCTGTCGGGACGGTTCAGAAAGGCGGCCGTTATTTTCCCAGCCATCGAAGACCCCCAGCACTCACTCAACGCTTACCTGCGTCAGGCGCGCCCGCCCCCTGCCTCGCCCCTCGTCGCACCATCTGCGGTAGTACTGTCCTTACGCCGATTTTACAAGAACGAAACTGAGACGCGGACAGATTAAGGTAATTTACAGCAAGCCACGCACCTTGCAAATGGTGGCGCTGGGGCCTCAGCACAGGTCTGTTTCTATAGAGCCTGCACTTTCAGCCACTCTCACGGTATGTGGGACAGGATGTTAAAACGAGACCTTCCTCACTCAGTTTTGATGGAGGCTCCAAACGGCAAAACAAAGTAACAGACGGCAAGGAACCTCCTGCTCCCAAGGAAGAGCCAGACAGGGGGTGGCGGTCCCCCTCTACCTCCAGGTCAGGGTTGAAGAAGCCAGAGGAGAGAACTTCAAGAAAGTGGCTAGCGCTGTAGCATTTCCCCTGGGGAGGGGCGCCTCTCCCTCATGTGGAGTCAGTGGGAGGCTTTTAAGAGAAAGCTTGAGCTCTGGGAGGCCAGGCTGCTGCTGGACCGAGGCCTGGAAAGAATCAAGGTGAGGCCGGGGCTGGCCAGGCCGGGAGGGGGCCTCCAGGGGACAGGCCCTCCAGGGTGAGCATGCACAGGCTGCAGAAGGAAGAAAACAGCTGCTGCCCTCTCACCCTTTGTGTGTGCACATGCGTTTTTAATTTTCTCTCTTTTTTTTTGAGAAATAAGTTGGCAGAAGAAAGAACCCACTACTTTTAAGACAGCAGCTCCAGCTATGAATGCACAAGAACCTGTTTTGAAATGATCCTTGGCAGCTGGCAGAAGTACAGCCTTGATAAGAGGCAGTGAAACATCCAAATGAAACGGAAGAAATTCCAAAGTGAAGAATGTTCCAGAACTCATCAAGCTCAGTGCCTTTGTTTCACAGATGAGTAGTCTGGGGCCCAGCGGGTGAAGTGGCCCAGCTGGTTGGTGCAGAGCCAGTCTAGCATCCAGATTCCCTGATTTGAGAAGAGCCGCCTGTCCACGAGGCCAGCCGGGACGAGAAATGTGCAAAGGAAACCAGGTCCCGTGGAGAAAGTCACCTGGACTTTCTAGCAAGGGAAATCCTAAGCAAAGGAAAGAGCTGCCCGAGAGCAAGGATGGCGGTGGCAACGCTGAGAGTGTGCTGAGGAAGGAGTGGACAGCGTACAGCCGAGACGAGCATCTACACTAAGCTCACAACTGCCGAGGACCTGAAAGCCGTCACCCTTCAGTTGGACGTAAGAAAGGATTCAGTTATATCTCCCAGGCACCTCTGGTTACGCACAGCGGAAGGTCCTAGGCAACACAAATGTCAAAGAGTAAAACACCACCTCTGTCAAAAGCAGCGGTAATATCGAACAGAAAGAGAATGCGGCCTACACAGCACACGCACAAGGACTTCTAAATGGATTCAAAAGCTCTCCAAAGCGCGGTCTTGGGAGAACCCAACATAAAAAGGAATCCAGTGCAGGCGAGCCTCTGTAGACACCGTGGAGAGCTGCTGAAACACGGAAACGGAACCGTTTTCCACAGGCACTGAGAGGCTTGCCAGTGACAGGAACCCTTCTGTCAAATGACTAATCACACTCTCGCTCACAAGTGTGGACACCTGTAGCGTGTCTGTTAGAGCGAAGCATCCTTAGAGCTGGCTCGGACTAGTGCTCAGTCTGGCCTGGAATTCTGTCCCGGAGAGTCCCTGGCAGGCTCTGTGGGAGGCCAGAGCACCCTTTCTAGAAAGCCCAAGTTTTCAAGCTGGAAAGGCCTGAGTCCGAGTCCTGGTTCTAGCCCTCGGTAGCCGTGCGGCCCAGCAACGCCGCACACCCTTCCTGAGGCTGTTCGCCACCTCGCCGCGGGGGCAGGAGTGCTGCCTGGTAGGGCTGTCGTGACGCCTAGACAGCTGATGTGTGCAAAACACCGAGCACACAGTAGGCCTTCAGTGGTCCCTATGGACCATTCTTGCAGCAGTTGTCTGCATTTGATACTATCCAGCTCCTTATAGTGATGAACAATTTTTACAAAATTTTAACTTCTGTTTAAAGAAATACCTGTTAATTTTTTTGGTCTGAAAATGTCAAATATTGAGGAGTGTCAGAAAGTCAAAGCACCACAGCGGGACCTCCTGTGGGTCAGCAGGATGATCACTGCTGCTCTCAGGAAGGAGAGAGAGGAGACGGGCTTGGCGTGGGGCTTGGCTGCATGTCAGACTGCATTTGGTTGTATTTCCTTTTTAATTACAGCTTTCTTAACCGAGTTGCCAGTGGCGCTTCTGTGAGCGTCAACTCAGGGGGGACTAGTTAACGTGCACAGTTAATACCAAGTGCTTAACTGCAGCCTCTTCCAGCATAATTTATACCCACTCGTTTCAGCACCTGAACAGAGTTTAAACACGCAGCCCAGTGGCCTTCGGTGACTCATGTGTTGGAAGTGGGTTTTAATTTTTGAGTCCTATCAAGAGTTCTGGGGAATATGGGATATTGGGGTGAGGGGACAATTCACAAATGTGAATGGAGGAAGAGGGAATACTGAAATATTGTTTTCTGTGGGTACTACGGCTTACTGCCTTGCTCAAACGTGTGCTGCACAAAGGATGAGCAACCTTCTATGCAGGAGAAGCTCGCTAATGTGAACTTTATTAATTTAGCATTTGTGATAATTGGACCAGAGGCAAGGGTGACATTTTCTCTGTGTAAGTTATGAATACAAGGATTTAATGAGTAATAATAGTATAAACAAGATTATTAGGGGGAACATTTATACTTAAAAAAGCTAACATTTACTGTGCGCCAGATTTCATGCTAAGTGTTTTATATTCATCCTCTTACTTCTCATATTTATTACTCAATGAGGGATGTATTTTATTATCCCCATTTTACAGGCGAGGAGCCCGAGGCACCAAGAGGTTAAGTAACATGCAGGGTCCATGCTACCTGTACTGCTACTCTCCATCGGGGGTCGGAGGCCCTGCGTTTAACCGCCACACTGTTCTTAAGGAAGTATGCCGTGTGGGGGGCTTTTTTTTTTTTTTTTTAGACAGAGTCTCACTATGTTGCCTGGGCTGCTAGAGTGCCGTGGCATCATCCTAGCTCACAGCAACCTCAAACTCCTGGGCTCAAGCGATCCTCCTGCCTCAGTCTCCCGAGTAGCTGGGACTATAGGCATGCGCCACCATGCCCGGCTAATTTTTTCTATATATTTTTAGTTGTCTGATTAACTTCTTTCTACTTTTAGTAGAGACGGGGTCTTGCTCTTGCTCAGGCTGGTTTCGAACTCCTGAGCTCAAACAATCCGCCCACCTCGGCCTCCCAGAGAGCTAGGATTACAGGCGTGAGCCACAGTGCCCGGCCTGGGGGGGGCTTTTAAAAGTTCCGACCCGCACAGCAACTGAATAGAAGTATCGGTCAAGTTTCACAGATGCAAGCACAGAAGTGCCTGAGTAGAAGATTCCTCCAGGATAGTAACTAGCCCACTGATTCTTTTGGGCCAAAGAATCGGGACAGAGAGGTCCAAGTTAACAACCAGGGCTGTGCCAGGCCTAGTGGGTCTCCCCAGCAACTCTGGCGAGGGGCGCGGCTGCCAGTACCTTGCCTCTGCTGGCTCTGAGATGGATGTTTCTGGGACACCTGCTCTTGCAGGTGAACGTTCACTTGATACCCATCCCAGTGAAGTCTCACACAAGGTGTCTGGGGCAACCTGGTCACATGACTACATCCTGGCTGCAGGGAGGCTGGGACTTCAAAACTCCCAAACGTAGGGAGCAGAGTCCGCAGCGTTAGACAGCCAAAATCATGGTAGAGGTGTACTAAAGATGCCAGTAACAAATCACTCCTGGCTTCCCACTAATGAGGACTCCTGCTGATTTTTCTGGAGGGTACTTTGTGGCCTGGAGTCACCCGGGGGCTGCAGCAAGGACAGGGAGCACTGGTGGGAATTAGAAGCCACGAATCCTAGTCCTGGCTCAACCCTTCACTGGTCACACGACCTCGGGCAAGTCACTTGACCTCCTCAACCTGAAATGGGAACTGTGGGGCCGACTCCTGGTACACAGGACTGATGTGAGGGTTGAAGGCAATAATGTTCCAACACCACCACAACCCATAATTTCTCGTGCAAACGTCAAGGGTCACGATCACTGTGCACAATACACTTATATTTCTTACACATTCAGATACCACTTTCCCAGGGCTGGCCGGCTGGCCCGCCATCCCGTAATGCATGCGTGACTGCTGTTCTACTGGGAAAGGTCTGGGGCTAAGAACGCAAACGTGGGTTCCAAATGAGACTCCCCATACGGTGGAATCACAGCTCGATGACGTGAGGTCATGGGAAAACCGCATCCAGCAGAGGCCCAGTCCAGACCCGGCCACCGAGCAAGCAGAGGTACTCACCACGGAGGTTTCAAAATACTCCAGGCCTTGGCCCAGCGCCCACGCCTGGGCCTGAGCTGAGTCCACCGCTCGCCTGCCGGCCAGGTCTGCCTTGTTCCCCACTAAAACACCTGCTCGAAAGAAACAACCACGACGTGGCATGTAACTGTGGTGGTCTGGGAGGACAACAGAGCAAGCACACTATTTTTGAGAGTCATAAAACTCCCATGAGAGAGGCTGCCTGACACGAGGAGGTGAACCGCACAGGGACAGCCAGGGGTCTCTTGCACTGGCCCCCACAGAGAGAAGAGGTGGGCTTGGCTTTTCACGCACAGCTCTTGGTCGCCTTTTCTCCAGAACTCACATGTATCTGTCTCCTCTGTCTCCTTAAGGCCGCGAGGCCGTGAAGGCGAGGGCCAAATTTATGTGAGCGTTTGTGATAATTCCTGGGACGTGGGGCAAACTTTAAAAGGGTCATTAATACTAATCTAAGGACTCGGCTCGGAGTCAGGGATGCAGAGGTAATTTAGTTCGGCTCCCAGCTGCATCAGCTGCAGCTAATTTTTGAGCCTGTCTCTGGAGATCACTTTCCCGGGTCTATAATGAGGAGAATTTGTTGATCTCACATAGGGATGAAAAATAAATGGATTTAAAGCATTCTGGAGTGACAACGGGACTTGAATGTTTACTTGTACCCCACATAAGGAGAAAACGAGGAACTCTTCCCTGGGGGTAGCTTTCCGGAAACAACAACTCCTGTTATGGCACGAGTATCCTCGCAACCCTGCGAGGTGAGTGCCGCCATTCCCATTTCACAGAGAGGTGTGCCAACGCACTGTGGCTCACGTGGCTGCTAGGAGGCAGAGCCAGTGTATAATCTAGGCCACCATATTCGAAGCCCCGGGGCCCTTTTTGGCACCCACAGCTACCTCTGCAACGCCCTTGCCCTCTTGAACTGAACGGCAGAGGTGCTGCCGGAGCGTCTGCAGCTCCTACCTGGGAGGGAGGTGCCTGGAATCTGTGACCGTGCCTTCTCCAGCCACTTGCCGCAGTTGTTGAAGGACTCCTCACTGGTCACATCATAGACGAGACACAAGACGTTGGGACTCTCCCACTGCGCAAGAGGGACAAGACGAGCACGTGTCGGTAACAGGGAAAGTAAGTTCAAGGCTGGCAGAAAATTTGTCCTTCTAAGGGAAGGGATATGAGGGCGGAGGGAAGTGGAAAACTACAAAGGGGATGTGAGGCAGAACATGGCCACACCCGCAGAAGTCGAGCAGTTCCCCCAAAGGAATGACTAGGGGGCTGCGCTCAGTGGCAGGGCAGGGCCAGGTTCTCTGCCAGGCGCTTCTGTGCGTCACTGTGAAGCCTCCCAACTTGGCAGGGTCAGTCTGAATAGTCCCACTTTATAGCTGGAGAACCGAGTGCAGGGAGGTAAGTGACTTGCTCAGGTCAGATATGCTTTAAAAACAACGAAGGCAGAGACAGGAGGACTGTGCTTTCGCCAGCCACTGGTCCCATTAATTATTCCTTCTTCCACTCATTCTTACGAGGAAGAGGGCCGCTATCATGTGAATTGTTATGCTTTTGTGCTGGGCAGCCCTTCCTTTCATTAGCAGTCCCTGGAAGCTTGTTTGCTTGCATCTTCTTAATGAGGGCTGGCTTTTTAAAATGCAAAGGGCAGTTTCTGCTTCTCCTGTGGTGTCTGCACAGCCCTAATCCAAACCACGCCGACAACTGGATAGGGCTCGACGTCCCAATTAAGAGCCAGGGCTGCACGCTCAGGCGCTGTTGCCTTCAGGGGCTGCTCAGAGTCCAGGGATGTCCTAGCCTGCCACTGGGACGAAGGATGGCCCTGCACAGGCTGTGGACACTTGCCTTGGTGCATGTGACTCTTGGCCATGCCCTGGTTTCTGGGCACTCCCAACCTGCACAATTAAAGGCTGGTTTATATCTGGGGTGTCAGTAACCTCCCAGGGTATGGGGGCAAATCCGTTTCCCTCCAGACTGGATTCCCTTTCCTTTCCAATCCTTGGAAGGCCAGCCCAGGATGGGCTCTGGAGGGCTCACTCCCCACCCCACAAGGCTACTGCAGCTCCTGGTGGTGTCCAGGACGGGAGGAGCTTGGACCAAACTAACGATCCCTTCGCACCACAGACTAACTCTTGAACTCTTGCTAGAAGACACTGACCTCCCCTGCGTGCATGCAGGAGATGCCCCAGCATGGTTTTAACTCAAGAAGCCTTCCCTCTTCCAGGCTTCAGTGAGGGGGCCCTGGATAGGCCTGGGATTAAGTGGAAGCTGGAGTAGGAGAGCCCAGAGTCAGGGCTGGCCGTGGGTTGTGTGTGTGTGTGTGTGTGTGTGTGTGTGTGTGTGTGTGTGAGAGAGAGAGAGAGAGAGAGAGAATGATGTGCGGCATGTAGCCCAGACCTGCCCAAACACATCTTCCCTTCTGCTGGGCAAGGCAGCCCCAGCGCCAGGCTGAGCACACAGTAGGCACTTGGTAAACATCATGCATCGTGCATGAAGCCAGCCCTGTGTGAAGTTATTATCATTAGATCACTTCCATGAGACAACAAAAAAGGGCAGAAAACAGTTTCCATTACAACGTGGCTGTTCATGGAAAGGCCAGGGAGGGCTCTGGAGAACTCACTCCGTCTAATCAGCTCATGGCCCAGATTAGGGAAACGGCTGCATCGGGAGACAGGAGCTGGACAGGGAGTGCACGGGGCCATCTGCGCCCTGGGCGGCAGCAGGGCCACGTCTCAGAGCAAGCCCCAGTGGAACGCCCCAGGGAAGCTCCGGTGCCGCCCCTCCAAGGGGAAAGCCTCATTACAGGGCCCCTGGGGCGCTCCCCAGAGGAGAAGGGAACATTCTGTGCTGTCCTGGGAGGCTGAGAAGGAGTGTGGAAAGGACACCACCAGGAGGGCCTGCTCTGAGATGTTGGCCCCGGGGTGGGAGGGCTGGGAGGGCCGAGCCACAGGCGCTGGCGCATCGGAACTGGCCACCCCAGAGCTGGGGAGGGGCAATTATGCACATTAGCCACTCCTCCCACGTGGCCGCAAGTCCCAGGCTAGAGGAAGGCCCCATAAAGAATTCTGCTGCGGTAGCTTCTCTCCATGGCCACGGTGCAGTGACATTTCCACGTGAACGCTGTCAGGGGCAAACCTTTTGGCAGGAGGTAACGGTGGTTAGGAAATAGACCGCACACTACTTGCCAATTTATCCAGCATTTCAGAAAACAGCTCCTTGCCGGCAGAGTCGAAAATGAAGAGTTCCTAAAATCAGAAAAGCATGTCCAGAAGAAAGTCTCCATACGGGAAAACCGCTGGCTATGAGGCACCGGTATCGGTCTCAACTCACTACGGACTTGTCTTCGTGGCAAAATGCACGCACCCGCACGCATGTACATTTTCATGCGCGCTCTGGGGACGGGCACGAGAAAGATGCTGCTGAAAGGAATGAGCTCCGCAGCCGAGACAGACAGTGCAACGGGTTCTCACGCCAACCAGCACTTTCTGTGCGCGTCTCACCTCTCCTAACCCCGAGTGCAAAAATACTGGGAACAAGCTGACTTCCCACCTGGCAGAACAGAATGCTAAACAGGCCGACAAGTGCTCTGGTTTCCAAAAGGTCATTCTGCACTTTGTTAACCAAATTGATTCTCAAATCTTAAAACAATTCTTCTTAAAGGAGGTCACTGAGTAGGCCTGGGGAAGGCGGTTAAAGTAGGACGGTCTGTCATCGCTCTGGGATGGCTGAGGTGTGATTCAGACGGAGGGCAAGGGATGACCCTTCCTGTCCCTGTCCAAACCTGCCCCGGCCCTCCTGAGGCCCCCTAGTGCTGCCGCCCTAGGAAGTCCCTCCTCAGCACCTCCTAAAGTTCCCCGCCCGCACCGGGTATGCCCCGGCTGGCCTCTGACCCCTGGCACACGGTCTGAGTGTCAGTACAACCATCTGCTTTGCGTACTGGTTACCTGTGCACCAGTCTTACCCTTCATCAGGGGTACTTAGAATTTTTTTTCTCACGGACCTATTTAAGAATCTGGTGAAAGCTGCAAACCCTCTCCGGGGAAGCACAGACAAACCTAACATCTCGCCATTCGATTTCGGGAGTCCTAGGTTCCCATAAAGGAACCCAGGTTAGGAACCTTGCTACTAGATAACAAGTTCTTTGAGGGCCAGCCTAGGTCCCAGTCTTCTTGCCTTCCTCCTCCTCAGTCCCTTCCTCGTGTGCTTCCCGCATTCCCAAACTCTGTTTCCAAATGCTCAGACAAGTCTAGGCCACATTCTCACACTTCCTCTTCCCTAGGGAGGATGGCAGTGACCATGGAGACCCTGGGCCCAGCTGGGGTAGCCCCAAGTCTCCTTGGAGTAAGGCACCACTCACCACACTGTCGCC
>NW_012136747.1:5871194-5874363 GCF_000956105.1 Propithecus coquereli | reverse complement strand
CCTCCCAGAGTGCTAGGATTACAGGTGTAAGCCACCACCTGCCAGTTGTTTTCATTTGAGAGTCTTACGCTGATCCTCACGCCATCATCCAGCCCCCTCACAGAGCACCGCTTTCTGCTTTCTGCTTTTTCACCCTCTGGGTTCTTAGCAAAGTCACCTCTGCACTCCCCGTGCCCCTGCGAGCATCGTTCGGGACGAGCTCTTCACCTGCGCCCCGCCCCGTTTGACAGCCGGCTCCAGCACTTCTCCTCCCCCCGCTTCTCAACAGTCTGCCACTCTGTTCGCTTTTCAGCTTTGACTTTTCCCACCTATAATTTTCTCTTGTAAGACAATTGCTTGACTACTTGTGGCATCTTGTTTTATGTGAACTCCCCCAGGTTTGAGTGAGCTATTCAGGTCTGGCTTTTCTATCTGCTACCCCTTCTCAGCGGGAGCCAACATGTGTCGAGCCCTCCCTATGAACCTGCGCATACAATCTCATTCATGCCTTCCCTGCCAAGCTGTGCATCATTGCCTCACCTGCCAGACGGAGACGGGGCTCAGAGAGGCTGGGTGACCTGCCCAGGATTCCACCCTTGTGCTCTCTCCACTGGGCCTGCTCCTCTCCTGGAGCTCAGGGGCCACTTCTGACCCACTTTGAATGCTGCCCTACAGGCCCTCATTACTGCAGCCTTCCATGACATCTGCAGCGATCACAGCCTGGACTGTCACCGGGTACCCGTCCATCTCAGGGCAAATAGAGCGCGCCACGTTGCTTCTTTGGGCCCTGACAACGTCCCCCCTCCCAACCCCAATTCTGCTCCGGAATCCAGTTGGAAATTGGCTCTTCCCGCTTGTGAAATCCCCCACAGATTTGTTCTGGTTAATTTCATAAATCTTTCTTCCGACTGTCAGTCAGAGTGACCAACGCTCGCGGAAAACTTCCTGTGCGGAGGGATCCAAGCATGGGGAGGCGAAACAGCTGATAAACACATTTGCAGAGCAGCAAGATGACAAGTGCAAATTCAAATAGCACAAGCTGAGAACCTAAGTGCCTGAGGGAGCATCCAGGAAAAAGAAACGAATGAGAGGGTTCGTTAGTGCGGGAGACTTCCCTGGAAGCAAGGGCTGGGCCTGGGGGTGACAGCAGGGCGGGGTCTGCGGGACAGAAGAGGATGGCATCTGCAAAGGCACGATGTGAGGTCACCGTGACAGTCCAGCAGCCTTTTCAGTTCTCAGCCTCCGCGACAACTCTGAAGGATGTGAGTCAGCCTGAAGCTGGCCCTCCTTCCCGGGCCCTGTCCCTGTGGCCTTGGCGACCCTGCGCTGGCCTGGTTCTCCTGTCCCTCTGCCCTTGGAGGGCTCTCTGCTCCCGGTCTACTCTGTCTCCCTCACTCTTGCTACCTTGACTGTCACTTCTCAAGGCGGGATCTCCCTCCCAAGCCCTCCTGTGTTTCTGACAACCTGTGGCCATTTCCGCTAGAATGACAGGCCTTCAGCCCGTCTCCGTTCATCCCAGCCAGGCTCATGTCATGCCCCGGTCCTGAGTGGTTTGCCCACCTAGCCCATTCTTTCTGTTCATGACGCCACCATGAGTTTTCACTGTCCCAGATTCAACCTGGCACCTCTCACTGCTCCGCCTCCCTCTCCCCAATCTCCAGTTGGTCTCCCTCGCGCCCCTCACGTCCTTTGCTGTGTCTCGAGCCCACGCTCCTTGCTGACTGCTGACACTGCCCTGGGTAGCTCCTACCTGGGTTTGCCTCAGCCCCAAGCCCCCTTCCATGCTCTGCTGGGGTGGAGACTCTGCAAATACATTTCTCCTGTGCCAACAGGAGTTCTAGAGAGAGTGGAAGGCTGGAACTGGGAGGAGGCAGTTGTTCCTTCCCTTTGCTTCTCCTTCATCTTGGCATTACCCTAGAAGTGACCCCAGCAGCAGGAACTGCTTCCTGGCTTTGGTTTTTTGCACTCCCAGACCAGCCTTATTATGGCTCCTCAGAAGTACGAGCCGCGCGGGCAGTGCCCCCTTCTCAGAGGTCTGCACCTCAGCTCCCAGGGCCCCTGCTCCAAGCTTCCAGGCTCTGCTAACCCCACCCTCCTCCCTCTGCTCGCCAAGCCCTGGAGGCAACGCTCCTTCCTGCGGTTACTGCCCCTGATGCCTTAGTGTCCCCTTTTGTCTCTCCAGTCGTCCAATACCTGCTTAATTAACATCCCACGCAAAATTCGCACCGTTGAGATACCCACTTTCTGTTTTTTGCCTGGACCCTGATTTTTGTAGTCCTTGGTACCAGAAGCGGTCTCAAAATACAGGCCCTCCAGGACGGTTCGGAACTGGTTTGGTCTTGTCTTGCCATGAACACAGGGCTGAGCTCCTTCCAGTGGGAAACGAATCCTAGTGGTCACTGGCACGTGGTGGCGTCACATGCAGGCGACTGAATTCATCAGGTGACTGCCAGCACCAGTAGGGCGGCGCCCCTTCCTCAGAGGTCTGGATATCTCAGCCCTCTGGGGCTCTTTTTCAAGCTTCTGACACCCCCAACCTCTGTCCACCACTCTGCGTGGCCTCAGCGCTGCCTTCTTGCGTTTTCACGTCTCCAGCACCTGATGGACCAATTCCATGTATTAAAATTCCTCTGTTGAAATGACGAATGCATGTTCTGTTTTCGCGACTGGGCCTTGACGAAAATACTTCCCAGGAGGCTTTCTCTCTTCCTTTTCTCCCTGCTCTAACCCGCCCTGAGCTTGACATCAGCAGACGGACCTTCACGTTAATAAAACAGTGCTTTCATCCTGTCAAACCCTCACACAAAACCCGCCGAGGGTTCTCCCGCCGCCGACATCTCTTCCCAGTCAGCCCTAACCCACCTCCCGACTCACTCTCCAGCAAGCCCCCGTACAAAATTTGGGCGCTATATACTCCTGTTTGCTCAGTCCCTAAAAATTCCTCAGGGCCACCTCCTTGCAGCTCCCCGCAGTGCCAGTACAAATCCTGCCCATTCTCTGCCAGGCACAGCTCAAAGAGTGTCCTTCCTGCACAGCCTCTGAAGGTCATCCCTCCCCGCTTCGTCTTCGCCTGGGTGGCTCACATGGACCATTGCTGGTACTGTGAGATTTGATAGCAAAGCCACCCTCCAGCGAGGCACTATCGTCATCCCCACGTATATCGGGAGGCCGTATATCGTAGCACGCAAGG
>NW_012136747.1:5870216-5871144 GCF_000956105.1 Propithecus coquereli | reverse complement strand
CTTCTTCAGGGAATTTTGCAAAGTGACTTAGGGTTAACTGCTCCCTTCTCTTGAAGCCAGGCCTCAACTCCCACAGCTCACCAGACTGTAGTTCTTCTGGAAATGGGCCCCGTCGCTGCGGAAGATCTGTGCCAGGGCAGTCTTGCCCACTGTTGGGTCTCCTGTGAGGTCGGAGAAGAAAAACATCACTGATTTGAAATCTCCCGCTGCACAACACTAGTGTAGAAGCCAGAAACTTCAATGAGTTTTCAGAGAATATGTACTCGGCTCGCACGAGAACGTGTTCTGAGGCCGCGGGCAGGACCCGAGGTCTGAGACGCATCTGCAAAGCTCACGGCGCCGGCCGGAGCGCATTTCTGCACGGCTCAGCCTTTCATCCAAAGGCGCTGACCCAGAAGGTAACAGCGCTTGCGGAGGGCTCCAGAGCCCTGGAAACAGAACTGACACTCTTCCGCCGAAACACACCCTACGGGGAAAACCTGTCACTTCCAAACCTGAATTTACTTTGAAGTCTTGAAGGTAAAGAAGTGCGACCAGCGCAGACATGGAGACTCACCTGACAACAGAACCAGTCTGAGTTTAGAGCTTCTACCTGACACTTTATTTTTTGGGGGCGGGGAGGGGGAGTCGAGAGTGTTCCTGCATTTGTGGGGCGTCAGAAGTCAGATGCTACGGTCACCATGCTGGAGCCCATTTCCAGGTGATGTATTCCATCTCCGTCTCCGCGTGCCCAGGTGTGGCCACTCAGGATCCAACTTCCTAAGGCCTCTCTGCAATTCTGTTTGCGACAGCGATCGCTTCCTCCAAGCTCGTCTTACACCTACTGGGTTTATCTCCTGGACTTCCTTCGTTGGTCAACAGTCCCAGAACGGGTACCTCAGAACTAAAGGTTTATGTTAGTTTTCAGTCTGATCTCTGAACCTTTCAC
>NW_012136747.1:5847044-5862696 GCF_000956105.1 Propithecus coquereli | reverse complement strand
GGCCTACTTAAGTGTTTTTAAGTAAATAAAATATTGATAAACATCAAGTGTTGTTTTCTCTCTTCATCTCGGTCAGAACAAGTAGCAGCTGTCTGTACCTTGAGGCATTTCTCCTGTATCTGGCACACGAAGGGCATTCGATGCGTGTGTGCTGCCCTGTAACTTCCTGTGCATGTTTTAGTTCTTCCTTCAGTGTAGGGGCCGGGCTGACTCATCTCCGTATTCCTACTGCACCTTGCATGGTGATTCACACATAGTAGGTGCTCAATAAAGATCTATTAAATGAATAAACACTTGTGCTGAATATTGGGTTATGACTAGTTATAAGAGAAAAGCCAGTCAGAGTAATTCAGTTTAACCAGTAGGGGTATGCATGGTGGGGCTGGCGTGGAGAAAGAATTTGGTAAAGGCAGCTGATTCACTGATTGACTGGGCTGAGGTCTTTTGGTCCCTGGAAAGTTTCAGAAGGAAATGCCCTTGCAGCCTTGAAAGGAGGCTGCAGACTGAGGGGCAGGCTGGAGTTCAGGACCCCTTACTCAGGCAGTGGCTGAAATCAGGTGAAATAAGTGCCCAGGGAGTGTGGACAGAGAAGGGCAAAAAGGAACACGGCTTGAGGACAGGATAGCCTGGGCTAAGAACAAAGCCCTGGAAATCTGATCTGCTGGCTCAGGACCCAGGGTCTGGATCACATAGCTCTGCTGTGTCCAGCTGTGTGACCCAGGGCAAGTGTCTTCACCTCTCTGGGCCTAGCTGCCTCATCTGTAGATGAGGATGACAATAACACTGACCGCATAGGGTTGTTGTGAGGATGATTCAGTGAGGCGACCTGCATTAACGGGTCTGGCACAATGACACATAGAAAATGCTTAGTAAGTTAGCTCCACTATGGAAGTTGAATCAAAAAAGAATTAAGAGAAAGAACAGTCAGAGAGAGAAGCCCATTTGTAAAGAATCTAACTTTAGAAAATAAAAATGTTCCCACTTCATCTGTGAGGAAACTGAAGCTCAAAAAAGCGCTTTGTCCAAGTGACAGAGCCAGTAAGAGGAACAGGCAGAATTATTTTTGTTACACAATACTGCCTCCCCTGGTGCTCTGGAAACTAGAGACTCTCTTGAGAACCATTAATTTCTTTTGCTCCAGTATGATTTAGGTACTATATTGTCAGTCATTTTTCTGTGTGACCCTTTTATTTTCAAATTAGAAGTCATTAAAATATTATGATTTATTTTCAGTCTGGAAGAGAGGAATAAAAAAGAAAGAATCTCTTTTACTCTACATAATTTCTCACTGCTTCTTTTCTGAGCTGGTCAGGGAAGCCTTGGAAGGTTACAGGTTTCAACAATAACACAAGTTAAGGGTTTTGGAGTTGGGCAGCTCTGGGGGTTAAAATCCTGTGTATGACCTTCACTAGGGGTTGACCTTGGCTAACACCTCTCATTGCCTCGGTAAGATGAGAATAATATAGTTCTTCTCACAGTGTGCTACAGTGAAATGATTAAATATTAATACATGTGCCTGGCATGTAGTAAGGGCTCAGTGAAATACATACATGTTGGGTAGTCATATGTCTCTAATCCAAGCTATTGTTTTCCTAAATGTGCAGACTGATATAAGGGGAACACTACAAATGTGTATGCCATATATTCATTCATTCTGCAAATATTTATTGAGTACCTGCTATGTTTCAAGCATTGTTCTGGGTGCATGGAATTTATCAGTCAACAAAACAAGGATTCCGGCCTTTGGTAGACTCAACGTTTATATCCTCCTGAGATTGAGCTAGCACGGTAACTTAAGTCTTAAAGACAACACACAGGTGCCTTTTGCAAACTCTGGTCACTATACATTCCTCTCTCCTGTCCCTGTTATCGGCGGGGACGGGGTCCGAAAAAAAAATCCCATAGTAAAGACTACTGAAGTCATTGATGTTTATTTAGCTGAAGCAGTTAGGGTTTGCTTAAGTTGATTTTTTAACGAGTCTGCTCCTCCAGATTTTTAACGAGTGATTTTTTAATGAGTCAGCTCAACTGGTGAAGGTGGTCTCAGAGTATGACAGGAAGCAGGGGAAATCAGCTGGAGCTACAAATGTGCTCTGGAAGAGAATTTTTCCACGCCGAATGTAATTTACTCTATCAGTAATTGCAGCAACTCGCCTTTGGGATAGAGAAAGGGAAAGAGGGTAGACAATTTACGCGAACAAAAGCTCTTGATAAATTATGAAGGCTCTGCACTCCGGAGACCACCGTATCCAAGCGCAAGTTTTCAGACTCACCTGCCAGGATGCACTTGGCCGCCAGCTTCACCATGGTAACCAACACTACCACGGACCACAGGGCAAGCCGGCTGCTACAGGCGTTGGCGGGTGGGCTTCGGGGCCCAGGGCTGGCCTAGGCCCGGAAAGTGGGGAGGGCTGATCTCAAGGTCCGTGGCCGCGGTGGGGATGGGGACGAACGGGACCTGGCCCTCCTGGGCTGGGCCGAGGGAGAGTATCGGGCGCTGAAGGTGGGAGGAGCAGGAAGGCTCACAGACCGCCCGGCACAAGGCCCCAAACGGCAGCCCCGCAAGGTGCACGCGAAGGGACGCGGCTCACGCTCCCGATCCAGCCCCTCAGCCCAACCCGGGTCTGGAGGAAACAACCCGGCGCCCCCAGCATCCCAAGCACAGCGCCAGACGTATTCCCCAGGCAACGGTAGCCCACCGGCCCCGCCTCCTCCACCTCACTGGCCCTCGATTGGTTCCCACTAAAAGCTCCCACCGTCGAAGGCTCTCGGAGACCCAATGGGGGGAGGGGGCGAGGCTAAGAGCTCTCTGTGCAATACAATTTGTAGGAAGATCTGCTCTTCAAGTTCATCCAACTTGACGAATGGTTGCAAATTCCGTCAATCACTTCCACTTCAGACCGCCCCCCTCCGCCCGGGATGAAGAAGCTCTAACATCAAGCAACCAGAGAGATAAGAAAAGAAGCTTTCTGATTGGCCAGAGCCTGGCTTGACCCATCCTCCCGATTCGCCACACCTTCTGCCCTTCTGGAAGTGGGTTCGCCCACGAGGGGGCTGGGCGGGCTCTCGGCAGTCTGGCGCCTGCGCAGTGGCCCAGGCTGCCGTTGTGGACGCCGTCTCGGGCGATTTGACATCCCAGGCAGGTTCCTGCCGCTTCCCCATTTCCCGGGTTCCGGGGAGCGCAGTTATGAGGTGCAACGAGAAATCCGGTCCTTGCCCCCCATCCCGTAGGGAAAATCTCATTTTACAAGCTCAAGGACGGCATGAGCTTTATAGTCCAAAACATGAAAGTGTTTAAAGTGATGTCTATGAACAAAAAGGAAAACAAGTAAACTTTTATGAAGCTGAGCGGTTGGACTCAGGAATTTGAAGTTATACTTTCCTCTTAGTGCATTTGCTGTCCTGCAAAATAGAGAATACCTCACATACTACACTGCCCATCACCAAGGGAAGCTCTGTAAATACCAGCTGACTCGGGGCAGGGGTGGGTCTGTCCTGCTTCGTGGTCAGGTGGTCAGAAACTTAAATCCCTGCCATCTTGCCTGCCTGGGTAAGTCACCTCATCCCTCTAAAGATGGGATCTTTGATGGGTGATGCTTAAAGGGAAGAGCATCCCCTCAGCAAAGATGCCTGCGCTAAGGATTTTTGTGCCCTTCAGACACGGGAACATTCTGCCCTGTCGCTGCTGCTCTGTGTCTTAGGGTGGCCACCAGCCTTGTGCATCGCTAAGTGCTTTTAGCAATGAATTAATTTAATATTCATGTCCATATTTTATATCCACAGTAACCCTTGTGAGGCTTGTATCGTCTCCATTAGGGGAAACTGAGGCCCAAATGAGATTAACTCAAGCACTCAAGGTTGCAAAGCTAGTGAGTGGCAGAGCTGGGATTTGAACTCCCTCCCACTCTTCCTGTCATCCTAGAGAGCAAATGTTTATCAAGTTTCTTGAAGTAGTAACACACGGACTGCGCTTTATTTACCAGGTATGTGCTAAGCACTTCACATCCTCTCTCTTATTTGATGCCACAACTCTGGGAAGTGGAAACTATCATTATTTTAAGGAAAGGAAACTGAAGTCCAGAGAAAGGCCAAGGTCACACGAGCCAGCTTGATCCAGAACCAGCCCTGGGTCTCTTACTCGTGGAACTGATCTTTTTTCCAATACCTGGTATGGTCTCTCCAGTTTCATAAATAAGCTTTTCTTGAGTGCCTACCATGGGCCAGGCACTGTGCCGGGGTTTGGAGCCACAGAAGTGAGGACGACAGAGTCCCAGTCCTCACTGCTGGCATGTCATGGCCATGTGGGAACGCAGGCCCAATGTTGCCGATCCCTGACTTTTCTAGAGGAGCCAGGAATCTGGGTTTTTGTGTGAAATCTTTTGACCTGTAAGTTTTGGCAATGAACTTCAAATTAAAACACTGCAGCTACAGCTGTTGATGGTTCAGCCTGGGGGCTGCGCATCTGTGACCTCTGGTCAAGACAGGGAGACAAAAGTGTAGGCAAATCATTGTGACACGTGTGGATACAGGATTCCCTGCACCTCAAGGAACATTCCTAACCCTGGATGGATGGGTGGAAAGGGAGTGGGGAAGAATATTCTGGAAGGAGAGTCTTGTAGGAATTTGCGAGATGGACATAGAGCAAAGGCCACGCTGGGTAGATGGGACGGCACCTGCAGAGGTGTGGATTTGTGGGGGTGCATCACATCAAATACACATCCGGATGGCAAAAGAGAGTGAGGCAAGGTCCGGCATAGGACCCTTATTTGAGGAATTCATTCAACAAATATTTATTGACTGCTTACTAAGCACTAGGATGTAGAGGTGGACAGAACCACCCAGCCCAGTGGAGACACGGATGACCAGGCAACGGTGATCTGTGACTGTGTGTGGTAAGCATGAGTAGGAGAGGACGAGGCACAGGAAGAACAAATGCCCTACACTGGAACCCCAGGACCAGCACATCAACATCACCCGGGGGATTTTTTTAGAAATGCAAATTCCCAGGCCCCACCCCATACCCACTGAACTCAGGGCATGAGGCCCACAGTCTGTGTTTTCATGAGCCCTCCTGGTGATTCAGACGTATGCTCATGTTGAGAACAACTGCTCTTAGGTAATGCTGGGACCTACCTTGATCTATTATATCTGGTCATTTTACTGTTTCTCAAACTCCTCCAGAACATTCCTACCTCAGGGCCTTCACACATACTGTCCCCAGCATGGAGACGTAGCTCTTTCCCTCATGATCTTCAGATCTCTGCTCAAATGTCATGTCCCTAGGGAACCTTCCCAAGCACCCAGTTTAGGAATCGTTCCCAATCTGTCAGTCTCAATCTCCCTGACTTGCTTTACTTTCTTCATAGCATTCACCACTACCCGAGATGATACAGTCTGTCCCTCTGTACCCACGGGGGATTGGTTCCAGGACCCCATGGATACCAAAATCCATGGATGCTCAAGTCCCTATATAAAATGGTATAGTATTTGCATATAACTTATACACATCCTCCTGCATACTTTAAATCATCTCTAGAATACTTATAATACCTAGTACAATATAAATACTATGTAAATGTTATACTGTATTTTAAAATTTGTATTATCTTTTATTGTTGTATTGTTATTTTTAAATTTTTCCCCCCAAATATTTTCAATCTGTGGTTGGTTGAATCCGAGATGCGGAATCCATGATGTGGAATCTGCAGATATGGAGGGCTGAGTGTGTTCCGTATTTATTTGTTTATTTGCATAGTACCTGTCTCCCTACACCGGAAGGTAAACGTCATAAGAACAGGGACTTGGCCTCTTTTGCTAACCCAGCATCTAGGACAGTGCCCAGCATGGTGACGCTCAGTAAATATTGTGGAGTTAATCAATGAATCTTGTAGGGTTTACCCTTCTGGTCACTCATTCATTCATTGAATAAGGACCAATTCTTGAACACCAGTTCTTGTGCAGGTAATATGCTTATTATCATACCTACACAAGAACTAGGATGGGTGCGATGACCATTCAGAGGGGAGCAGCCTGATCCTGGGTCCTCTCCCACCCTCCGCCTGCACCACTAGCCAGACCCACGTGCTTTGTGGAAGAGGAGGGGTTAACGGTGCTGCTTCCCAAGCCAGGGACTGGGCTGTTTAGGCTGATGACAGGGGCTTTGCATAAGAGGGGAGGGGAGGGGCAGCGGCTGACAAGTTGTTCCCAGGAACTGTTCAATCATCCTGGGTTCGAATGCTTCCTGACGTCGCTGATGAGCTGCATGCATATGAGCTGTGGCTCCTTGCCAGGGACAGCCGCAATATTCCACTCACGGCGCTGGGGCTGATCGTGCCCACTGCAGGGCCCAAGTCCTTTTGCCATCACACTGTGACAGCCAGGGGTCTCTCCCTCTGCCTGGGCCCCATCACAGCCCCATCACTTATAGGGTGTAGTAGTGGGATTGTGGGATGCAAAACAATCCCTTTGGGTAAATAAAAGGTTTTAGCGGAAATGCGTAGGGAAAAGGCCTCTTGAGAGAGATTCTGCATGAATCCTCAAGAAGAACGTCTTTCATACATTAAAGCAGATGTGCTCGAACGCTCTCATGTCAGAGGGCAATGCCAAAAAGAGAGGGCTAGGAGGTGTGTAGAATTTTATGTACTTAGATCAGGGTTTTTCCACCTTGGCACCATTCATATTTTGGGGTGGATAATTCTTTGTTGTGGGGCTGCCCTGAGCACTGTAGGATGTTTGGCAGCATCCTCATCCTCTGCCCACTAGATGCCAGAGTCATCTCCCTGGTGGAACAACCAAACTGTGTGCAGACATCACCACCCCTGGGGGGCAAAATCTTCCATGGATGAGAACCACTGATTTCGATGTCTGAACTCGGTGAGTAAAGGATACTGACTCTAACATTGAAATCCGCAAGGACTTGCGACGCAGGCTGCCTGGGTTTGAGCCCCTGCTTTGCCACCTCCCCTTGGTGTCTCAGTCTCCTCTTACCTGCTCCTGTGGACGCTGTGAGGCTCAGATGAGTGGCCACAGGTAAGGGGTCTGGCTAACGCCTGACAGGTGGTAAGACTCTGATTATCAGCCACTGGGGTGACGACGACTCCCCCAGGGGGGTCATAATGCGGCGATGGAGTTCTGTCTTACAATTTCCTGCGATGCACTGTCGCATCTGGCACACCGCCTTCCCGCGGGAATGACCTTTGCTGTTCTTTCTCCCACTGTCCACGTGGGCCTGCTTGTTTATGTCTCCGCTGATGCAGGGCTTGGCGGGCCCATCTCGGCAAAGGGCAGAGGAAACGGACTGACTCACCTTCTGCGCGCCCGGAATGCAAAGCGGGGCCCTGAGCCGTGGCCCGGGCAGGGCGCGGAGGCCGCGGTGTGCCGGTTCCGTCGGCAGGGGGCAGCAGCCGCCGGGCAAACGCCTGCTGCAGGAGGGCGCCGGGGCCGCCCGGCCTTTCGATTTACTCTGCGGCTGCTTTTATTTCAAGTTGAGCAAATCATCCGTCCAGAGCCACCTGGAGGCCTCCTCTAACAGGCCGAGATGCTTCATCTGTGGAAGCCAAGAGCTGCTTTTCCAGAACGTTCCACGTATTTGCTGGCCAATGGAGAATGGGAGGCTGGTAACTCACCTGGGACGTCTCTCCCTTTTGAGACGCAGAGCTCTGGGCTCGGAGTCCTGCTGCAGGTGTCACCCGCACCTTCTGATGCTCCCTGCTGGTCCCTTTCCACACTCCACACCTCAAGGAGGGGACAGATGTTTCTGGATGGCACAGTCTGCCCCTAGGCCGAATTCCGCTACAGGCAACATTAGCAGGTCCCTATTTCTCTACCCTTCTTTCCCCTTCTCCAGCGCTGAGTGACACAGAAGCCATCCCAGACCAGCCCTCCCCAGGCAGGCAGCACTCTGGCCCCATCTTAGCGGGTCCCCCCCACCCATAGGAACTTGACCGCCAAGGGTGTCATTCTCTCCTGGTGCCCTGGGAGTCACTGTTGACCTTCGGGTTCCCTTTTCCACTCGGTGGCCAGCAACACCTTTTAAAAATTTTAATCTCGAATCGATAATCTCTTCCCAAGGTTTAATGTTGAAAAGACAGACAAGAATCTACAGAGACCGTCCCCTCCTGCCCCGGCCCCGCCCCAGGGGCTGCACCCTCACCTTGCCTGGACGCCCTTTCAGAGAGACTGTGCTACGTTCCAGCACAGACGTGCATACACATTCTTTCTGGTTCTTTCTCTCCCCTTCCCCTGCACGCAGAAGCCAGCACCACCCCGCCTGCACTTGGCTTTTCTGTCTGATGTACTCAGGGCCGCTGTCAGGACCCAGCGTGCCCTTCAGTCTTTTTTAGTGGCTGAGTTCTGTCCCATCGTAGAGAGTGAGCTTTCTAAATCTTGTCACATTTCCACTGGAAGTCCCCCCAGAGGCTTCCTGCTGTTCTCGGGGTGAAGTCTGCCTCCCCTGTGGGGCTGTCAGGCCTGGTGGGCGTCCCAGTGGGTGGGCAGTGCCTCCTCTCCAGCCTCCCTCACCTTGGGGCACTTGGCTCTCCCGATCCTCAGCCTCCACCTGCCTGTCCCGCCCCAGGGCCTTTGCCCTGCTGTCCCCTCCTAACCTAGTTAACTCCTGCTGTGCGTCTCTCTGCTCCTCGCTTGCCTGGACACTCTGTGACAGCCAGCACCGCCTTTTGCAGTCGTCGGCAGTGCACATGATCTCAGGATCGAGAGCCAGACCCCCGGGGTTCAACCCCAGCTTGGCCGCTTCCGAGCTGTGTGCCCTTGGGCAGCTTGCCACCCCTCTCTGCCCGGCTCCTCCCGTGTGGCATGGGAGCAATCATAGGGCCTTCATCGGGGGTTCTGGGATGAGGATTACATGACTGGCCAGAGCAAGCGTCAGTGCAAGGTGTATGAGGGCAGCGACGGGAGCATGTCTCTTCCCCCTGCCCGTGCGCACCCCTGAGGGCAGGAACCACGTCGCCCTTGCAGCCAGCATATCCTAGTGCCTGGTGGAGAGCAGGAATTCTATGAATGTGGGTCAGAATGACTGCACTTTAGTATAGATCTCTGGAGGAATCGTTGTCTTAACCCAGTAGTTTTCAAACTAGGCCCCTTGTGTCACCAATTAATAACAGCCACAGAAATTGACTCGGGCCAGGCTCTCTCTGTAGATTGTGTCATTTCACTCTCACAACCATCTGGACAGGTATGTAGCATCATGATCTCAAATTTTACAAGTGAGAAAATTGAGGCACAGAGAGGTTAAGTAACTTGCCAGAAGTCACACAGTAGCAGAGCTAGAAATCAAATCTGTTGAAGCCTTCTAGAAAACAACATTGTCTTAACCCAAAGGTGGTTATCTCTATGAGGGGGAGGGGCATCTGCTATAAGGAGCGCCCTTCCTTTCTGTCCCTGCCTGATTCAATTCTAGGCAGGTTCAAGACCCAGCTCTCTCTTCTCCTTCCCCCAGCCCCATAGCCCATGTCCTGGTCTACCCCTGGACTCTCAGAGGGGCAGGTGGCCACCCTGCCCACACCCATCCATCCCCTCGGGTACGGGGCACCCTGCTACTGCCTCTGGGCCGTGCTCCGACATTTATCCCCTCTGGGCCTTCCACGTGCACTGCCCACTTGCCGCCTCTGCTGCCCACACGAGCTCAAGCCCTTCCCGGCTCTCCCAGGGAGGCCGCCCTCGGTCCTGCACTCCCCACACCCTTCTTCAGAGCGTGGCCCCTCCAAGGACTTTCCCAGCCCTCTTCACTCCCTCACCTCCCGCTATTCCATAATCTGCTGCAAACCGTCTTCCCCTGAACCTGTGCCGACGGCCACTCCTGGCTGAGTGGTCCAGTCCAAACCCAGGCTTCAGGATCAGAGGACGCTGTGCACTTACTACATGCCAGGCCTGTGATAAGCACTGACGCCTCATGGAAACCCCATGAAGTGGGGACTATTGTTATCCCCATTTTACAGAAAGGGAAACTGAGGCACAAGGAGGTTTAGCAATGTGCTAGCCACGAACCCAGGCAGGCAGGCTCCTTGAGCCCCACTCTTGGCCACACCTCTGCACTGGGCGTCTCTGCAAAGTTGGCGCGGCCTCGCCTCCCTACGCATTCTCTCTGCCTTGCTTGGAGACACCCCTCCTCCTGCCCCCTCCCCACTGCCGGTCTTTCTCCCATGCTGGAGGCTTTTCTGCTCCCTGCTCCTGAAACGCCTTCCCTAGGGCTCCGTCCTGGCCCCTCCTTCCTTCCAGGGCCTCCCTGGTGATCACACTCCTGCCATGACGTGATAGACAATAGGCCATTTGACGTGGCTGGGCTCTGGAATGACAATACCCCCAGCTCCCCCACTCTCTCAGAGTTACCGTGAGGGTCAAAACTGACACCACCTGTTGCCTGAGATATGCCTTGCAAACTGAACAAAGGTAAGGGCTGTCATTATTACCATGATCAGCTGCATTCAGAGGTCATGTCCCTTGTCCTCTCCTCCAAATATTCTTGGAGCAAGTTATCAGCTCCCAAATGTGGCATCCGTGAGTTGGAATTGTTACCGAAAGCTCTGCACTTGTCCAGGAGGCCTCATCAGAAGAGTGGGGACAAGTGGTTGAGGAGAAGGAAAGAGAAGTTTATTACTTTGCCAGCAAAGGAGGGAGAAAGGCAGACTATTGTCTCCAAATCCAGTTTTCCTCCCCCGTAAGCGGAAAATGCAGAGCTTTTAAGGGGAGGGCTCTATGGCGTCAACTACAGTTGATGGTTCTGAGCCTTATGTCTGCTTCTGGTGCTGACCACAATGGCTTACCCGAATAGGGGCCTGTGCTCCTCCTACCACAGTCACTCTCAAGCTCAGCAGCTTCCAGGCCGGGACAAGGGCTTCGAGGAGCCATCGGGAACCCAGGCTCCTCCTGGCTTTTTGGTGGCGCCGTCATTAGCTTTGTCTTTAGTCCCCGTGGTTCTAGGAAGGCCGTTCTGTATCTGCGCCCCAGGCTGCGTGCTAGACATGGCGAAGAAGGAGGGCCATGGCTTCTCCAGAAGCTTCCCTGCAAGCCCCACCTAGAGACGTCAGCTGCCATCTCATAGACCAAAACTGTCGGGGAGTATTTTTCACAGGCTACCTGGCTGCCCTGCCCCCAGCTGGGGTTCTTGTAGAAAGAGGTGAGAATTTGTGATGATGGTAATGATAGTGATTAGTAGGCAGTAACACGCTATAATATATAGTGTGTCACCTATAAGAAGTTAAACTTCACGTCATCGGTATTTCCCAATGTTATTACGGAATATCCACAGTGACCATTTTAAAGGACACGTGATAGTTTACTTGAGGATGCCCCATAACTTTTCTCAACCTTGTCCCTTCTTGCATTGCAGCAGCCTTGTTTCTGCACACAGCTGCCCGGCGCTGTGGGAGGCTGGGGCCAGGGCGTGGGCAGGAAGGTGTGCCCAGAGGGCGACACCAGGAGCAGCAGCTGGTGGTGATGCCACCAGCAGGAGTCAGCACTGGAGCCAGAGGTGGTGAGCGCACTGCAGGGACAGCTGTCTAGACAGGGCAACCGGCAAGAGGGACGTTAACTGCAAGCTCATCTCTGAACCAGTGACACCAGCACGTCACAGCCTTCCCTCAGCTGGAGTTCTGAACGCTGGGTCAGGTGGGAGGGAGAAAATAGAACAGCTTGGAAACTTCTCTGCCTCTTTAGGAAGCAGCACCCTCTTTGGATCCATCCGCGTGACACCTGTGCTCAATAAATATCCGATGAATGGCTGATTCAACAGGGTAGCGAGATGCCAGCAGGAGGCTAAATGGATTTTTAATGGCCTGTGATCACAGCATCTGGGAGTTGACAGGAACACGAGCGGAACTCTCCCACGGATGCATGAGTTCTTTCAACAAGGTCCCTCATCTGCCTTTGCACGCCTCTCATGACGGGGTGCTCACCACCTCGCGGGAAAGCCTGTCTTACTGCTCGACAGCTCCAAGGGTAGGCAAGGCTTCTGCAGGTTTAGTCAAGAGCTGTCGCCCTGTGCATCGCCCCAGTTGGTCCTGATTTTGTGCCTGCAGAATCACACAAAATAAACCCAGTTCCTCTTCACACTAAAGTCAATATTCTCCATATGTAGGTGCTTTGCTTTCCTTTTTGCTTATGAATGTTTTTCTTTGTTTTGTGCATTTATTGACAAAGATGTATTAAGCGCCTCCTTTGTGGCAGGGACTGTATTCGGTGCTTAGGTTATGGTGGTGAATGATTCCAGCTCTCAGGAAACCTGTCAACCGAATGGGGAAGACAGGTGGCAGTGATGATGATTGCGGCGACATTCACATAACATACGATTAACCATTTCAAAGCGCACGATTCAGTGGCATGCAGTGCATTCCGTCTTGCGTAACCACGATCTCTCTCTAGTTTCAAAACTTTCCATCACCCCCACGTTCCCTGTACCCCTGTACCGATTAGGAATCATTTCATTCTCCTCTTCCCTTTCCCCCGGAAACCACTGATCTACTTTCTGTCTCTACGGATTTGCCTGTTCTGGATATTTCACATAAAAATAATCATATAATATGTCACCTTTTGTGATCGACTTATTTCATTTTTTGTAACGTTTTTGAGGTTTGTCCAAGTTACAGCATGTATCAATACTTAATTCTTTTTATGGCTAAATAATATTCCATTATATAGCTATGCCACATTTTCATTATTCATTCATCCATTAATGGACATTTGGGTTGCTGTCACCTTTCGGCTACTATGAGCCATGGCTGCTGTAAACATTTGTATGCAAGTTTCTGTGTGGATGTGTTTTCATTTCTCTTGGACATACGTGGGCTGTCTGGAAGTATCCGGCAGTTGTTCATATAGTGAGAAAGGTTTACATGGCTGGATACTTTCCAGACAGCCCGCCTATACCTGGGAATGAAATTTCTGGGGCATATAGAAATTCTGTTTAAGTTTTTGAGGAGCTACCAAGCTGTTTTTCACATCAACTGTACCATTTTATGCTCTCACTAGCATGACGCGAGGGTACCAAATTCTCCACATCCCCCCCGTACTTCTTATTTTCCTTTTTCTGATTATAGCTATTCTAGTGGGTGTGAACTGGCATCCCATTGTGGTTTTGATTTGCATCTCCTTAATGACAAATGATGTTGAGCATCTTTTCATATACTTGTTGACCATTTATATGTTTTCTTTGGAAAGATGTCTGTTCAAGTCCTTTGCTCACTTTTTTTGTTTTTGAGACAGAGTCTCGCTCTGTCGCTCCACCTAGAGTGCAGTGGCGTCAGCCTAGCTCACAGCAACCTCAAACTCCTGGGCTGTAGTGATCCTCCTGCCTCAGCCTCCTGAGTAACTGGGACTACAGGCATGCGCCACCACACCCAGATAATTTTTTCCATTTTTAGTAGAGACGGGGTCTTGCTCTTGCTCAGGCTGGTCTTGAACTCCTGACCTCAAGTGGTCCTCCCACCTTGGCCTCCCAGAATGCTAGAATTACAGACATGAACCACCTTGCCCAGCCCTTCGCCCACTTTTTAATTGAACTGCCTGATGATTTATTTTATGTATCAACTGAACTGGGCCAGGAGGTGCCCAGATGTTTGGTCAAACATTATTCTGGGTCTTTCTGTGAGGGTGTTTTTGGATAAGATTAACATTTAAATCAGTAGACTGAAAAAAGCCATGGCTAATATGGGTAGACCTCATCCAGTTAGTTGAAGGCCTGAATAGAACAAAAGGCTGACCCTCGTCCAAGTGTGAGGGAATTTCTTCCACCTGACTGTCTTTGAACTGGGACATTGGCTTTTTTCCCGCCTCTGGACTTGGACTGCAACTACACCACAGTTCTACACGGAGCCCTTCCAGAGCTCCAGCTTGCCAACTCGCGCTGCAGTTGTTGGGACTTGTCAGTCTCTGTAATTGCATGAGCCATTTCCTTACTCTTCACACACACACACACACACACACACACACACACACACCCTATTGATTCTGCTTTTCTGGAGAACACTGACCAATATAATTTGTTTGTCTTTTTGTTGTTGAGTTGTAGGTGTTCTTTACATATTCAGGATACTAAATACCTACCAGATATAGGATTTGTAAATATTTGGTCCCTTTGAGAAGACAAATTACCAGAGAAGCAACAAGCATGGAGTGGAGGGGTGCGAAGGAAGCACAGAGCATGGAGTAGGAGCCCCCAAAGCTGCAGCTGCATGGGAACAGGCTTGGCTGGTTTCTTTATTGTGGAGTCTGATTTGGCCTGGCACTTAGTAGGTGTTCAATAAGAGTCATTGTAAGTAAAGATGAGCAACCAAATGTGGGCACTGGGTGGGACTGAAGAAGGCTCAGGGGCAGCCTCATTTAAGCTGAGGCCCAAGGCCTGTGTAGCAATGAGCCAGACAGGGAAGGAAGGAACAGCAGTCCTGGCTGGTGGAAGAGCCTGTGCGAGGGCCCAGAGGGGAAAAGGGGCATGGCAGTTTTGAGGAATGGAACATTCTATCTAGTTGGAGCAGAGAACGCAGGGAATGAATGTAGGGTTGGGGGCTAAGTGGGAGTGATGAGAGGGGAGAGCACAGCAGAGTAGCAAGAAAGGAGAAAGGTGAAGTTGGAAGGGGTGGGACAAAAAAGGCGTTGTAGGCTGTTAAGGAGTTTGGAGCCCTGTGAGGAAGAGAGAGGAAGAACAGAGCAGTGAAGGGAAATAAGCGAGCGGCAGCCATCAGAGACCCAGAGATGCTTTTGGACACCCTGCAGAGCATGCAGGGGAAGCAGCAGGAGATGGACGTGGTGCCAGCCCCGACGGCAGGCTCCTTGTTGTTTAAATTCTGGCTCTGCCCCCACTGGGCAAAGAACGGGGCTAAGCAAGTAGCTTCTGGAACCTCAGCAAGGCTACTTGAGCTGCGTCTCCTCATCTGTACAGTAGGGACAGTGAGGGTCCTCCCGGCTCGGGTGGCACAACCGCAGCAGCCTGTCCCGAGCCCTCACAGAGACAGCAAAGGACGTACCTTCCTCTGCCACTTCCAGGTAACGGCTTCCCTGGGAAGGTGCAGGGAGAGTAGGGAGGGAGGGAGGCCAGGCAAGGGCTTCTTGCGGCATGGTTTGGGGTCCAGGCCGGCTACCCTGGCCCTCCTCTGGCTGGACCGAGGATGGTGCAGCCGGGTGCCAAGTGGGCACAGAGCACCAGGCTCCGTCCCAAGCACTGGACCGTCACTTGTAAACAGCCTTCTGATCCCTAGATAAACCCGAACATCAGCCTCACCCAGCTTGAATCGTCCTAGACTGCTTGTCTCTAGAGTGGCAGCGGGGCCTCGGCGGCGGGGAAACCTGCGGGCAGGCAGAGCTGGGAAGAGGCTGACTGCTCTGGGAAGCGTCCCGGCAGCTACCAGACGCTTCGATGAGGTCATCCTTCTAAAGTGCTTAGCCGTGTTGCGTACAAGTAGGGACTCAGAAATTTTCTGTCAAATGAGTGAATAAATGTTTGCTGCGTGGTTTGGGCAAGTTACCCAACCTCTCGGAACCTTAGTTTTGTTCACGTGTAAAGCAGAGAGACTGTCTCTTCCTTGGACGGTTATGGTGTGGATTAAGAGATGGTGTCTTCCTCTTATATACTCCTGGAAAGCGCTGGAACACATTCTACTAAGCAAGGTATCCCAAGAATGGAAAAACAAGCACCACATGTACTCAC
>NW_012136747.1:5783258-5846944 GCF_000956105.1 Propithecus coquereli | reverse complement strand
GCACCTCCGGGGGAATGGACACACTTGAAGCTCGGACTTGGGGGGGAGGGAGGGTGAGGGCATCATACGTAACCTAATCATCTGTACCCCCATAACATGCTGAAATGAAAAAAAAAAATAAAAGTCAAAAAAAAAAAAAAGAGATGGTGTCTTAGTCTGTTCAGGCTGCTATAACGAAGTACCTTAGAAAGGGTAATTCATAAACAACAGAGGTTTATTGCTCACGGTTCTGGAGGCTGGAAGTCCAAGATCAAGGCACCAGCAGATCTGTGTCTGGTGAGGGCTCTCTGCTTCATAGATGGCTCCTTGCCGCTGTGTCCTCAACATGTCAGAAGGGCAAAGGGCTGATGGCCTCCCCCAGGCCTCTTGCACGAGGGCACAGTCCCCTCCATGAGGGCTTGCTCCCGTGACCTCATCACCTCCCAAAGACCCCGCCTTCTGATGCCATCCTCTTGGTGATTAGAGTGAAGAGGACACAAACCTTCGGATCACAGCAGACGGTGTATGCAAAGTGTCGGCACAAAGGAGGCAGAGGCAGATTTGGAAACCAGCTCTGTCCAGCCCCAAGGCTGCAGCCTGGCACAGTCGCATTCTCCAAGGCCGTGGCTGATGGAGGAGAGAGTCCCAGCCCCGACTTTCCCCCCATCCTTCCCCGCCACTGATCCTTCTCCTGGCTCTCAGACAGTCCAGCCGCGGCACCAGCGATCGTCCCACGCTCTGTGTGGCTGCTCTTACCGAAACCACTCAGGGACCGTTTTGTGTCCCCTCCTCCCAGGCCAAGTTCCCTCTGCCTGCTGCTCTGCACTTCTGTGCGGCCTCGAGGGAATCACCAGCCACGCTGGGTCTCTGTGGCCACATCTGCATCATGATGAGTGGGCCCCAGCACCTTCTGGGGTGCCAGGCCCTGGGATCCAGCCAGGAGCCCAGCGGAGGTGCTTGGCTCTCAGGCATCCATCCCATGGCCTCTGGGAGGGATGGACAGGAATCAGATGGTCACACTTTTTTTTTTCATTTCACTTGCAGGAGAAGTTCAGGGCCTCTAGCCGCAGCTAGGGGTGACCCTCCAGGGTGGTTTTCCTGGGCATGACTAGAACTGAGCCAGGGACAGGGGAGCTGGGGAGGACGGCGGAAACAGAATGAGGGAACAGCCTACATGGACCGGACCGAGGGAGAAGGACTGAGACGGAGGCTGGGTCATGCCTGCAGGAGGGAAGGCTGTGCTTGGGTTTGGGATTTGATTGTATAGACTGGGCAGTCCCTGGACAGTTTTAAGCAGGAGAACAACTTGACCTGATCTACATTTTGAAAAGAGCCCTTGGGCCCTTGGGGGAGAGTGGGTTGGGGAGGGGGCGGGGAGGCCAGGAGACAGGCCAGGAGCTCACTGCCGTGGGCGGGGCGGCTCTCACCAGCTGTCTCTCAGAGTCTGGGAGAAGCCAGGCCGCCTCCACGTGTGAAGGTTCCGGTATACAAAAACACCAACCTGAGTTACAGACAGAGCCTGGAGTACAGCCTCGTTCGAAGGGATGTCCGATGTCCAAATTGGGGACTCTGCAAATGTGCGACCCAGGCCCCTGGCTCTACTGAGTGGTGTGCCCACCCTGACCTGTGACCGGGCTGGATTCTGGTGGTGGCGGAGAGGGGAGAGGAACGGGCTGAGTTGTAGGCGGCAGGAGGAGGAGGGCCTGGCCAGCGACTGCGGGGGTTGGGTCCTGGTTCCACCACTCACACGCTGTGTGACGTTGGGCAAACATTTAAAGTCATTGTGCCTCAGTTCCTTCATCTTCACAGGGCGACAGTAATAGCGCACATTTCACAGGGGCTTGTGCAGAGGGAGTCCTGCCAAGGCCTCAGCGCAGAGTCAGGGCTTGACAAACCGTAGCTACTGTGTTAATGGGACTACATTTGGGGCCTTCTGAGGGAGTGATCGGGAAAGAGAAGCTCTTCTTTTGCTGATATTGCTGAGTGTACACCTCGAGCAGCTGGAGGCGTCTTGCCATCGTGAGGGGAGAGCCTGCCTGAGGACAAATCAGCACAAAGGACAGCAGTGTTCAGAGGCAGGGCAAGAGGGACTTAGTCATGATCATATCATTTGAGACCCTTGATCCAGCTGTTACTGAAGATCTACCCGTTTATTCAGGCACGTAAGCCAATCAAGTCCTTTGTTTTCTTCCTTTCTTGCTTAAGTTACTTTGAGTTAGGATTCTGTCATTTGTAACAAAAAGAGTTTTAATGGGTATCTACCCACCTACCCACCCATCCAACCACACACCCATCCATCCACCTGTCCATTCATCCACCCACCTATCCACCCATCCATCCACCCACCTGCCCATCGACCATCCACTCATCCACCCACCTGCCCATCTGCCATCCACCAATCCATCCACCCATCCACCCACCTGTCCATCCAACATCCACCCATCCATCCATCCATCCATCCATCCATCCACCTGTCCATGCACCCATCCACAGACCAGCATTCAAAGCCCAGCACCAACACACCCTAGCTGGGTGGGCTGAGACACATCACTTCCCCTCCCTTAGATTTAGTTTCTGCATCTGTAAATGGGAGATTCATCACCCTTTATGGGGCAGTTGCAAGGATTACCTGGGTAACCCATGGAGAGTACCATGCTTCATACCAAGTGCAGAGGAAGGGCTCAGTAAATTTCCCCTCCGGCACGTCATTTCTGTCTGTCGAGACCCAGCCCCTGCCCCTCCCCCTCCCCGGGTGCCTGGAAGGCCAACACCCCACTGGGCGGATCCCCCTGAGCAGGCCGAGTCTGGTTGGAACAGCCTTTATTGTTTCTCCAGCATTTTCCAGAAGAACGGTGGTGTCATTCGAGGGCCGAAGGGGACAGGGGGGAGTAAAAAATAACATAAACAAACTGAATAGAAACGCAGGAGGGTGGCAAGAGGGGCAGAGATCGGGTGTTTCGGGCAAGAAGACCTGGGACAGTCAGAGCCTCTTAGCTTTCAGCCACCAGGGTGGAGAATTCTGCAAAAGCAAGGACAAAGGGAAGTGAGTAGAGGCAGATTCGCAAGAGAGACTGTCGACTTCCTCTCGCTTTTGCATCTGCTGCAGGAGACCTGGAGAGCGGGGGTCGGAACAAACGGGTGAATGAATGAAGTGAGACAGGAAGTGACAAGCCTACCACATCTCTTGTTTCATGATGTCATGCCACACACAAAATTATTTTTAATAACTACAACAATAATAGCAATAATAAGTTGCTGTTTGTCATATACCAGGTACTACTGTAAACACTCTATACGCAGCATCTCATTCAACTTTGACAATAATCCCCTACGGCGCTTTTGCCATTATTCCTATGCTACAGACGAGGAGACTGAGGCTCAGAGCCCTGCAATGTTTCTGGACTTCTCTGCTGTTTTTCTCCCCAGGAGACAAGAGAGGACAAGGAATTGCCACCATGTGTCTTTGAGATGCCATGTCCCGGGCACGCCAGGGAGCGGAGGGTCTCAAGTGAGTCCCCATCACCCCCAGAAAATGAGTGTTGTGATGTGGGGGGGAGCACAGGTGGGGGCCCCAGAGTCAGGGGCTCCAGGCCAAGCCGAGCCCTGTTGCTGGAAGGGGACCTCTCCGCGCTTCGGTTCCCTCGTCTGATGGGGGGCGACCAGAGGGGCAGTAATAATTCCTAGTGAGAGACAAATGAAAAACTAGGTGTGCAATGGCTTCCAAAAGGCTGCAGAAAGTATCTGGGCCTCCCTCAAGCGAAGATCCACCCTCCCCAGATTTGTATGGAACATACATGAAAACCTAGCCGTGCAATTTCTTAGTTCTCGCCATTGGACCACGGTTACACAAGCGTTAACGTGCGGGGAAGCTGGGCGGAGGGTGTATGGGGCTCTCTGTGCCATCGTGGCGCTTCTGTAAGTCTACGATTGTTTCCAAATAAAAAAGTGAAAAAAACAAAAAACAACCAAACCAACACGTTACACCACGGAATGACCTGGCCCCGGCCCCAGCCAGGGGAAGGGACTCCTCGCCTTCCTGCGGTTTGGCCTGGGAAACAGACACCACCTCTCCTGTCGGTGTGATGGACACCGACGAGGGGCTCCCCAGGGCTGCAGGGTCAGCATTCTGGATGATTCCGGACCTCTGGAGTTTCCCACACCTCTTAACTCAGACCCTCTGCCCACCCTGCCGTCTACTCGGAAGCAGCTGGGACATCACCAGGGCCACATGTCCTGGCTTTTTGCAGAGAACACAGGATTCTCATTCTCTCCCCGCAGAACCTTGAACAGGACATTTGGTGGACAAACCGAGGGCAGGGACCCCTCTTCTGTGCCTCTGTGCGTGCCTCAGGGCAGAGCTCTCAGGAGCCAGCCACTTAACTAACACCTCCTACCAACACGCCTCCTCCAAGATGCCCAGGTCTTTCCTTAGAGGAAAACAAATGACCAAAGACCCTGCAAAGTCTAGGTCACCTGATTTGGCAGTAGGCAGGGTCCTGGGTGGGGAGCAGGTGCTGGAGGACAGAGCTCTAGTCTTGGTTCTGCCATCCACTCGTGACCTTGGACAAGATGCCTCACCCTCCCTGGTCTTGGTTTTCTTATCAGTGAGGTGTTGGGTCTAGAAGATGTCCTTTCAACTCTTACGCGGTGTTTAAGCAAAGAAGCGGGGGGGGGGGGGCGGGGGGGGCAACTCCCAGCTCCCACTTCTTGCTGCCGTGACCTTCGACTAGATGCATCATCTCACTGTGCCTCAGTTTCCTCATCTGTAAAATGAAGCTCACGATGGTACTACTTCCAAGGGTCGCTCAGAGGAGCCAGCAGCAACGCTCGCACGGGCCGGATGCGTAGCAAGCTCTCAGCCTCTGGCAGCCGCTGCAATCAAGTCGCTTTGAAACCAAGCCTGTGAAACGCCTGGCACTGCCTGCCGTGGGGGCGGGGGCCCTGCAAACGGTAGCACAACCTTTATTTGTTAGCGTCATTGTCCTTGTTGCTATCGTTTGTCTCCATTCACCCCTACCATTCCCTGCCTCCACCTTGGCACCTGCCTACAACCTTCCAGCAACCCTGGAGCTGGGTCTCAATCTTGTTCCCTCACTCCCTGGCTGGGTGGCCATAGGTCACTACTTTACCTCTCTGAGCCTCAGTTTTCTCATTTGTAAAGTGGGTATAATAATGCTTACTTGCACGGCTGTTGGAAAGACCAGATGAGAAAATACAGAAAGATGCTTGGCACACAGTTGGTGGCTTATATGTGTTAGTTCCACCTCCCTTGACTCTTCCTACCACACCTGACACAGGTTGGAGCTTTGAAAAAACAATAACCACAAAACCCTGAAATCAACAAGGACAAGGAAGATATAAACAGAGGACCTGGGAAGCCTTACTAGCAACCAGCTGACCTGGTACGAATTTTCAATACTATCTACCCCACGAAGTGAGAATCCCATCTCCAGCCCCTCCATCCCTGGAAATGCAGCCTCTGAGCCTCAGTTTCTTCATCTTTAAAATGGGGACACTGAGAATATCTCCTCATGGGGTTATGGGAAGGACAACATGAGCCAATGGACGAGGATGCCCAGTACAGTGCCTGGCACACAGTGGGAACAGAATTCAATGAACTCGTAATGTTGAGGTATGAGGGAGAATGTTCCTTTGGAGAGATCCAGAACATTCTTCCTTCTGTAAGACATGTGAGTACAGCACTACCTTTGCAGTTGGAAACTGGCTCAAGGCCCCCTGGGGCCAGCTTGCTGACGTCTTCATTGTCCCATCAGAAAGAGACAGAGAAGGCAGGGATGGGGGTGGGAGGGAGGCTCAGAGGACCAGACGATTCTGTTCTTTTCCTTCCCTTAAGAAACTGAAATTAGCCTAATTAGGTCTGCCCTTGTCTGGGCTGCTGCGGGGATTGGACAAATTTAGAAGCTATTGACAGGTGAGCCCGGCACACACTGGTAGCCCACAGCGAAACTGAGCCGGCCATTGAGTCAGCGGCTGGAAGGCTCTTTCCTTCCCTCTGTCGTGAGGACCAGCACGAAGGACCCAGCCTCCTGGTTTATCACCTCGCCTCTAAATAGCTCCCGGGCTCGGTTTCTTATAAATTAGTATCGCAAACAGGGATCACCTTCCCATCTCAGAGAACCGGGAGGCAGGGTCATTCAGGGCCAAGCTAGACAGCCGCAAGGAGGTGGCGTAGACAGTCCTGGGTGTCTGCTCTGTGTCAGACACTGCCTGGTGCGCCACCCGTTGGCTTTCTTATCTTCGTTTTATTTATAGAGAAACTGAGGCTGAGAGTCATTCAGCGAGGAAGATTCTAACTCGGGCATGGCTCGTGCCAGCCTGTTTCTCCTTCTCGAAGGTTGGAGGTTAAGGGCTCTGCGCTCAGCTCAAGCTGTAACCCCCAGAGGAGAAGGAGAGGGACGCGTGGATGGCGAACGTCTTCAGCTGCTCCCTTTTACAGGAGGCCGGTTACGTAAGGAGGGCGGCTTCCTCTCCCCTTGCTAAACCTTATCTAGCGCAGCATAAGGCCGGAGCTCGGGAAAGTCCACGCGGGAATAAAAAGGAGCAGATTGCTAAGCACAGAAGCCATTTATAACTCCAGCGTCTCAGCTCGGCTCGGGGGAGGAGCTGGCGGAGTCAGGAGACCCAGGTCCCGTTCGGCCAAGGACTCGCTGTGTGACTTTGGCACTTAACTGGGCCTCAGTTTCTCATCTCTCAGTAGGGATAACGGTGTCCCCTTGACCTCATTAGGCTGGTGCGAGGGCACAGTGAGATGGGACAAAGGATCGTACACCTTAGGGCTCTGCCATCAGGACTGTGGGCTGGCCCCGATGTGCATACCCTGTCCGGCTTGGAAACCGGATCCCACGGGGGCTGAAGGGCTGGAATCACCGGGCGGCAGGGAGCGTCTCCCCCCATCCCTCTCACTTTTCTCCCATTTTGGGCGCACTCTCACTTCCATGGAGGATTGGGGTTCCACCACTTTCAAAGGGTTTTGAGGTGGCTTACAAGCAAAAACATTCACACAGAACCAGAGGAAAGGAATCATTTCCAGAACATTCACTTCATTCGAGCAAGAACCCTGGCAGGTGGGTATTTTCTCCCTGCCTTCCAGATGAGGACGTGGGTGTCCTCCGAGAGGAAAAGGTACAGCCATTCACACAGCTGGTACCATGTGTTTGGCAGGTTCTGTTTCCGAGGGGCTCAGGTGTCCCGCTGCAGCCCGAGGGCTTCCTCCACCGATGGTTAATAGGCTACTTAAGGATAAAAGAGAACAGATTTTGCCAGGGGGAAGCAGAAAAGGCAATGCCTTCAGGCATGTGAGTGGCGCAGCCTGCCACGGTCAGGCAGTAATTATGACTACGTTTTTCAGCAACAGAAGCAAAAAGCAAACCGCAGGCTTTTTAATTGGCATAGGCTTAAAGCCTAGGAAAGTGGATCCGCCACCAGGAATGGATTTCAGGGACAGTGTAGCTAGGATCGCGTGCACGCATGTGTGTGTGTGTCAGGTGGGCAGGTCTTTTCTCCAGCACTGGGGGTAATAGCGAGACATTAGAGGTCAGGGCTTGAAATGGGCCCCAATGCTTGGTAGCAAGTTGCTCTGCCCCCCCAGGCCTCAGTTTCCTTGTCTGTACAGGTAATAAAGGAGGAGCTGTTGTGAGGTTTGAATGAGCTGAAAGAAGCAAGGCCTGTGTGCAGGACTTGGCAGGACGTGGGCGTGGAAGCTGACCTTGATTCCTGCCGGCCTGCGCACACTGGATTTGGAGAGCCTGGGCCGGGGACACACGCCTGAGTGAAGCGGGATCCCAGATGGTCCTGGCTAGACCACCGAGCCTCACTCCCGGCTCTGCAAAGGAGTGCCCCCGGGCATGTTACTTAAACTCTCGGTGCCTCAGTTTCCTCCCTTGTAAAACAGGGACAATGATGGCATCTGCTTCCTAGGATTATTTATCGTAAGGCAGTGGTTCTCAAAGTGTGGTTCCCCAGACCCTCACCACCACCTGCTAACTTGATAGAAATGCAAAAGCCTGGGCTCCGCCTAAGGAATCAGGGGTGGGGGCAGCCATCTGTGTTGGAAAGGCCCTCCAGGGGATTCTGAGAGCTGCCCCAGTTTGAGGCCGTTGTTGTGGAGGTGAAGTACCGGAAGGGACCTGCTACTCAGCATCCTGCCTGCTTTTGTTCCCGGGCTTTGTAACTGCAGCTGAGCTTTTTGGCACCTTTCTCCTCTTTGGAGTTTCCTTCTCCTTTTCTGCCTTAAAATCCCCCTTTACCGGCCCTGCAGCAGCTTTTCAGGGTGGCCTTTGAGAATCAATCAACCACATCTATAAAAGTCTTCGAGCTTCCTGGAAGTAGTTGCCCCAGAGACAGGAATGTAAAAGGTTATTATTAGAACTTTATCTTCCTACCCCCTCCTTTTAATACAGGATCTTAAAGCACCTGTAAGTGTTATTCACCTTCAAAAGGACAAACAGGGCTGGGAGCAGAGCAGTCCCTGGTTCTGGGCTCCCCCAGCACCTGCGGCACGCAAGTGCCCAGCCCGTATGTGTCTGCAGCCTTGGCCGGCAGACTGCTCTCCCTACCCACAGGTGCTGTGCCTCCTCCTCCCTGCATCCCCAGAGCTGGACGCACGTTCATTCGTTCATTCGATAACAAACTTTTCTTGTTCTGCCACTCCGTGCCAAGCCCTCTCCTAGGCTGTGGGGCAAAGTTCCTGCTCTGTGGAGCTGACAGCCTAGTGGGCGGAGACAAACAAGCAATAAGTCCATAAATAAAATCACCTTATGGTAGATGCTCACCAAACTTCAAATGAATAAATGAATGAATGAGTGACGCAGGCAGCTCAGGTCATGGGCTTTGGAGCCCATCTCAGGCTTGGCCTCAGATCCTGACCGGTTCTCTCCCCAGCCTGGGGGTTTAGGCAAAGCCTCAGCCCCTCTGAGCCTCGGCGTCCTCGTCTACAAAGAGGGAACAGTCACAGTATCCATCTCAAAGACAGCTAGGAGGATTGAATGAGTGAGGTGCTAAGCGCAGTGCCTGGCATGCGCTGAATGCCCCACAAAGTTAGACGCTGTTGCTGTCATCATTCACGGTCGCACAGCTGAGCCTAAGTACCCAACTGGTCCTCTGTGGAGAGATTTATCCACCGGGACATCTGCGAAATCCCAGAGCTGGAATGGACCCCAGTGATCGGCTAGTGAGCTGACCCCTGGTTTTAAAGACTGGGCACCTAAAGGTCAGTTAAAGGTCAGAGGGGTCCCATGACTTGCCCCAGGTCCCCCGGGCGTTGAAGGCATCCTCCTGCTGGAAGGTGGGGCGCAGACCCTCTGGCCTTTACGGGGAGCCGGCAGCAAAGCAGCGCATCTGGAGCAGAACCTGCTGCGTCCTGCAAAGGGCTCTGCCTCCTATTTGGCCACCTACGGGGCACCACCACACCTGCCCCTCCTGTGCTTAGGGGTGGAAGTGGGGGAGGGGCGTCCGCACTCGTGCATTTCATCTCTTGCCCACAAGCTTGATGGAGGCCTGCACAGTGCTGTCAGGTAGATCTGGGCTTAAATCCTGGCCCTGGTGCTTGCTGGCAGTGTGACCTTGGGCCCCCTGAGCTGCTCTTTCTGCACCTGCACCTGTGTCCTCTGTCATCCCAAGGTCAAACGAGGTGACACTTGTACAGAGCCCAGCACTGGACTGTACACACATTACAGGCCCAGTAATAAATCTCCCCTCTCACCCTCTGCAAACCAGTCATCTTGCCCGTTTCTGAACACACCCTAAACTTTCCAACCTTTGCTGGTGCCAACGCCTTGCCCGGACCTCCCTCTCTCCGCCCCTCCCAGCCTCCTGCCCACAGCCTCCAAATCTGCACAGTGCCCACTGTCTGCCCTGTCTGCCTCTGCCTGGCAGTACCATTTGTTTTTGTATATATACATAGAACTGCAAGCAGTGTGCAGACAGAATAAAAATAGTATCGCAGCTGCCATTTATTGAGCACTTACTATGTGCCGGGCGCTGCACTCAGCACTCCCCTGTTATCATGCCAGTTTACAGGTGAGGAGGCCAGGGCTCAGGGTCACGGAGCTGCTGACCAGGGCACCTAGCCAGAAAATGGACTTGATTCATCTCAGAAAACATCTGCTGGCTCTGCTGGAAGAGTTTACTTGTCACTTTAAGATCTGAGTGCAGCAAATGGGGGCGAGGGGGCGGGGAGGCAGGGAACCGGGCCAGGGTCTGGCTGGTTTCAGGTGGTCATTTAGGTTGTCTGGAGCAGCCAGCCGTGAAGACCCTGCCAGGGCTTCCGAGCTGTGGCATATTGGCTGCACTTGAAAATGGGAGGCAGGTCTGGAGCCCTGGGTTGGGGTCACAGTGGGAGGCAGAACTTGGCAGGGTGCAGAGGTCTGATGAGTGGTTTGGTGAGGACGGGGGCACAGGGGGAGGATCTGCCACTCACCAGAACCCAGGAGCAGCCAAGCCACCAATGCCCCCCACACACCCTCCGCTCCAATGCTTTAAAAGCACCTCCCTCCCTCCCACACAAGAAGGGCGGCCGGCATCAGATGGCCGGGGGACTCCCTGCATCAGATCTTGGTAGAGATTCTGCATTCTTGTACTTTAATAAACTTAGACTCACTTTCAGAATCTTGTACCCTTCCCAAAGCAATTTTCTGTCTGCAGACACTAAATTTTCACCACGAGCCCAAACAGGCCTTGGGAAAAGTTTGTGCAACCATTTGCCAGGCAAGGGAACCTCGGTGTGGAGAGGTGGTGCGTTCAAGGTCACGGCTGGCGAGGGGCAGAGAGTATGAGGGTCTGGACTTTACGCTCAGGTGGCAGATGTTGATTAAGTACCTGCTTTGGGTCAGCTATCGGCTGGATACTGGGGATAAAAGGATGAATGCAACCCCGTCCCTTTTAGAAAATTAGTTAACAAACACATATATAGCATTTACTCTGTGCCAGACACCGCTCTAAGCATTGTACATATTAACACACCTAATCCTCATGACCACTCTCTGAGATAAGAACTATCGTTATCCTTAGTTCAGAGATGAGAAAACTGAGGCCCAGAGTAGTTATGTAAATGGCCCAAGGTCACACAGCTAGAAAGTGGCAGGACTGGGATTTGAACCCAGGCAGTCTGGGACCAGAGGCCAAGCACCTACACAATTTTCCCTGAGATTGGCAGAAAGGACCGTCAGGAGGACAGATGGTGGCATAGCATGCTGCAAAGACGCATGCAGACCTGGTTCTAAAGCCCTGCTCTACCACTGCATCCCAGCTCTCCGAACTAGGCTAAGCACCTTTGATGTCCACGTGCCCACCTGCAAAGTGACTGCCAAGCATGTCACGATGCTAAGGGACATCACGGTGCTGGAATGCGCACCACGAATGCCAGGCAGAGCCCAGTGGAGAAGGACGTGGGATGGTGAGCCAGCAGCCCCTTGCCTATGCTAACAGCAAAGCTTGAAATGTAAGGTAGGACCAGGTATTCCCCTTCCAAATTCCCAGCTGATTCCTGGCTGGCTGTTTTTCCTGGCTCGCCTACGACAGTGGAATGGTATACTTGAGTGAAGCCAAAATAGGTTTTGAGACTTGAGGTTATGGGACACCAGGACACGATTCCGAGAAGGACAGGAGATAAGGAATTTCCATTCCCAGGATCAGAGAACGTGAGAGGCAGAGGGTCCTTGGGGATCAGCTGGCCTCATCTCCTCAGGTTACAGATGGGAGACGGAGGCCCAGTGGATGGGAAACACTGCCCAGGGTCACACAGCCAGTGTGGGCACAGCCCAGACAAGTAGCTACACAAAGGTGCAGGCAAAGCTCAGGGAAAATCCCAAATTCTCTTGCGTCCATACGCAGCGGAGAAAAAAAAGAGAACTACTTCCTTTTGGGTTGTTCAAATCTAGTAAAATATATCAGTTTTTCTTTGCCTGGTGTATGTGACAGAGCTCTCAGACCTAATGGATGGCCTTTCTTCTTCTCATCTTGGAGAATAGGGGGCCCTTTATCTCCCCCTTCCTTGTGACAGACACGGCTTGAAACTTTCAGCATCCAAATATCCCGAGACCCGCCATATGCGCAGACCCCGGTCATGGCTACCTACCGTCAACCCCGATTTTGCCGTCCCCATCCTTGTCTCCGGCAGCCATCAGCGTCTTGGTTTCTTTAGCAGACAGGTCTCTGGCGTCTGGAGAGAAGCCCTTTAGGATGAATCTGGAGGAGGAAAGGGAGAAAGTCGGCTGAGATCACTCGCAGGAACACCGCATGGTGGTGGGCTGGCATCTGCGCAGGGGAAGGGGGACGCTGGGACAGGCAGCAAGCGTGGCGCGCATGCAGCCACGCTGCGCCAGGTAGCCTGGTCGGTGGCTGTGCCTTCCTGGGTGCGTGTGCAAGGAAGGACAGGCTGTCCTCAGAGAAGGGTCTATCCCACCTCAGGCGGTACACCTGCGTTTGTAATCTATTCAACAAATATCTGCTAAGTGTCTTCTCTGTGTCAAGGATCTGCTGGAAACTGGGGGCATGGTGGTGATCTTAGGAAGGAACTGAGGAAGTGGGGAGGAGGCCGAGTGCTCTGAGAGAGACCTCATGGTGTGATGGACACAGTGAAGGAGGATGCAGAAAGGGGTGCTTGGGGGCTGCAGCCACCCACTTGGGTGAGCGAGGGGTCGGGGGAGGCTCCCTGGACAGGGGGACGCCTGGAGGCCGGGGTAGCCAGCCTCAGTGGCTGTGCGCACGTGTGAGTGGGTAGAAGGAGAAGGTTCAGAGGGTACCCTCGTGAGATGGTTTGGGAGAGACAGAGAATGGGCATGGAGCCCTCTGTCCACACCCTCCTCTTCTCTTATTGACAAAATCCAAGGCAGTCTTGGCCAGAGGGTGACAGAAGGCACAGCTGGGTCGGCAGACGTGCCAGGTGGCCAAAGGGTGTTATGATGATGAGAGGTGTCTTTGCTGATGCGGTTTGCACTTTCTTAAGCATAGCCTGCCCCCCCTCTGCTTTGCTCCAAGAATCCCTGAAAACCCAAAGCTAGCTCTGCATCCCAGCTGGCCCAGACATTGCTCCCAGCAGCGCTAGTACCGAAGGGGTGGGGTCTGCATGATGCTGGAAGGTGCCTTTTAGACAAATGAAAATCAATGAAATACTCAAATGAGTGTTTTCTTCCTTGCCTGTGGTATCAGGCAGCAAGAAAAACTGCCTCTTCATTTGTATTAAATTATTAAGTAGCATCATTCCATTAGCAATATTAAGTGGCTATAATTTAACCTAGTTAGTTGCACTGTTAGATGAGGGTTTTGCTCTTCGGAAGCAGCAGCGCTGGGAAGCGTTTCCCCCTGGCTTTTGGAGTGTGAGCCCTGGGGTCACCACGGTTATTCTCAGTGAAGGTTGCAGAGAGAAGGGCAGGTGTGATGGGAACTTGAACAACAGCCCCAAGCCCCAGTCCCCTCCCCGCAGCTTACCCCAGCTCATCTTCCTCGATGAAGCCACTCTTGTCTTTATCCAGGATGTGGAACACCTTCTTCACGTCGTCCGCGCTTTTTTTCTTCAGGCCAACCATTTGGAAGAACTTTTTGTGGTCGAAGGAGTCGGTGGCTGTCAGGGGAAGAGCAGAGTCAAATGAGGACCAGGAAGAGACAGTAGAGAAGGGCGGGAAGTGGGGGATGTCGCAGCATTTGTTGATGGACTCCCACGTGCCAGCGACGGGAATGGGAGCAACGCTCCTCCATCCCGGCCAGGGGAGGATGCTCTATCCAAGGTCACCAGCCGGAGGTGGAAGAGGTGGTCTCACACCCAGACCTCCCTGGCTCTCGAGCCTGCTCCCCGTTTCCACTGCACCGTTCCCTAGTGGGGGCAGCACCTAAGCCCCAACCCGAGACTTCCGTTCCCTCGAAAACCTTGTGTCCACGAAGCCTTTTGGGTGTGGCTGGGTGGGAGTGGGCCGGGGAGTCGAAGGTGGTGTGACCATGGTGAGTGTCTGTTGGAGTTGCAGGGAGGAGGGTCAACCTTCTTTCCTGATCACAGACCGTTGCCAGAAAAATCAACATAGAAAGGACAAGTTTCTCCCAAGGTCATACAGTGGGAGGAGGGGAGGACCCAGAAGTCCTGGCTTTGCTGCAGAAATCCATTCCAGTGGTAGTGGGGGGGGGTGACGGAAGGCTCCCCAGGAATTTCCAGTTAAGTTTCTTCTCATGGGTAGCCAGGCGGGCTCAAGGGGAAGGGGGTGGGTTATCGCAGCACCCTGAGTGGGGGGCTTCCCAGAGGTTCTTGTGTGCAGGGGAGGGGCGCCAAGCAGAAAGGAAATGGGGGTCCCTCCCTCCTCCCAATTTTCTATGTCTTGAGTTCATTCTTCAGAACACCTGGGAAAGGGTACAGTGTTAGATTGTGTATCTTATGTACGTATGTGTGTGTGGGGGGGGAGAGCTCTTGGGAAGGAAAATTGCCCTGTCTGCCTCTGACACTAGGGTGGGAGACCAAGACCTGGAGGCGACCCCAGTTCTAACACCCCTTCTGCCGGGCTAAGTGACCTTGGGCAAGTCTCTCATCCTCTCTGTGCCGGTCCCCTGGTTTCCCCATCTGGGCGATGGGAAGGAGGAAGGCTGGCAGCTAAGCCCTGAAGTCCCGGGCAGCTCCCGAGAAGTGAGGCTGCCGTTCTCCTCCCATGCCCGCCTCAGAGGCTGGAAGGCGCTGAGGATGCTCGGTGCAGGGTTGGGCAGAGCTGAGCGCCGGCTCCAGAAGGTCACCTCGTCTGCAAGTCCGTCAGAGGAGAGGGGTTCTGAGCCCCAGGAGGGAATTCAGGCAGTCGGGGGCCAACAACTGCCTCGGCTGGAAAAGTCCTGTCCGGAATGGGGGTCCAGGAAAGGGATTGCTTGGAGAGGACTGCAGCCTGCAGCCCCTCCGCGCGCCTTAAAGGAAAAGTCCAGCGCGCGCACGAGGACCCTGGAGGTCCCTCCTCCGACCCTGGTCTTTGCCCTTGGTCTGGGACCCTGAGTCCTCCCAGCCTGGCCACGCCGGACCCTGAGTCCTCCCGGCTTTCGGCGCCCGCAAGTTTCTGTTGCTCCGGCAGGGCGCTGGCTTCCCCGGCCGCTCCCTGTGCCAAGTCCCGCCCGGACGGAGTTTGGGGACTGCTGAGGACACCCCCGCCCGGACCCCGCAGGCGTCCGGCCGGCTGGATGCGTGGGCAGAAAAGCACCAGGAAGGACCCGGGGGCGGCCGCAGACCTACAAGGTGCAGGGGCGAGGGCGGTGGACGCGGGGAGAGGGGTGAGGAGGGGAGCGTGCTGCTCACCCGTAAAGGCTCCCACTGCCTTCTTGATGTCCTCAGCGCTGAGCAAGTCTGTCATCGCCATCCTGCAACTGTTTGAGCGGGCAGAGCAAGTGCGAAAAGATTAAAAAGTGCTTTTCTCATCATTTCTGCTCATATGACCAGCGCTGCAGTGCTGCGCGCCGCCCGCCCGGCCTGGCACCGCGCCAGGGTCGCTGGGCTCTGCGCGCCGCCGGGACGGCTCAGTCCAGCCGCGCCGCCGAGCAGCGCGGGCCGCGGGCGGGAGGGCGCCCGCCTGCCCCAGCTCCGGCTCCGGCTCCCCGCTCCGGCTCCCCGCTCCTACTCCCCGCACCTGCTCCCGGTGGTCCTCGGGATCCCGGGGGCTGAGGCCAGGGCACGAGGGGAAGGGGCCACCTCTGGAATTTAGGGAGCGCCCGCGTCACCGCTGGGTCTGGAGAGTCCTCCTGCCGTCAGGGCAAGCAGGAGGCGCGGGGTCTCTGACCTGGGCACCTCGGAGGCTGTCCTGCAGCGCGGGGAGGATACTGGACCGGCAGGCGCCAGCCCGCACCCCCGTGGGCTCCTCAGCCCTGCTCCCCTTTTCTCTCCGTTCCTACCTCCGCCTTTGCTCTGATCTGTCCTGGATGCAAATTTATGCTGCAAAATCTGAGTGCTGAGGTCGTGAAACCTGACCCACTGGTCCCGGGGAGAGGGTGGCAGGCACAGGGACAGGCAGGAGCTGCTGGGGCCCTTTGCGGTTACCCCGTACCACATCTGGCCAGAGATGTGCATTCGGAAACCTGACTTTATTTATTTACTTATTTAATTTTTTTGCTGACTTAGCTGTCTACTAACTACTTGCTTTCCTGGTCTCCTGGGCCCCAGGGGAGGGGGCGTGCAGACTCTCCCCACTCCCATACACTGTGGGAGGGAAGGGCGGGGAGCTACTGGGAATCTCTATGCACCTTCCTAGAAGTCCCTGTGCATGTTTGGGGTGAGGGTGGCCCCATCCCACCAAACTTTCTAGACCGATTGAGCAGGCTTGGGGGTGGGCACTGCGCTTTTGGGAATGTGACACACCTGTCTTTACGGAGCCGGAGACTAGTTACATTCTTCCCCGTGATCCCACGAGGATCCAGCTGCGACAAGCTACCTCTAGAGCCTGTGAGTGCCGGTCAGGGAGGCAGGAGGCCTGGGTCCTAGATCTTGGGCTGTACTAAGTCCCTGCGTGACCTTGGCTTGTGACCTTCTTTTCTGGGCTTCTGTCTCCCTCTATTGTGTTAGATGGATGGTCTCTTCTAGTGGGACCTGGGGACTCCAACTTAAGGTGTGGGCAAGTAGGCAGGGGCTGGGATGGTGGTGGCCCTTGTGGTGGGGACCAGAGAGAGCTGCTTAGCTGCCTAGTCAGTCCCTCAAGTTCCCTGGCGCTCCCTGTCAACACTGTCTCTCCTGCTCAGCCTTGGATGGCTGCCCTTCCTGGGAACCTTAGGATGCCGCTGCTGGCTCCTGCTGCCCCCTCCCTGTGAGTCAGCTCCTTTGGGCAGCAGCCCGCCAGCTGGCTTCCAAGGGGCCGAACCCGCAGCTCCGACCTGCTATCTCTCAGCTCGAGGCCTTCCCAGGAGCCCCTGGCTGCCCTGGTCCCTGCCGCCTCTGCCCCTTGACCCCGGCTGGGGCCACTGACTCCGACACACTGAGCTTCTGTTCTGTCGTTTTAGCTCCCAGGGTCAGCTCACTACGGGGGCCTAGCTGGAGAGTCTGTTCTCCCAGCTGAGGGACCCTTATGCTACATTGGTAGGGAAACTGAGTCCGGATGGTCATGACTGGCCTAAGGAGACGCAGTGAGACAGTGGCGGATAAGGACCCACTCCCAGCTCTACTGACTTGGAGTTCGGTGACCCTCCCGGTGGCCTCCCTGGTGCCCAGGACCCAGCTCTAAGTCCCACGCATCTGAGCCACATGGTGGCTCCTGAAGAGTCCCCAAACACTGACCCTGTGGCAAAGTCGGGAGCTGCGACAGAGACCTACTCTTCTCTCTCCTCCCTGCAGCCCTCCCTGCTGCTGAGCCCTCCCATCAACCTGACACCCTCTCTGGGCCTGAGCCCCCCCGGCTGGAGAATCAGACAAGGTTGTCAGGTCACCCATCAGCCCTCGGTAGAACTCTTCCAGAATCCTCTGCCCTCTGGGTCCCCTCTGATGGCATCGCCAGAGTCCACAGATGTCTGGCTCCACCCCTCTGGTTCCACAGATGGGGAGTCTGAGGCCCAGCCAGGGAGAAAGAGTTGTCCCTAGCCATGCCAGGAGTCAGGGGAAGAACCCAGGAATTCTTACTCTCAGCCCTGGACTCCACAGTTGCCTGGCTTTGAGCATCGCCACCCCCATCCCTGGGGCACTGAGGGAAGGGGAGATGTGGCTGTCCCTTCCAGCTGGCCTCATCCTGCGGCATCCCTCTGTCCTCCTCCAACCTCAGTAGCTGCCACTCACCTGGGGTGGGGGTGGAGGGATGGAAGCTGCTGCAAGGCTGGGCTGGTGGGAGTTCCTGTTGGGAGGTGAGCCTGGCGGTGGGACGGCCACCTATATAGGCTTCTGCCCTGGCTATTTTGGGAGGTGGCGCCCCCCCAGCCCCCAGCCCCCTCCCCTTCCGGTGTCAGGTACTCCCCAGCCGTGGTGCTGGGTGTCTGTATCACATTCACTCTCCCCGGGCCCATCAAGCCAGGCCTATTAATAACCCCTGGCCCCTGCCTCCCTCCGGCTCCCAAAGTCGAGGCTCAGGCAGGGCTCGCCTCTTCCACGAAGTCTTCCATGACCACTCTAGAAGGCAGCAACATTTCCTTCCTCAAAATCCTGCAAGGAAAGGAAGAGAAAAGGCAAGGGAAAAAATGGAACAAGAATTGTCCTTTGTGCACGAGACTGGGCCGGGTCCTCTGCATCCACCGTCTTCTCACTACAGCCTTGCCATGCAGCCCCAGCTGCTCTCGCACAGATCAGGAAACAGCACAGAGACGCTCGATGTTAAGTGACCTACTGATCAAAGCTATGGACCTGTGGACTTGGCACTGTCATGAGATGGTCCAGTTCCCTGCAGAAAGAGATGCTCTGCGTGTTCTCAGACAAGTCCCTTCCTCTCTCTGGTCTCCGTCTTCCCATCTGTAAAATGAGCTCAATCAGGGCAGACTGTGCTCTATGGCTGGGCTTGAGGGGGAAGATAAGACCCCCTGAAATTGTACGCAAAATGCCACGTACAAGTGGAACAGCGGCCCACAGCTGTCGTGATTTGCGAAAGGATCGCCGATGTCTGTCTTGGACTAGAGATGACTGTCCGAGGGGTGTGTTTTGAAAAGCATGAATGAACAAATGAATTCAACAAATATTTATTGAGTATCTACTATAAACACCATGAAATGTTTCCCCCTTCATCCCTAAGCTTAAAAAAGAATCATCCAGTTCTTGACAGGGACGTGAGGAGGCCCAGGCTTCCTGCAAAGGCTGTTTGCGTAGGAGGCTGCAGGGCTGGAAGGAGCAGAGGGGACCACGTGGGCTGGGGCCAGGGCTGGAGCCCGGATGTGTGGGGCAGGGGCCTGGGCAAAGACGGTGGTGGAGGCAACAGGCAGGAGTGCATCTCCGAGGGAGAGCCTTCTGGACTTGGGGCTGTGGCATGAACGAGAGGGACAAGTCCGAGTTGAGTCTAAGTTTCCAAGCCGGGGTTCACTGGAGAAAGGCGGTGCTGTTTACGGAGGTGGTGAGTCCGGGGAGGCGGGTGCCAGCTGGGGAGATGGTGCACTGGCGTGGAGAATCCTAGGACGTTAGGGCTGGGACAGCCTCCGCGGTGATCTAGTATGATCTGCTACAACCCGCATCACGTTAGAGATGAAGAAACCAAGGCCAAGGTGACTTACCCAAATCCCACAGAGAGCGGTGGGGAGCTAAGAGCTTGAGCTGGGTTTGGGGTGCCCAAAGGACTTTCTGGTGGAGATGCCCAGGAGGTCTGAACCCCGGGGTGAGGTCAGGGCTGTTCACAGGGCTTTGGTGGTCACAGGGAGGTCAAGGAGTAGGAGTCGTGGGCTGGCTGAGCTCAGGGGAGCAGGGGAGCAGCATAGTCTTGAGGGTAAGTCCTTGAGCAAGATCCTGGCCGGGGCCTGGGAAATACTCACACTTGTCTGTTGAACACTGTGCCGGGTACAGTGATAGCATCATGTGTTCATTCCCGTCACCCCTTAAAGAGGTAGGGAGTACATTCCCCATTTTACTGATGAAAGAACAAGGCTCAGAGAGGTTAGGCAACTTGCCTAAGGTCTCAGAGCAGAGGTAAGAGTTCAGGTTTCTCTGACTCCAAAGCACTTGCTCCTTTCTTCCATGTGATCCTGCCTCTTGGATAAGACCAATAGAAGATTAGGGAGGCGCCCACCGTGAGTGAATTCTCGGGAACCAGGGTGGCCTTCCTTTGGTTCCCCATAGGTCTTCTCTGTGCATCTGCAATTAAGCGAATCCAGATGGGCTGACCCATATTGTGGGGGTACATTTATTGTGCACCTACTGTGTTCTAGTGCTTTATATACATTATCTCACTTCGTCCTTACTATAGCCCTCAGAGGTTTGAAGAAATAGAATCTCAGAGAGGTTGGTTGTCTTGCCCAAGGTCACACAGCTAGTAAGTGGGAGAGCTGGGATTTAAACTCAGGTCTTTCTGATTCTGAAGCATCTTTTTTCCCATAGTACTTGAAGTAGGGTGCGGATGTCCCAGAGCCAGAGTAGAATATCTTGAAACATTATCCAGTTTCCTTTGCTCCAATCTGTGCTAATTTAAGCAGCCTTCATTTTATTAATTTGGTTAGTTTTACAAGAGCCTTGACACCAGAAAATGGATTTATCGGTCAGGTCTTCTGTGCCTGTAAGTGATGTGAAAATTCTGGCTCGGGCTGGCTTAGGACAAGGGGGGTTTCATTGACGCATGCAGTGGAAAAGTCCAAGAAGGTCTAGGTATGGCTTGATCCGGAACCCAGACACTGGCATGAGGACACTGTCCCTCTTACGTATCAGCAATACCTCGTGCTGCGTTGGCCACCTCCTCAAACTGGGTGCGCCCTGAGGGCTACAAGCCGACTGTCCCCCGCAGCACTGCGAATGTTCAGGTCCAAGTCCTGTGTGGGAGAAGGAGTCCACTGGCCCGAGAGCTTGATCGGAAGTCCCAGAGTTGAGTTTTACTGGCTGCAATTCGTTCAGTTTGGTCCTACATCATCCCTGAACCTGTCACTATGGGTTACCAGGGGAACACAAGCCCCCTTCGAGTTTGGAGGGGGTAGAACGTCAACACCGTTGGAATGGATTGGGGAGGGGGATGCTGGGCAAAGCCCCGGCAGTAGTCACCGATGTGAGTCTGATGCGAGTTTCCGGAGGCTGCCCAAGCGAGCCAGGCACTGGGGAGGTGTCTGCCCTAAGTCTTTGGTGAGTTTGATGTCAGTATGCGTCAAACTTCTGGAGAACGATTCACTCTGGGGCCCAAAGTTGCTTTCCTGGACTTGAGACCCCCCAACCCCACCCTGCCGCTGTGGGACCTAACAAGCAGTTACTCCCACCCCTTGGGCCTGGCTTAAGGCAGCAGCAGTGCCCGAGGGAGTCTTCGTCTAGCACCAAGGTTTCTTACTCTGAGCAGGGACGAGGCACCTGAGCAGATGGGTAGTTGCCACAGTCCCACACGGACGCCCCCTCTGTCCCCTAATATTGTGCGTGGTCTTTAGCTGGACACTTCCGTAAAGTTCTAGCAACATATATGTTATCGAAGTCAATTCCATTATCATCTTTTTGCAGATGTAAACTTTTTATGGATGAACCAAGCTGAGGTTCAGAGACATCAAGTCACTTGCCCAAGGTCACACAGCTCCCTGGGACCAGAACCTGGTCTGTCCGCCTCCACCCCCGTCCAGTGCTCTTCCGAAAGCCTGCTCTGGCCTCCCAGCTGGTCGAGGAGCGGCCAGTGTGTGGGGGTCGGCAGTCTCTTAGCCGCCGTCTGCCAGGAGACGGGCATTCAGCTGTTAGCTCCGCTGGTGATATTTCATTAGTTCGCACTATTTCCACCTGCTGTGGCTGGGAACAGGATACGGAGTCCTTCACGTCCAGGGCCCTGGCGGGCTGGGTGGACCCTGCAGGATCTAATAATATTTATGAGGTCAGCCGTGTGGGGGTGACGTGTATTAACTCTGAGGAATCTTGGCCGCATTCCTCGGCCAGATTTTGAGCCTGTGGCCTTGTTTCTCCTGTCTCCCTCACCCACATTTAAGCACAGTTTCCCCATCGGGAGGGAGGCCAAGGGGTGACAATCCCAAGGGGTGGGAGGGGCGCATAGACAGACAGCCCTGAGTCCCCACCCTGGCTCTGCCTCTTACCCACTGTGTGACCTTGAGCCAGTCGTTTCTTCTCTCTGGGCCTCAGTTTCTCACCTATACAATGGACGTGAAGAGCAAGGGCAGCTGTACTGACTACCAAATGAGGTCATGGCCGAGAAAGGGCTTTGGAGGCTGCGACGTCCCGCATGGGTGATCACAGGGGGGCTGCAGCTGTGCGGACCCCTGTCCTGCCAGAGCGAGAGGACGCGGCGTAGCTTTGTGGCTAGAAACCTGGAGGAGCGAGTGCAGCCTCTGAGCACGTCTGGCTCTCCCAGGAAGGTCTCCAAGGCCAGGGCCCAGCATCCTTGCTGGGGAAGTGGGAGCCACGCGCTGAGGGAAAGCTGGCAGGGGCTGGAGTGGGGCTCTCGGACCCAGTGGGGGCTGGGAGGGCCTGGGACTCAGGAAAGGACGGGGTGAGGCCACCTGGGTTTACGTCCTGGCCTGGAAAACTCCACGCCACCCCCGTGGTGCCCAGAGGAAACCCGGGAGGGGCTCAGGGCCCTCCGTGGGCTGGAGTTATAAAGGCGAATGGGGCAGGATTTTGGAAGATCTGGTAGAACTGGCCTCGGTGGGTGGTGCCGGACAGGGGTGCCCACGGAGAAGCCGAGAGAGGCGGGCCGCAGGGCATTTGAGAGCGCTCTGGCCACGGGACACCGCCCGCGCCCGTGCCGGGTGAGCACGCGGCACCGCGTCTTGAGCCCAGCTCAGATCAGCGAGGCCATCCTGGATTGTAAAGGCCGCATCCCCTGACACCTCATCGTCTCCTCCACCCCTGCCCCCTCAGCCCCTCCTCCACCCCTGCCCCCTCAGCCCACAGCCTGGGACAGAGGCTTAGGGTGGTCGTCAAAAGAAGTGTGTGTCTGTGTGCAGTGTGTATATGTGTATGTGTGTGTCTGTGTGTATGGTGTGTGTGTGGTATGTGTGTCTCTGTGTGTGTGAAGTGTGTGTGGTATATATGTGTAGTGTATGTGTATGGTGTGTGCATGGTATGTGTGTCTGTGTGTATGGTGTGTGTGTGGTATATGTGTTTCTGTGTGGGGTATGTGTGTCTGTGTGTAAAATATCCGTGTGTATGGTATGTGTGTGTCTGTGTGTGTCTGTGTGTGTATGGTGTGTGTGTGTGTGTGTGTGTGTGTGTGTGTGTGTGTTGAGGGGGAGGAGGAGACTCCCAACTAGCGCTCTTAACCGGCTCTTGGGACGGCCAGCAGCGGGCCCTCCACGCACGTGGCCGCGGCAGCCTGACAACCCCGTGCGTCGTCGCCAGCACCCAGCATCTTTGCGTGAGAATCAGGCAGGTGTCAGCACGTGCACCTCTCCCACAGCGAAGGGGGAAATAAAGGACTCGCCTCTAATCATTTATCTGTACCCCGGTGTAATGGGCTGATCTGTGTCCCCCAAATTCGTATGTTGAAGCCCTAACCCAGTAGCGCCTCAGAAGGTGACTGTATTTGGCGACTGTCTTTGCAAAGGTGATTCAGTTAAAATGAGGCCACTGGGGTGGGCCCTAATCCGGTTTCGCTGGTGTCCTCACAGGGAGAGGAGGGCAGGACACGGACGTGCACGGAGGGAGACCGTGTGGGGACACAGCCAAGGAGGGAGGCCTCAGAAGGAACCCACACCTTGATCTCGGACTTCAGCCTTCAGAACTGTCGAGAGAAAAAATTCCTGCTGTTCAAGGCCCCAGGCTGAGGGATTTTGCTCTGGCAGCAGGAGGTGAGGAACACGCCCGGCCCTGGAGGAGGCTGAGGAGGGCACGGGGGAGGGAGAGCGTCTCCATTCGCCTGGTCACCACGCAGACGCCGGCCCACGTTCTCATGAAAACTCTCCACATCTTTTGTAACAGTTACGTTTCCTTTCGTTTGAAAAATTTTATCATCAGTATGACATATAGTCTTTAAAGAAACAATGGAAACTAGGGGGCTGAAGGGGAGGTGTCACCAATGATCCATTGTCACCAAGCACAGCCACCGTTCTCATTTATCTGGGAGGTTTTGCCCTCCCATTCCTGCCTTTGTGTTTAGCGCAGACGACCCCACCTACCAGAAGCTCTCCGGGGTTTCTTCCCCATGCACGCCCCTCTTGCACCCTGCATTTGCCATTGTTCTCCTGTCCCCGTCCCCAGCCACCTTTCAGCTGGGAGTTTGAGGCACCAACCTCAGCCTTCAGCTCTTTCCAGGACAGACTCCAAGGAAAATAAATCACACTGATGTTTTTATTTTGGGCTCTGTGTGTACAGTGGTTGTTCTCTAAGACATTCTTGGACTCCTGCTTGTGCTGTCTAGACCCATCTGTTCACCTGCACTCCAGAGGCACCTGCCAGTGTGTAATTAGTCTTTCAGGACTGTGGCCCTCCCTTGGGGTTACGGCCTCACATTCCCAGCCATCTGGATTCCTGATCCCAAACGGCAGCTCACAGCCGGGTCAGGGAGGGCGCTCTGGGGAACGAGGAGCAGGGTGTTTGGAGCCGGGCGGAGCAAATCTGGAGTGTGTGGTCACTGTCCATCTTGGTGTCCCTTCAGCCAATGGGGCGGCACTCGATGCTGGCACCCTGCGTGAAAACTCTAGGAGACAAAATCAATGTGTTCTAAAGACGTGGCTGAACCATTGTTTTTTCTTACCAAATATTTATTGCTTTCATCCTGAGGCTGGGTCAAATTCTATCGGAAAAAAAAATTTTTTTTTTTTTTTTTGAGACAGAGTCTCACTCTTTTGCCCGGGTTAGAGTGCAGTGGCGTCAGCCTAGCTCACAGCAACCTCAAACTCCTGGGCTCAAGCGATCCTCCTGCCTCAGCCTCCCAAGTAGCTGGGACTACAGGCATGCGCCACCATGCCCGGCCAATTTTTTCTATATATTTTTAGTTGTCCAATTAATTTCTTTCTATTTTTAGTAGAGATGGAGTCTCGCTCTTGCTCAGGCTGGTTTTGAACTCCTGAGCTCAAACAATCCGCCCGCCTCGGCCTCCCAGAGAGCTAGGATTACAGGCGTGAGCCACTGCGACGGGCCGGCAAAAAAATTTTTTTAATCACAGAGGTTGAATCAATTGGAAAACTCAGTGATTTCTAACTTGCCCAATACTGCAGACTAGCCCACAGCTCATGCTGGAGATTAGGATCGAGGGCTGCCAAGTGATAGTGGCTGAGAATCAAGAAATAAACACAAGGGTCAAGTGAGGCAGAGAAGAAGTGGGCTGAGACAGATGGGACTCTCCCCTCCCCCTCTCCACTCCTCCCCTCCCCCTCCCCTGCTCCACCCCTCCCTCTCTCCCTTCTCCTTCTCCTCCTGCATCCTCCTCCTCCTCTCCATTGTTCCTTCCCTTCCCATCTCCTTGGCTGGTCTTCTTTTCCCCAGGTGTCAATCATGAGTCCTTGGTCTTAAAGGTCTGCGGGGAGTGGGGATCCCTTAGTGATCTATCCAACTGTCTCATGTTTATAAGCCTTTTCTTTGTATTGCTTTTTTTTCTTTTAAATTATAGCAAAAAAAACCACACACAACACAAAATTTACCTTCCTAATCATTTGTAAGGGTAGAGTTCAGTAGCGTTAAGTACATTCACGCTGTTTGTCAACCATCCCATTTTACAGATGGGAAGCCTGAGGCTCAGAGGGGACATAAGACATTGGAGGCAAATGGCAGAGAAGCGACTCGCGCCCAGGCCTGTGGATCTGACTTCTGGGCCCTCGAAGGAGGGTAGGACATGCCTACGGGATAAGCAGGGGTGGAAGGAGAGAGGCCGGGCATTGTAGGAGATGCCCTGTCATCTGAGCCCTGCTCTCTCCTCAGCTAGAAAAGGTAGAAAACATTAAATGAAACCTCAAAAGCGCTATGTTTAGTGAAAGTAGCCAGACACAGAGGTCACACATGTATGGTTTCGTTGATGTGAAATATCCAGACTAGGTAAATGCAGAGGTAGAAAGCAGGCTGGTGGTTGCCAGGGGCTGGCGGGAGGAGGCCCGGAAGTAACTGCTTACTGGGCTTTATTACGGAGTGACGAAATGTTTGGAACTAGACAGAGGTGCTGGGTGCACAGCAATGCCAAGGCACTAAATGCTGCTGAATCGTTCACTTGAAAGTGGTTGATTTTCTGTTATGTGAATTTCACTTCCATTTAAAATATTTTTCCCCACCAAATTCTTAACGAATCTTGTAAACGATAAAATATCAGATGGCGGTTGTTCTTACGGGTGACGTCAAGGGAGACAGCCCCTCTGGTTTGCCTCGGAGGGAACACAGAGCACTGTAGCAATGGCTCGTGGCAACGGCTGGCAGTGACAACACGCTACCTCCTCTGGCCGTTGTCCCGCCTTCTGCCTGCTGCAGGCCCGCTGACCTGCCCCTCGTCCTTCATGGCTAGGGCTCTTTCCAGAAACTCTCCGTGACTCCTTCTCCCTGGTTACAGGCCGCTCTCGTGTTCACCTGCGGTTACTGTGATCGCTGCGGAGGAACAATTACCCGTTTGCTTATCTGCTCCCCAACTGCACTATGAGCATGCTGAGGTCAAGGGCCCTTTAGAGGCAGAGTGGGTGGAAACTACGCAGACCTTGGTGCCATGCTGACCCGGATTCAAAATCTGGCCCAGCCAACTTACTTGCTCTGTGACCTGCCACAGGTGGCTTTATCTTTAGGAACGACGGTTTCACATCTGGGGAATGAAGATAATATTTTCCTTGTAGGGCAGTGTCAAGGAGTCTTGGATGTATAATCACACCCCCTGGGAGACTTTTAACTTCTGTCCTTATTATCATCGTTTTTGCTTTTCTCATAGTTCTGGCCATTTCTGGATATTTTCAAGCTGTCTTACCGCCCCTATGAGCAACAGAATAGGCAGAGCGTCTTGCTGTGGGTGACCTGGTGTCCACTAAGGGTGCCTAGGATGGACGGGGGCTGGGGGGAGATGAAACAGCAAGGAGGTGAGTCCTGGGGGTGTCTAGGCACAGAGGAGACAGCTGCTGTTGCACAGTGGGGAGGAAAGGAGATTTAGACTCAGCTCCTGGCTCCAGCTGTGTGACACAGGCAGAGAGACTCGACCTCTCTGAGCCTCTGTTTCCACTTCTGTAAATCAGGACACCAGGAGAGTTCTTCCCTCAAGTGCTGTGACAGTGAAATAAATGTGCAAATGAGACAACCTAACGCAGAGAATGCACGGATAGAGGAAGCATCCACGCGTGGCCAATGTACAAAGCAGATCGCACGACTCCTTGCCTGTGTAATATACAAGCTTCGTTGCATGGCAACGCCACGTCAGCGTACACACAACTGTATCCCGCTCTTCGCTGGATCCTGAACAGGTGCTTTAATACATGAGCATTCAAGAACTCCAAATCACTGCCCAAATTCTTAAAATGCACTGCAGACAAGCAAGAAAGGACAGTTCCCTTCCTTGGTGCTGCAGGTGAGCAGGTGGGGCGGGGGTGCGGGGGCAGGAAGTGACGCCCTCATGCGAACCGGTCAGGCCACAGGTCGTGGCCAAGCCCCTGCACCTGGAGGCGGGGGTGTGAGGAGAGTGGCCAGGGCCAGGGAAAGTCAGTGCTGGGCTGGGTGACCCTGAGTGAGGGGTAGGCGGGCCCCACCCTCCCAGCTGAGGAGCCCAGAACAAGCAGCTCCCTGAAGACCGAGAGTTCCGGGGCAGGAGTGAAATTCAAGTCTTGGATCACGAGTGATGAAGAAACCTCAGCAGAAGGAGCCCAAACACTGAGTCCCGAGTTCCCTCCTGCCTCTTCCTTCCCTACGCATTGCAGTGGACGGAAATGTACTGCACATCAGTCTTCCCCTCTGTCCAATGGGCTCAATCCACCCGACAGCAGATTCCTGTCTGAGATGCTCCAAGTCCCCAGTGCAGGGCCTGGCACAGGCACGAGCGGTCGGTGCCGTTCCTTTGCCTTCTCACGCCCCGGGCAGTGGCGTGCCTCTCTGCACCTGTGCCCTGGCCTGAGAGACGGGGAGGAGAGCCCGCATCCCTTCCCGCTGAGGGACGCTGTGAGCTGGAAAGGCAGTGGTGGGACCCCTCAGTCCTCTCTGAGTCCCTGGAAGTGCCGAGTGCGGGGGCAGAGATGTCCGAGCGTGGTCTCCACCCTCAAGGGCGTGGTCTGCTTGCTCCTGGCTCTCCTCCACTCTGCGGCTCTGGCCCCGAGAAATCAAGAGAGTCACGCTCAGCTCCACCCTCATCTGTCTTCGGTGAGGCTCCCCCAGAGGCCAGTGGGCTGACCACCATTCTGGGCCAACGGAAGGGGTCTTCCCGATTCTTCTCCAGGCCACCTTCCCTGCAGCAGACAAGACAGACCCGAGCCTGTCTCTCCGTGACAGGGCAATCAGTCGACAGCTTCCAGGAGGTACCCGGCAGAAACGCCTGCCCTCCGGGGGCATTCAGACTGGTCACATTGCAGGTATCGTGCGAAGCCAGAAGAGCAATGGATCAGGGAATTGCTTCAAACGGAGCAGCATTTCCTGCCCTGCAGTGGGGGGGTGGTCACGTGCCCAGCTGGATTTCTGGGTTCGCTGTGGAGCAGTGACCGTGCCCGGCTTCCGCTCCCTGCCCCGTTGGAATGGGAGCATCCACTGTGGTTTTCTTGTCCCAGTCTCACCATTGTATGCTGGAGGGCGGGGCAGGGGGGAAAACTTCTCCTTTTAGTTCACAAACCTTTGAATCAAGAGGAATGACATCTGAGGAGCCCCAGAGCCTGAGATCTTGGACCTCGAGCATGACATCTTAATAAGATGGAGACTTTGCAGGTCTGGGGAGGGAAGAAATATGTCTCACAGGTGGAAAGAATTCAGATACTTGTGACCAAAGGGCAGATTACGGTGGATAAATGATCTTCTGTCATCGAGAAATGGAGTCTCTTTTCCTTCCCTTTGAATCTCGGTGGTCCTGTGACTTGCTTTGACCAACATAGTGCAGGAGAAAGCCGGCCACCGTGAAAAGAAATCTCATTGTCCTGCTGGAGAGACGGGCCACTTGGGGAGAGAGACCCTGGAGAATGACAGACAATAACGGGTGAGGGAGAGACCTAACACTTCCGTTTTGACATATTGTTCCAGGTGTTGATGAATAGAACCTTCCATGGCCAAACAAATTCAAGAAATACACAGTGGAAAGATAAAAGACAAACAGAGTCTTTAATGTAGCGTTCTCTCCAACGGGGCAAGAAGAGGCCTAGAACGTGCTATTCTGCCACATCTTCTGGACCCTGTTCCGCTGTTGCACATGTGGGCGACTCCTGTTGCCAGATGCAGGTCGGTGGGTGTTGAGAAGGGCGCCACGGAGCCAGGAAGAATTTCTCAATCCTGCATCTTCATCAGAACCTTTTTGTCCTCTTTCCTTCCCAGGGTCTGACTGTCCCATCTGACTGTCCTTCTGTCTAGTCATAAACTGTCTAGTTCATACTAGAGTGTGAGAGACTTAAAGTTCTCAGGTGGAGGGGAGGAGGGGGGTTGGAGATTTAGCTTCCGAAGAATAACAGGAAAGGACAAAGTCTAACCCAGTGATGCTCACTTTCCCTCTTTTTTGTCACCATCAAAGCTGCGATTTGCCATTTAGCTCCTCGCTTGTAAGAGTTCTGTGGTTTGCCGGAGTTACTTCTGAGCAGATTTCTTTATGATCAGAAGGAATATTTTATGCCAGGAGGAAATTAATGTGCTCAGCCTTCCTGCACACCCCTTGACATGCCAGGCTCCTCTGACAAGGGCTGGCTGAACCTCAGTTTCTCCGTTTGATGCGTCAGGAAGGCCCTGAAAGTGCTGAGTCAGCACCGCAGCTCCCGAGGGCTACGCTGCCGTCCCGGGGACTGGAAAGGAGTCAGCCTGCAGCACAGGTGGTAGAGGAACGTGCTTCGCTCTGGAAAGCTGGTGCGGTTGGGAGGAAGGTGATGCAGGGAGGTTAAAGCGTCTGTTAGAGGGAGCGGCGGCTGCGTTGGTTTCGGAGCCGACCACCCAGCTGCACTCGCACATGCGACATTTGCAGAGGCTCCAGTAGGGACCTACACGCGGACATCTTTGGTGATGCGTCCCCAAGAGGCGATCTTTCCTCTGATTGGACAACTTCTACCTCCAATCTCTGGGAACACTGTGCATGAGTGAGAGGCGTTTTTAGTGACATCTTCTGCTCAGTGTGGTCAATAAACGTCGAATTGGGAGGCTTGGCCATGGTTGTGTGTGTGCAGAATTTGGTGATCCAAGTGGAATTTAATGGTGCAACTTGGGGCTTAACAATAGAATCACGGGGGCAATATTTGGGTCTGGGGGCCTCATTCTGCAGAAGGGGCCTATTCATATGTGGTACAGACTGTGTGTGTGTGTGTGTGTGTGTGTGTGTGTGTGTGTCTAAGGTGTTGTCCAGTCAGCAAACTGTGGTTGGCTCCTCCTGGGCTGGTCCCCGACACTCCTGTCCCAGATGCCGCCTGGCTGACACGCACATCGCATTGCAGTTGTGCTGCCTGAGCCTGCGAGGTTGGAGAGGGCGCTGGTGTCTCTCCAGCCCTGATGTCCACCAGGTGTGTTATGGAGCTTTGGAATAGTTGCTCCCGCGCGTCGCCGCACAAGCTGGCGCAGGGCTGCGTATTTGGCTGGGCCCCGGGTGTGCTGGCAGCTAAGCCCTGGAGTCTTCAGCACCGAGGCCAGACCCGTCACAGGACAGTCACTTCTCAGAGGCCAGGCTGAGCAGCTGTGGCCGAGCCCCGGGACACAGGGTCACAGGTGGATGCAGGCAAGGAGCTTGCTGGCCTGAGTGTGCAGGTGGGAGGGAGGGGCTTCTTGCCTCCAGGTGAGAGGGAGGCAGGTTCTGGCCAGGTAGACGCTCCTGCACTGTGACCCTGTGCCTCATGCATGTCCCCAAGATGTGACAGTAGCAGCACCAGGCACACCTGTCCTGCTCACTCAAATCTTTCCCAGCCGCCGCTGTCAGGTTCCTGAAACACCATCGTTAAAGCTCGCATGTAGCTACCGTCATTCTTCCCTTATTGTCAATCGTGTCTGACCGCCCCAGTGGCTGGGCCGCCATAGAGCAGTGCAAACTGAACCCAGTTAAGATGGAAATCAGATCACTGTTTTCCCAGTCCTCGACCCTCCCGTCACTTTCTGTCGCACGTGGAAGTTATGCCAACCTCTTCCCAGGACCTGCAAGACTCTGTGTGGTCCACCCCACCCCCACCCCCACTCAGCCCTCCCCCCCTCACCGCGGGTATTGGCGGCCCTGCTGATCCCAGGACATGCCCTGGGACCTTCTTCCCCAGACACCTGCATGGCTGTCTCTAGTATTCCATCCTGATCTCTGCGCAAATGTCTCCTTCCCTGAGAGGCCTTCCCCAGCCACCATATCCCCTGCCCCTCTCCCTTTCTGTGCCGCAGTTTCTTTGAGGCTCTTCTGCTTGACTGAGGATTATATATTCATTTGTTCACCATTATCTCCCCGACAGAACTAAACCTCAGGTGTTTCCGCACCCACAGGACGGTGCCTGGCAAGAATGAAGCCCTCTGTAAGTATCTGTGGAGTCAACGGATGAATCTTTGCGATGGCAGAAGTAACTCAACATAAATGGCGCTCTGGCGGTGGGACCACCGTGCTTCTGAGTGAAGGGACAGATGCTGTCATTACGAGGTTCCAGGAGGAAGGGACAGCCTGACCCCCAGCCCTCGGGACAGATGGGGCGTGGCTGCTCCCCGCATGGTTCACGGAGGTGCATCTGATACACTGTGTTTGCCACTCCGAAGTTTAATTTAGCTGACGTCTTGGCTGCGAGCAACAGCTGGTAACTTTAGTTGGAGGATTAAGGAACGTATAAGATGCATAGCTCCTTAAAAGGAGCCGGGTGGCTGGGGAGGACCAAGGCCGGACACATCCCCAAGTTGGCTGCGAAAGGCCAGGCAGTGGCCCTCTCGGGCTGGCCCAGGGGCTGTGCTTGCTGAATCTTCCGAGGGGCGGCATCTCGGCATGAGGGTGGCTGGCCGATAGTGACCCCAGGGGCACATCCTGTCACCGCCGTGTTGTGGGGCAACCCGGAACAATTCCTTCAACCTGCTGGCAAGGAGAGGGACAGCTCTAAAGCCACGAGGCTGCCCGGAAACCATCAACAAATACACTGACAAACGTTACTGTAGGAAATGTAGAACTTCCGTGAGCCAAAAAAATGTCATTGACCAAGTCAAAAGCAAACAATAAATAGCAATAAAAATATTTGCACACATGATAGAAAAAGGACAGATGCTGGTGATTTACAAAGAGTTTATAATCAGTAAGAAAATGATGAACAATCTAATAGAAATAAGGGTCCTAGGACACAGTCAGGAGGGTAAAAGGAAAAGAAATACAAGGGAACAATAAATACATAAAAACAAGCTCAGCCTCCTCCACCATCAAAGAAACACAGGACAAAATCAGAGACTTTTTAAAAATTTGTCAGATTGACAACAATTTTTAAAGTATGATCATATCCAGTGATGGCAATGAGGTGAGAAAATGTAAATTTCCTTTTTAGGAGGGAAGTTTGGTGGTTTCTATGCATATTAAAAATGTGTTAATACATGTGAGGATGGTCATGGTGGCTCACACCTGTCATCCCAGCACTTGGGGAGGCTGAGGCAGGAGGATCACTTGAGGCCAGGAGTTTGAGAGCAGCCTGGGCAACATAGCAAGACCCCGTCTCTACAAAAAATAAATCCACTATTCATTGAGTATACAGAAAAAAATTAATAAATAAAAATGCACATGCCCTTTGACCTGGCAATTCTACCACTAGGTGGTAACATTATGAATATTATTACATTCTTAATATTATATATGAATATATTATATGAATAAACTTATGACTATTCTCCCAAAGGAATGTTCATTTCAGAACACAGGTATACCTTGTTTTATTGCATTTAGCCTTATTGTGCTTTGCAGATGTTATAGGTTTCACAAATTAAAGGTTTGTGACACCTCTGCATCCAGCAAGTCCATTGGAGCTACATGCCAACAGTGTGTACTCACTTCATGTCTCTGTGCCACATTTTGGTAATTCTGACAGTATTTCAAACTTTTTCATTATTATTATATGTGTTATGGTGATTTATGATCAGTGATCTTTGATATTACTATTGTAATTGTTGGGGACACCATGAGCCATGATCACGTAAGATTTTGAACTTAATCAATAAATATGTGTATTCTGACTGCTCCACCAAATGGCCGTTCCCTGTCTCTCTTCCTTCCTCGGGCCTCCCTATGCCCTGAGACACAACAATATTGAAATTAGGCCAGTTAATAACCCTACAATGTCTTCGAAGTGTTCAAGTGAAAGGAAGAGTTGCACATCTCTCAGTTTAAGTCAAAAGCTAGAAATGATTACGCTTCGTGAGGAAGGCATGCCAAAAGCCAAGATAAGCTGAAAGCTAGGCCTCTTGACCACACAGTTAGCCAAGGTGTGAATGCAAAGGAAAAATTCTTGAAGGAAATTAAAAGTGCTACTCCAGTGAACACATGCATGATAAGAAAGCAAAACAGCCTATTGCTAACATGGAGAAAGTCTGAGTGGCCTGGATTGAAAATCCAGCCACCAGATTCCCTTAAGCCAAGCTTAATCCAGAGCAAGGCCCCAACTCTCTCAAGGCTGAGAGAGGTGAGGAAGCTGGAGAAGAAAAGTTTGAAGCCAGCAGAGGTTGGTGCTTGAGGTTTAGGAAAAGAAGCTGTCCCCATGACATAAAAGTGCAAGGTGAAGCAGCAGGTGCTGATGGAAAAGCCACAGCAAGTTATCTAGAAGATGTAGCTAATGCCGTCGATGAAGGTGGCTACACTAAAGGACGTATTTTCCACGTAGACAAAACAACCTTCTATTGGACTTTCGTAGCTAGAGAGGAGAAGTCAACACCTGGCTTCAGAGCTTCAAAAGACAGGCTGAGTCTCTTGTTAGGGGCTAATGTAGTTGGCAATTTTAACTTGAAGTCAATGCTCATTGACCATTTTGAAAATTCTAAGGCCCTTAAGAACTACGCTAAATCTACTCTGTCTGTACTGTAGAAGTGAAACAACAAAGCCCGGATGACAGCACATCCATTTGCAACATGGTTTACGGAATATTTTAATCCTACTGTTGAGACCTACTACTTCTCAGAAAAGGAGATTCCTTTCAAAATATTAATATTACTTCTTATTGACAATGCACCTGGTCACCCAAGGGCTCTGGTGGAGATGTACAGGGAGATGAATGTTTTCATGCCTGCTAACACAACATCCATTCTCCAGCCATTCTCCAGCGATTCTCCATGCATCAAGGAGTAATTTTGACTTTCAGGGTCTTGTTAGCTAAGAAATATATTTTGTAAGGCTCTAGTTGATGTAGATAGTAATTTCTCTGGTGGATCTGGGCGAAGTAAATTGAAAACCTTGTGGAAAGGATGCCATTGAGTATATTCAGGATTCATGGGAAAAGGACAAGATATCGACATTAACAGGAGTTTGGAAGAAGGTGATTCCAACCTTTGTGGATGACTTTGAGGGGTTCAAGACTTCAGTGGAAGTAACTGCAGATGTGGTGGGAATGGCAAGAGAACTAGGATTAGAAGTGGAGCCTGAAGATGTGACCGCATTGCTACGATCCCATGATAAAATCTGAACAGATGAGGAATTGTTTCCTGTGGATGAATAAGAAAGTAGTTTCTTGAGATGGAATCTGCTTCTGGTGAAGATGCTGCGAATAGTGCTGAAGTGACAACAAAGGATTTAGAATATTGCACAAACTTAGTTGCTAAAGCAGTGGCAGGGTTTGAGAGGACTGACTCCAATTTTGAAAGAACTACTGTGGGTAAAATGCTACCAAATAGCATCAGATGCTACAGAGAAATTTTTCGTGAAAGGAAGAGTCAGCTGATACAACAAACTTCATCGTCGACTTATCTTAAGAAATCGCCACAGCCACCCTAACCCTCGGCAGCCACCACCCAGATCAGTCAGCAGCCTTCAACACCGAGGCAAGACCTTCCGCCAGCCTAAAGATTATGGCTTGCTGAAGGCTCAGATGATTGCTAGCATATTTCTTTTTAGCAGCAAGGTATTTTTTAGTTAAGGCTCGTACATTTTTTAGACATAATATTATTGCACACTTAATAGACTACAGTATGGTGTGAACATAACTTTTATACGCGTTGGCGATCCAAAAAGATTCATGTGACTCGCTAATGGCTGTGGCCTGGAATTGAACCCACAGTATCTCTGAGGTATGCCTGTATTATGGCAACAGCAAAAATAGCCTATAAAAATTTAAATTTCCATCAATGGGAGACATTTATGGATTAGCCCTACAACGAACCATACGGTGGAGGGTTTTTTTTTACCATGTTCTTTTAAATTATTTTATAAAATAATTTTTTAAATAAATATCAATAATTTATTTTTAAACATCAAAAAATGTTTATAGGGGTAACTGCAGTGTGATTAACCCATTTTTCTTTTTTTACTTAAGAAAAACAACCTTATTAGATGTAATACGAAGCAAAATAGAAAAACTTGCAATTGCTTTTCAGCAAGTCAAATTACACATGTGTGGTCTGGAGATTGCATCCAAAGGTGACTTTGCCACTTGCTGGCTGTGTGATGACTTTGGGCAAGTCGTTTAATTTCTTTGGACCTCAATATTTTCATTTTAAAAATGGGAGTGATAATTCCTATTTTGTATTGGGACTTTGAACAAGTGATTTTATTTCTCTGAGCCTCTGGCTCTTTATCCCTAAAGTTTGGATATAATATTACTCACTTTCATAGGATTGTGGGGAGGAGTGAATAAAATAATATGTGTAAAGCATTTAATACAACATCTAAGTAGTAGGAGCCCAACAGATGATTATGATAATGATGATGGTGATTATGATGATGATGATGATGTGATGGTGATGATGATGGTGATGATGATGATAGTGATGATGGTGATGATGATGGTGATGGTGATGATACTGATGATAATGGTGATGGTGATGATGGTGACGATGATGATAGTGATGATGGTAATGGTGATCATGATGATGGTGATGAAGATGATGGTGATGATGGTAATCATGATGATGGTGATGATGATGGTGATGGTGATGATAATGGTGGTGATGGAGGAGGAGGAAAAAGACCAGGAGCAGAGGAACCAAGTTGAAGAGAATGAAAAGGAGGGAAAAAAGGAAAGACCAACTGGAAGCCACTGTGTGCCAGGCACTGTACATTCATCCACTCATTCAATTCTTCTAGTATGCCATGAATCATACAGTAGCTACCCCATCTGAATCTTATGATTGAGGAAATAGAGGTCAACGTTATGACTCATCTGAGGTCACCCAGCAGATAATATTAGAGCTGGCATTTGAATATTCAGCTCTGAAGATTTGTTTCTATTCTACGCCTTCTCATAGTGTCCAGCACAGTGCTCAGTACACAGTAGTGCTCAATAAATGTTAGGTTAATCAGAATTTATTTCTAAAAAGCGTTTGTATTTCTTTTAAATTATGCTTTGGGAGTTGCTGCAAGGCCTGTGGCCCATTTCTTTGAGAGTCCCTAGTGGTGAAGCTTGCCTTCCTTCCAGAGTGTTCTGGTTATTAAACTATCATCACAGATAAGCCCCCAATTCACGCTTCTGTGTTCAGCTCCTGGGGCCTGAGGTTGGGACTCTGCAAATTCGCTCTGCGCCCCCAGCTGCCCCCTGTTAGTCTCTGCCACTAGTGGGCGCTAGAGGGAGACTGCGAGGCTGGAGGGGCGGAGGAGCCTTGGGCTTTCGCTTGGGCTTGCGGGTCCTGTGCGGGTCCTGGGCTGTTCGCCGAGCCACACTTCTTCACCCCAGCCATGGCCCTTCATCCTGGCAGCCCCACTTGGTTACCACCTCCAGGTATTTCCAGTACTGCCCCAGACCAGCCCGGTCACACTCCCTCAAGATGTCAGGGCCAGCCGTCCAGGCCCCGGCTCCGTGGGCCCCTTCTCTGAACCTGCAGGTTCTGTTCACTCCCCCACCTCTCCCCTCTGCTCCGACCGCCCTGCGGGCGCCGCTCCTTCCTGACGTTTCTGTCTCTGGTCATCTCAGTCCTGTTGCCTCCTCAGTCCTCTAAGAGCTGCCTCACCAATGCCCTATATAAATTCCCGCTGTTAAAGGAACTGGCGTCTGAGCTTTCTGATTTTTGACTGCACTGTCACTGACGCACAAGGTCAGCTGATTCTGGGCAGCAGCCGTCCTTCAGTCCTCAGCCTGGGGGAAGAAAAAGAGAATCTGGCTGCCTGACACCGTTTTGCACGAGACACAAGGCTTGGCTGTGAAGTCAGGAAATGGATATTCTCATACGACTTGGTTCCTGCTTTTACAACCCTGACAGGCAAGGGTGTGAGCGCGATGAGAGGAAGCCCAGTACCCCAGTGGGCAGTGGGCAGAGCCCTTCCCTGGAGTCTGGATTTGACCCCTCTCAGCACTTCCGCTCTGGCCTCCGGGGCTGGAGAGGCCCCTGCTCGCCCTTTAATGCCTGGCCCAATCAGGGCCATAAACTCCTTCCTGGTTTTTTTTTTTTTTTTTTTTTTTTGAGACAGAGTCTCACTATGTTGCCTGGGCTAGAGTGTTGTGGCATCAGCCTAGCTCACAGCAACCTCAAACTCCTGGGCTCAAGCGATCCTCCTGCCTCAGCCTCCCGAGTAGCTGGGACTACAGGCATGCGCCACCATGCCCGGCTAATTTTTTCTATATATACATATTTTTAGTTATCCAGATAATTTCTTTCTATTTTTAGTAGAGATGGGGTCTCGCTATTGCTCAGGTTGGTCTCGAACTCCTGAGCTCAAACAATCCGCCCGCCTCGGCCTCCCAGAGTGCTAGGATTACAGGCGTGAGCCACCGCGCCCGGCCCTGGATTTGTTCTTAAATATCAGAATCAGACTGAAACCGTGAAAAGACTTTACTGAACTCTAAGGAAAAACAACCGAGAAGTGAACACAAAGAGGGCACGAATTCAGGCAAATCCCGCTCAGCTCACCACCCGGGGCTTGGAGCCTGCTCGCAGCCTGGCCCTCAAGAGATTTCTTTCCTGGGTCCCTCGCCGACTACCTCTTCGGCCGCTTCCCGGAGACCAGTGCCACCCACCACCTGCTCCCAGGGGTGCCTGCCTGACTTTCTGATCCTTTCAGTGAAAAGAACGCTAATCATGGTGAGTCAATTCATTTATTAACTCATTTAACCACCACACAAAATAGACACCATCTTTAGCGCCATTTTACAGATGACAAAACTGAGCCACGGAGAGACTAAGTAACTTTCCTGGAGTCTCTCCGCCGGTAAGTCGCACACTGGGATTTGAACTCAATTAACCTGGATCCAGAGCCTCCTCTTACTCAATCTCTCAGTTCTGTCGCAGGGACGGCCTTCTGCTCCCGGCGGTTCACTGTGCGGGGGGCTCAGCCTCCCTCTGCACACTTCTCTGACGGAGAGCATATTGCTTCAACGAACAGCATAGATTGTTAAAAAATTCTTTCTACGGAGCTTGCATTTCCTTTCTAGTTGCTTCTATCCCTGTTCCTGAAATTTCTTTTTAAAGACACACAGAATAAATCTACTTTTCTTCAAAGCCAACCCAAGTGTCCTGAGTTTTCTCCTCCTCTCACATCTGGCTCCACCTTCTACTAGCAGAGTGACCTTGGAGCAGTTACTCGCCCACCCCTTGCCTCAGTTTCCTTGTCTGTAAAATAGGAATCAAAGGAATGTGTACCTATGAAGCCCCCAGAGCACACAATATTATGCTGCAGCCTCAACCTTCCCAATCATTCAAATGGGGATGAATATTGGACCTTGCCTGGTACGTGGTGTGGTTGTGTGGAACCAGCCACGGATCTGTGGTCCTGCCTTCTGTCTGTCCATCTCCACTGCCCCCTCCTCAGACCCCGTCAACCTCGCCCTGCGGACATACTCAGCCCAACTCCAGTTTCTAGTCTTGCCAGACCAAAACCCTTCTTAGCGTCTGCGCGGTGCTCCTGGTAAAACACAAATCCCGTGGGCCCCTCCCCTGCTCGGATCCCTTCCGCCTCTCCTGGTCTGCGTGACAAAGTTCAGCTCCACGGCTTGACTCATAGGCCCTCCTTGCTCTGTCCCCTGCTGGCCTCCCCGCCTCTGCCTCTCCCCTCCCGTCTCTCCCCTCCTCCTGCTCCACTTTCATCCCAGGTCTCTGAGCCTCTCCTGACTTTGAGCTGCACTTGCCTCGTGCCTGATTCCCCAGGGCCTGGCCCTGTGCTTGGCACCCCGCCTGGGTTCTGGAAACCTTGGTGGCCGTGTGCTCTGATGGGATGATGCATGGAAGTGAATGCTCTCTAAGCCACTATGGCATCGGGGTCAGTTCATGCCATTATTTTTTCCAGGGGTCATATTCAAAACGATTGTCTGGGCTTGTCTGGGTGGAGAGCAGTGTCCTGGAGGCCTCCCGATGTGCAAGGCATTAACCCTTTCATTGCTGGATGTGAGGAGGTTCTGGGGTCCTGGGGGTGGGGCGGCACAGGCTCTGGGGGGCGGTGCACGTGACCAACTGGGATAAAAGCATTTCTGTGTTTTGACCATTGGTACAGCCTGGCCTTTCTCCTGGAACTCTCCCTGGGCCCTGGTTCCTTCCCCTCTCCCCAGAATCCCTGGGCCTTGCCCTGTTGCTCCTGTGGCCCACCCCCAGCCCAGCACTCTTGGGAGGCTTTTATTGTGAAGGCTGCGCAGGGCTCAGATGACCCGTTTTTCCCCGGAGTTTGTCCACAGGGCTTGGAGAGCCTCCCTCGCCACATGGCACTGTGGACGCCCATCTGGCCTGGTTCTTTTGCCTAATGATCCCTCGCCCCCAGGACCCCCAGCCTCGGGATGGGGATATGGAGCTCAGAGCCTGTTTTCCTCGTCTTTTCCCTGCACGGGGCAGCAGCAAAGCAATGATCCACCACCTGAGACCTTCATCCAAATTGGCTTCCAAATCGGCTTAGAGCCTTTGGGCCACATTTGAAAAATGAAGGGTGTTGTTGCTCAGGTGGGCAAAATTGAGAGCCCTTGGGCTGATGGGAGCAGGTGACCTTGCTCTGGGCACCCAGCCTCTCGGGGCCTCTGGGTCCCCATCAGTCCGGTAGGATGATAGTCTCCAAAGGGGATAAGCCCCTCTCCTATGTGTCTGTCACTTTGTGTTGTTCATGGAGCCCCGTGAGTTAGCTTGTTGGATGCCCATGGGGTCCATGGAAAGCCATCTGTGAATATGGGACAAAGATTGAAATGTCTGCAAGGGAAGCAGCAGGAAACGGTTGAGGTGAGGCTTCCACAGCGGCAATTGCCCTCTGAGGGTGAATTGGTATCACTTTGGCAGTTCTGAGCCTCGGTTTCCTTGTGCATAACATGAGGCCGGTAGAACCTGCGGTACTGAATGAGCTCAGGTGGACACCTGGCCGGGCCCTGGTCCCTGCGCCTGGGTGGATGAGCTCTGATGGGTGCCCCAGGCCATGCGATGCAGGGGAAGTGGCAGGTGTTTTGAAATGAGAATGGAACTCAAGTCCCAGCCCACTTCTGTGACCTGGGGCAATTCATTCTCCTCCCCAAGCTGCAGTTTCCTCATTGGTGAGAGGAATAATGTAAAGAAAAGGAAAAAAAATACACATTGAAAATTTTCAAAAGCAAAACCCCTGCTCTGGTGCATTCTTGGTGGAGAGGGTAGCAGATGACTTCCTAGTTCAGGAAAACATGTTGATTAATTTTTTGTTGTTTTTGTTAAAAATGGAAAGCCTCCTGATCACAGTCCAGGTAGAAGACATTGACACGTACAGAAAACGATGAACTACTCTGTAGCAAAGGTACAGACATTGGTCTCTCCTCCCTCCTGAGCACTTGCTGACGTAGAGGAAAAAATGTTTAAAAACTATAATCCCACGAGGACAAAGAGACTAGAAAAGGCATCAACAGATGAGCGGCTGCAACACGCTGTCGACGGGATTCGCGTGGAGGGAGCAACACATGCAGAGCGTAGAAGACTTACACATGCTTTCATTTGTGGGGCTCCCAGTAACAGAGCTGCCTCCCTGTCCAAACCCCAGACACACACCTTTCAATTCATAAGCCCTCACCCACCCCTGCACAGCATCCTATCAGCCCTATTAGGGCCGTTGTCCTAAATCCTAGTGAAGAACCGAAGGGCACCAGACACATGGGGAAAGCCCCCGGTGTGAAAAAGAGACACCAAGCTAAAATGATTAAAAAAAAAAAGCAACCTGGAAGATACACTGTTGCTTTAAATTGGACTCAAGAATGAGCCACTTGGATCAGAATGACTGGTCAAGGCACAGGGGCATGAGCAAAGTCAAATTGCTTATTGTTGTGTGACACTGAAATATTTTCGTGGTTGGTTGTTACGTAGCAAAAGCTGACTGATACAATCCATGGGACAAAAACAGGGTGCCACGACAACAGAACAATTGGGGAACAGGAGAATTTAGAAATTTAATATAACAACCAAAATAAGAATTTCAACAGCAGGTTTGGAAAATAAGTCACAGAAATATTTTCAAAAATATGACAGGGAGAATAGGAGACAGAAAATGCAAAGGGGAAAAACAGGTAGAAGAACAATCTGGGAGGTCTAACATTTGACTTAGGAGAATTGAAAGGAAAGAAAAAGAAAAAAAGAGAGAGAACAGAGAAAATTGAAGAGATGATTTTCAAAGAAACAATTAAAGTAATTCCCCCCAAACTGAAGATTGTCAGTCTCAGATTGAGCAGGCCGACCGCGGCACGAGCAGAATGAGTGAGAAACAGTCCACACAGCTTGTACCATCACGTGACTCCCAAAGACCAGAGGTAAAGAGAAGGTCCCAAGCTTCCAAAGAGGGGAAAAAAAGGTTGAATACAATGAAACAAAAATAAGATTGGCATTAATATTTCTGTTTTTCTCAAAGTCTACACAAGACGCTGGAAAACAATGGAAAACTAACCTCAATATTCTGAGGTAAAGTGATTTTAAACAGGTAAGTCTATACCTGTCTAACCTCAATCAAGTGTGAGGACAAAATAAAAGACATTTTCAGACGGGCAAGGATTCAACATTTACTTCCAGTGCACCCACTTTGAGGAAGCTATTAGAGGATGTGCTCCAGCAAAATGAAAGAGTAAAACAAAAATGAGAACATGGCATCCAGGAAATGGTGGATCCAACTCAGGAGAAAGAACAATGGAGAAAAGCCTCAGGGAGGAGGAGGAGGTGTGGAGAACAGCCAGTTCAGTTAGAACTTAGCCAGAGAGCTTTGAGAAAAAAGTAAATTCAGCAGGGCAGATGATCAGTTAGGTAATATGATGAAGCATCTGGAAAGAATTAATAATATATAAATGTATTTGGAACATTCTGGCAAGTAAAAAGTCAAAGCAATTAATAACTCGTGGAAAAACAAAAGTTACACAAGAGGAAAAATTAACAATACACAAGATGACCCTTAAATAAATGAATACATGGCAATGAATGTGTACACAGTCTTACTGTTTTAACTATTAATAAAAGTACTGATATAAATATTTGAGAAGGATGGGAAGATGGCAGGGTAGTGTGTGTGTGTGTGTGTGTGTGTGTGTGTGTGTGTGCACGTGTGCCTTTAAGTGCACTGAATTCTCATTTACTATAAGAGAAGACCAATACACAATATCTAAAAATCAATCAATAAATCAAAAATAGCAATAAACGCTTTTAATTTAGAAATATAGAAGCATCTGGAAGAAATGTCTGCAAAGGTTTAAGTAGTTCCTTTGAGAGTGTACAGAAGATCAGTGATCTTCTTTTTGCCGTGAGCGAAGTGCCTGTGTTTTGGATTCAAACATCGGCAAATCGGGGAACCCGTGCAGAGACACAGCCGCGGGACGGGGAGCGGAGAGTTGGGAGGGAAGGGCCGTGTATTGTGCATTGGGGAAGAGGGTCGGTGCATTGGGCCCTAGGAGCAAGAGAGCTGGCGAGGAGTGTCCTATAGCGGGAGTGTGTCATCCCTACACCTGCCACCCGTCCACACGGGACACTGCAGAGCCCTGGGAGGCCGAGGGTGCGGTGGGCGTGTGCAGCTGCAGAGGAGCAAGGGGAGACATGACCCTTCTTCCCCCTCATACTAGAAGAAGAGACTCTTGGAAAGAGTCAGTGTGGGGGTGGGGAGCAGGGCGAGGTAGTTGGAGAAAGTCTAGCTCCTGCTATTAAGAGGAATGGGGATGGGGTGACCCTCCCCCCACGGCTATGCTGGTCTGGTCTGAGCATCAAATGTCATCCTGCGGGTGCAGCCCACTCTAGGATGGCCACGAGAGCAGTAACACTGTCATCTCTCTTGTCCCCCCAGGGCTCTAGGGGTCCCCCAACACTCCTAACTGCCTTGTCTTAAGCACTGCTGTGCACCCGTGCAAACGCCTTTCCCGTGGATGGTGCGTGGGGGCTTTGAGGGAAATAGGAGCTGGCCAGGCAGGGAGGATGTGAGGTGGCATCGGAGTGTGCAAAGGCCCGGGCACAATGGGGTGCGACTGGTTCTGGGAACGCGGAAAAAACTAGAAACCTGAATCGACCGCTCCTGGAACCAGCCAGCAAACACAGGGCAAGGCCCTCCATCCCTCCAGTCTCCCGCTAGTGCCCCTGTTGGCAGAGACTAGCAAGAATCGCTGGAAAGCACACGTGCTTTGGAGTCCCAATCCCAGCACCACAGAGCAGAGGATAGAAGGTAGGTTTGGAGCTGAGAGGAAACAGTTTAATAACCAGCCCAGAGGCGTGACTGCCTTTAGACTCCTGGTCTGAACAGATCTGGAGCCACCGTCTCTGAGCCAGTGCGGACCTGGTACCTTGGCGCATCTGTCTTCTGATACTGGTGGGAATGCAAAATGGTGCAAGTACTTTGGAAAACAGTTTTCTCATAACGTTAAAAATGCATCTACCACACAACCCAGCATCTCTCGCTTAGATATTTACCCAAAAGAAATGAAAGCACATGCCGACACAAACATTTGTGCTTGAAAGTTTGTAGCACCTTCGCTTTGATAGCCCCAAACTGGAAACAGCATGCCCTTGTGCATGGAAAACAAATTGTGGTATATTCATACAATAAAATACTGCTTGGCAATAAAAGGAATAAATTACTGATGGACACACCAATGTGGCTGAATTTCAATGGCATTATACTATGTGGGAAAAAACAGTCACAAAAGATTACATACTCTGTGATTCAATTTGTCTGAAATTTCAGAAACAGCAAAAATAGTGTGGTCGAAAGCAGATCAGTGGTTGCCAGGGCCTGGGGGAGGGGAAGGAGATAGGCTGCAAAGGGTCACAAGGAATGTTTTGAGATAATAGAAATGTCCTATATTGTGATTATGGTGTTGGTTACACAATTGTCAAAGCCCACGGAATTGCGTATTTTATTAAGAAGTTGGTAAATGTTATCGTATGTAAATTATACCTTGATAGAGCTGATTTTTAAGAACTGAATCAGAATGCTGTTGGAAGTGGCATTTTCTCCACTTGCTTCTGATGCCGCACTCCTATGAGCCCTTCTTCAAGCAGGAGGCCAAGGGATCTTGTAAAAATGTAAATCCAATTATATCACTTCTATTTAAACACTGGAATGGTTTCTCTTTCCTCTGCAAATGAATCCAGAGAATCACTGTGGCCTACCAGCCCATCTGCTCTGTTTACTGACCCTGAGACTTACAGGGCCTGGAGCAACAGTGTCCAAGTACTCTGATTCTAAATATGTACAGTTAAAAACCAGCCAATCAACTGCTGAAACAAGTTCTATCTTCTTACCTTGACAAATATACCTTCATGACAAACTGGAAGCCTAGGTTCAAATCTAGAATCTTCGACTCCTTGGAGTTCTGTGCCAGAAGGTGATGTCATTGAGAGGCAGACGCTAGGCCACAACCTACCACCTTGCCTTCCACCCCTGGCTCCATGTGAAATGTCAAGCCTACCTTCCAGGCCCTGTCGACATTGGTGTTTGCAACCCCTGGGGACCGAAGATGGCACTGGAGATACAATCAGGGGAACTGGATCCTAAACATGTATCTCCTGGTTTCTCCCCAAATAGTGCTTGGTTCTGTGTCTATTTGCGTGTTCATGTGTGAGCACGTGTATGCATTTGTTTGTGTATGTGTGTGCACGGGTGTGTGTGTGCATGCATGCGCATGTGTGTGCATGCGTGTGTGCATGGGTGTGTATATCTGTACTATGCATGTGTGTTTGTGTACCTCAATAGCAGTGTGAGCTACTTGAAGGCAGCAATTTTGTTGGATCCATCTCCGTACCCTTTATACCTGGTACACAGTGGATGCTAAATAAATGCTGGTGGAGTGAATAAAGGAATGAATGAAGGCCAGTATAGCACAGTTATTAACAGTGTGGGTTTCGAAGTCAGCCCGATGTGGGGTCCAAATCCTACTCTGCCACTCACTGAGTCAGTCACTGTTTATTCTAATCCCGTTGTGCCTCGGTTTCCTTGCCTCCAGAATGGGGATAAGAATACTGCCTATTTTATGCGGGTTGGTGTGAGGATTAAGTAACAATCATCAGAGCTGACATGTACCCAGCTAGACTGTGGGCCAGGCACTGCGCTAAGGGCTTGGCAAATGTTCACTCTTGTGCATCTGGGCTGTTACTGTATTTGTGATCAGGAGAGAAGAGCTAGGATTCTTAGCCCCTGGGGGCATCTTCTCCTGAGTGCAGCTCGGATTCTGATTGGTAGGACGGTCTGGAGAAGTTAGTCCGATCCAGCAGGCAGAACTCTGTCCCGCCAGCTTGGCCCTCTGGTTGTCACAAGCACGGCTCACCACATTCATCCTCTAGGTGGCGCTGCAGAGCGGGAACTCGGCTGCCGAGTCACGGCGCCCCCTGGTGGTCCATTCCCGTCAACATTTTGATTAAGTGCAGAGCCGGTTCCACTAGTGAAGTGAGCATCACCATGCCCCCGCGTGGTGACAGTGGATGACAGACTTGGAAAAAATTTAGAACTGAATGTAAGTTGGATGATGGAGAGGAGCAAGGTGTGCAGAGGGAGATAGAAAAGGGAGGGAAAGGGACCAAGCCAAACCAAGGAAATTATCATCGAGAATAACAACATTAACACCTGTAATTTGCTGACCACCTACTACGTGCCAGGCATTGTCCTAAGCACTTGACATTCATTGCCTTATTTAACACACCTCTAGTAGGTAAGTGTCACAAGAACAACGACTTTATTTCATTTGGAGCCTGGCGCGCAGTAGGTGTCCGGCACACAGCAAGTGCTCAATGCATTTTGAACGAATGAATAATACAATAGTCCTATTAAAACAAATATTATTATCTCCATTTAGAAAAATCAACTAGGGAACTGATTGTCAGAGAGGTTGCAGAGCTAGTGATTGACAGCCAGGGCACGTGGGTCCCAGCTCCCGCTATGCTATGTGCCAGGCTTCCCAGAGAAGCCCTCTGGCTGCAGGGAGCTTGCTGTCTAATGGGCCAATCTACACCCTCCCTGTCTCCCAGTACCGCACGGGGGCCTGCCAGGGACAGCTATTTATGGCTCAGGGAGGAGGGCCAGCCAAGCTCCCCTCATAAATTATACAAGGAGACACATGTGGGTCAGGATTGGGGAATTCGGTGCATGAGGGATCCCCAGGAATCTTGCTTAGTCCAGTTCTCTTCCCCAGGAGAGTAGCTGGCACTCCGTTCTCGTGGCTGGAGCTCAGAGGCAGGCTTCCTTATCTCCAAAAAGGGGGTGATATCTTCCATTGTGCACCCCAGCGCCTGCATGCGGAAGGTTTGAAAGGTGCTGTGCATTTTTGTGATTTGCACATCCAGTGCCCACTGAGCTCTGGGGACACCCTCCCCAGGTATGACATGAGCGTATTAAACCTTTTCTTGGAGACATGGTTATGGAGGGACTTCGGTAGCTTATGCAATGCAGAGACGCCCCTTCTCTGAATGGCCTCTGCTATTTGTTTTTGAGTTCTTGAGTCCATTTTTTTCAGCATTCTTCAACATTGTCAGGCCGTCACTTAACTGTCATTTGCTTCTGACACCCCTAGCAGTTTTCTTCCTGCCCCCAACTGGCTGCTTCTGATCTCTGAGTTGTCAGGTTTGGGGCTGCTCTCAAAGGAACCAGGCGGGAAGGGAGGCCAGAGGTATTCTCTTCTGTGAATAAAGCATGCCAGCGTCCGTCCGTGCATGGGCTTTGAGCTGCCAGTTCCCATCCTTCAATGCCTTGTTGTTGTTGCTGTTTACTCACAGCCCCTGCGGAGTGAGCGTTATCAAAAGTTAAGTCTCCATGTGCAAGAGGTCACTTCAGGCATTTCTCTGTACCTCCCAGAAAGGCTCAATAAATACTTGCTTAATGGAATGTGTGAAGAGGTTGGCTCCTCTTCTAGACTATTCCTCCGCCCCCTCCACCCCCTGCGGCAGCAGCAGGATGGGAGCCTATTGCTGACAGAGTGTCTGGCCTCAAATTACACCATATCAGAGCTCGGGCATAAAATTAGCAGCAGCGTCCTGTGTATGAGAAACCAAAGAAATACCTGTATTCAGCAGAACCGCGGGCAGGGACGGAAGGAAGGGAGCGAGAGTGGGGGAGGGAAAGAGGTGGCCCACGGCAGGCGCTGGGCTCTTCCCTGGATGCTGTTGTCCCCCACTGCACAGGTGGCTGCCTGGTGGCTGAGCCAGGGCCACAGGAGGCCTCTTGGTGGTGTGGGGACAGGGGTATGGGAAGGCAAGACTTGGAGAAATCTGGGAAGGTGAACTCGAGGGCTTGTCCTACCCAAAACACACGCACACACACACACACACGCGTGCACAAAGATACACACACTGAAAATTATGAAAAAGAATAAGAAATTCCCGTGTCCAGGCACTTTTCACACATTTTCCTCGTTAATTCTTACTACGATCCCATGAATCAAGCCTCTTTTACAGGTCAGTAAAGCAGGGATGAAAGAGGACCTATCAGCTTGCCCGCGCTCACGTGCTCTAAAGTACTTGCGTTCGTACTCACTACGTGCCCACCTAGATCCGAGCATCTCAGAACATTCTCTCATACTCACAGGTCACCACGACGTACATTAAGGCTCTTTTTTAGACACAACATAAACACACTCGCGCTTGCCTACGCAAGTTGCGTTTATACACAAATATGTGTTTTCAGCTATGCACGCACGCTACACTCACTGTTTACGCAATCACCTGTCGGCGTGGATCATACTTTCTTGCTGAAACCGTTTCGCCACCATTTCCTGTCTTTCCTGACCAACCGTAGGCCAACGTCCTCTTCTTCCTTAGTCAGGGCCAGGTGCTTGGGCCGCTCGGTACCTACAGATACCTGCCGCCGAGACCCTGTTCTGCTGTTGCTGTCTAATTGTTTCACCCTCCAGCCTGGAAGCCCTGAGACGCCAGTGACTCACCACGGTCACTGTCTCGTTCCTGGTCCCTCAGGTGTGAACTCGTCAGTACGTGGAGAATCTGCGAACTTTCTTTCACAGTGAGAGCTTCCCTAGTGGTTTGCAAGTGGTCTGTGAGCTCGGGGGCAGCCCCTGCAGACTCCGGACGCCACGCTGCTTTTACGTGACGCTCAGCTTAGGGTTCCGGCACCACGTGGGAAGCGCACGTCGGGGCCTCGCACCAGCGCGTGTGTCAGGCTCGAGGCTCCGATCTGGTACACGCGCCCCTCGTTCCACGCGTGGCCTGGGAGAGCCCCTCGACTCCTGCAGGGGTGCCAGGCTGGCAGCTGAGAAACTCTGCTCCCATAATCGGTTCTGACACCCGACTTCCCGCTGGGAGCTCAGATTTGACTTCCTACCAGCAGCAGGACCATGGCCCGGACCTAGTCCCAAATGAGGCCTTAAAATCTCAGCCCCAACAATCTGTATCCGCCCTTGGCTTCCCCAGGGACTCTGGGCCACAAGCCCCTTGCACTGGTACAAGTTCCCGGCCCCTCTCTTAGAACCCGCAAATTACACTTTTTTTTTCTTTGAGCTGGGATTTTTATGTTTAAAATACTTTAAGAAAGCAAACAAACAAACATGTTATCCAGCATTTTTTGTATGCTTGAGTAGGATGGAAATTTCACCCTCTGTTCGCCCTGCCACCTTGCTTTATCTCTGTATTCTAGGTGCCTTGTTCAGGAAAGAGCTCTTGATTATATCTCTCCATTTTTCTCTTTTTGTCCCTTTCTCTGTCTTTCTCTGACTTTGCCTCTGCCTCCCCAGGGGTCCGTAAAGGATCCCGGTTTCGGAAGAGCCCTTGTCCCTGGCCTGGCTGAGTGAAATGAGGGGGACCCTCACTGGGTCAGGGCTGCCGGCTGGGCCAGAGCACGTCCATCCTGGGGACTCTGGCTCCACCCTGAGCTCATCTGGGGCAGAAGGTCTCGTGGGTGGCTGGGTAGAGCAGGGAAGAGGTTCAAAGGAGAGCTCGAAGCTTCCACTCTTGGAGACAGCCCTAGGGATCCTGAGAATGGCTCCTGTCCTGGTCCTTTTCTCTGGGAAGTGAGAGACCCGGAGTGGGAGACCCTGGCTCCAGGCTCCACTGGGCTGGCTCTGTCCCCACAGATGCCTGTCCAAGTCCTGGGGTTCCTAATGTGGCATGGGCTGAGGGCAAAGAAGGGCTGCCTGTGAGAGAGGCACATTTAGTGGCCCTCGTGGCTGCTAAGGCCTGGCTGCTCCCGCACCCGCCCTCCGCCGCCTCTCTGCCCTGCGCCTGCAACACAGGAGTGCAGACGCGAGTGTGCGTGTGACCTGTCGGGGTCTATTGGGTGTGGCCATACCCCTCCCTCCTGTGGACTTCCTCTGGGAGAGCTCCTTTGAGAACCAAATAGCCACCTGCTAGAAGGTTCCATTTGTTCACTGAATACCTGTTGAGCGCTTGCATGTGCGGGCCCCTTGCAGGCTGGGAGGCGGTCATCAAGCACGTCGGTACACACACGAGTGTGAAATCACAGTACTTATCAGTGCTGTGCAGTCAAGGCACGGGGACCGGGAGAGAAGGAACAGGGAGGGCCTTCATTTAGGGTGAGGGTCAGGGGAGGCCTCACTAAGGAGGTGGCTTCCGGGCAAGGCGTAGAGGAGGCAGGGGAGAGGGCATCCCAGCGGAGGGAACTCCGTGCACGAAGGCCCTGTGGGGCAGGCATCCTGGAGCATTCTAGAAGTGGAAAGGAGGCCAGTGAGAAGCGGGGAGCTCGGGAGAGGAAGCTGGGAAAGGCTGCAGGGCCTCAAGGGCTTCGGAGACACATAGGGTGAGTTTGGACTTTCTTCTGAGCACAGGCTGAAGCTGTTGAAGAGTTTAAGCAGGGAGGTGTGCCACCAGGTGGCAGCCCTGTGGAGAGCGTCGGGGTCTGGGGGTGAGGAAAGGACAGCCCCGAGCACCGGAGTAAGGGCAAGACAGGAGCATAAAGCAACATTCAAACTCCAGTACAATGGAGGTCGGGGGAACCGGGGGCCTCCTGGAGGAGGTGACATTTGTCCTGGGCCTCAGGGATGACAGGCAAGGCGGCCTGGGGAATAGCTTGGGCAAAGGCATGGCAGTGAGGGAGGGAGGGTTGGGTTCGATGGACCAGACGAAGAGAAGTGACTCCCCAAGGTCACAAGGCCCCTTGGTGGCTGAGTCAGCAGGGGAGCCCCACCTCTGATGGAGCGGGGCTTCCGAAACCCCACCGAGGCTTGGCACCAGGGACGGGCATCGAGGAAGTGGACTCCCGCAAACCTGGCACCCGAGGGTGGGCACTTCCTCAACTGCTGTGCAGCTGGGAAGGCGGAAAGAGGAAGTGCAGGCCGCAGGCCAGACGCAGCCAGAGGAGGAGGGAGGAGGAGCCTTCCTAGAGTGGAGACAGCAGCGGGGAGCCTTCCTAAAGGCAGCGGCTGGGGACTCCCAGGACCACAGGCTGAGACGGCAGGGCAGGGCGGCTGGAGGAAGTGAGAGGTGAACTCAGCCTGGGCCTGGCTGGGCAAGACCCTCCTCCACCTGCTCCCCTGGACACTGCCCGCCATGGCCCTGGCCCAGCAGCTGCGGGCCGAGAGGTGAGTGCTGGGGCATTGGCCCCCCGGGCCCCCTCACTGCTCCTGGCAGGCCTTGGGGTCAGGGCTGGCCCTTCTTGCAGCCCCTTATGGACAGGAGAGGCTGGGGTTGAGTCAGAACCCAAATACTCAGAAATGAGGACTCTTAGAAGTGCTTTAAGGAAACTTCGAGTTGCGACTCACCACCCCCAGGCACAAATGAGAACCGCAAGGCTCGAAGAGGGGGAGTGACTGACCCAGGGTCACACAACGAGTGGGCGAGTGGGCGGCAGTGTCTGGATGGGAACGCAGGTGTCCTGGGTCCCAGGCTGGGGCTCTTTGCTCTTCATTGTGGTCAGTGACGGCTTCCCATCTTCTGTTCAAACTCAGCCACAGCATCTGGTTTGTTCTCCCTGTTTATTCAGCGCTTGGTTCAAGTGCCACCTCCTCCAAGAAGCCTTCCCTGACAGTGCCTACCTCATTGCTCTCTGATCCCTTGCCCTGTTTCGTTTTACGCACAGTCCTTATGTTACTGGCATGATATTATTTACTCATGTATTTTTATTTTTTTTAACCTTAGCTCCCCAATTAGGAGCAAGCTCTGTGAGGGTTTTTGTCTGTTGCCATCACTGCTGTATCTCTGGGATCTAGAACAGCGCCAGTATATACCAAGTGCTCCATAAATGTAGCTGCATGAATTAATGAATGAATCTTTGAGCTGGAAAGTGTCCTGGATTCCTCTAGTCCAACCCTGCCATTGCACAGATGGGGAAACTGAGGCCTAGGGAAGATAAAGGACCCACTTGGGGTCAGGTGGAGTGACCGCAAGGCTGGGGCTTGGAGTGCAGCCTCCCTCTCAGCAAGCATGTTCTGAATGTTTCTTCAGCAGTCAGGTCTGTGCTCTGAGCTGCGGGGGCCCCAAGACACAGAGAGTGGCTCCTGCCCCCCTGGGTTGGAATAGCAGGTGACATCTGGAGGTGGATGCCCCTGTCCTCTGTGTGGAGGCCAGCAGAGAGGGGTCAGGCTGGTTTGGGCCTAAGTGGGCTGCAAAGGGCCAGTGGGGGGCCTGGGGCTGGAATTGGAACCTGGGGTGTAATTTCCGGAGGTCGAAGGTCGAGTGCAGGCTTGCGGGGTGGGGAGGAGCAGCAGAAGCAAACGGGGTCAGAATGGCCCTCCTGAGCCCCAGAGGGTGGTGCTGGGGGCTGGGCAAGGTTGTCCAACCAGACTCCTCCTTCCTGCCAGTTCTCACGTGAGACCGGCCTGACGCGCAAAGGCTTTTCCTCCAGCAAGGGCAGCTGTTTGAGGCTTGGGGCACTTCCTGCTTTCGGGGTAGAGGGCTCAGGAGATGACGCCAAGGCTGGCCAGCAGGACTGCGTGCTCCCTCCCTCCCACTCCCTTGACCCTCAGAGAGGGACGGGGCCTGTGCGCTCCTGCACCCCGGACGCCCCACTGACAGCAGCCTGGCGGTTCTGCTTGAGGTCGAGGCACACGCCACAGTGAGAGGGCGCAGGTCCGCACAGCAGGACTTTCTAGAACCCCAGGACATCCAAGGACAGAAAGGGCTGCTGCAGGGGTGGCACAGTTGGGTTCCAACAGACGTGTCTTGAGCACCTACTGTGCGCAAGGTGCCACAACACTTGAACTAGCCGCCCTCCAAGGGCCCTTCCAACCCTCGGCCTCCCCTAGTGGAGACTCCAAGTGGACTTTCCACGAGCAGCGCGAGTGTGTGTTGGGCCCAAGCGTCGCCACCCGCCCGGCCTGGGCGAGGTCTCCGAGGGAGCAGCTACGCCAGGGGACTTCCTGTTGGGTTTGCTGCACCCCCGCTGCGTCCCTGTGCAGCAGCCTCCGTGCCCACCCCCGTGCCGACCAGGGGCCTCGCTAACACAGTGGGGGTAGCAGCCATGTGTCGAGCACCTACTACGTGCCAGGCCCTGCTCTGGGCACTGGGGACACAGCGTGAGCAGAGTGTCTGCCCTCGTGGGGATTTTAGGGCTGTGCTTGGTACAGATGGGACCTCATGACCACTCAAAAACATACCGTCCCCATTTTACAGAGGAGGAGAAGGAGGCAGCATGCAGACGGGAATCTTCCAGAGGGAATCTGGCCTCCTCTTTCTAGTGCTGTCCCTGTGCCTGCCCCTCTGCTGACGTCTGCCCTGCTTAGCCCCTTGCTCGGCGCCCCACCCCAGGGCAAACTCACAGCACCTCCGCGAGGCACAACGTTCCCTCGAGTGTGTGCCCTGCCTCTCTCTGGCTCAAGTCTCATTTTGCGCCCCATGCTCTGTGCTCCCACATGCTCAGCAGCCCACAGGTCCTTGAATGTTCCCTCTTGCGTGGCTACGGGCTTTGCACTTGCTGTTCCCCCTGCCGAAAGGCCTTTCCTACCATGCCATGGTTGACTACAGGTGCTGCCTCTTCCAGGAAGCCCTCCCTGACTGCCCTCAGCCTGAGGGTGCCCTGCTGCCCTCTGACAGCGCCTGAGCCTCATTGCACACATGCCAGCTCCCGTCTCTGCTGCCTGCTGCAATATTGATTCTCTGAGGGACTACAGCAATGGCCAGGCTCCTGCTGTAGCTCAAAACACCATGTGCTAGTCCTTCGTGGCTCGACGACCATTCAAATTACGTAGTCATTTGTTCAGTGTTCAACGCTCTACTCTGCAAGGTCCAAGAAGCACAAAGGTCCTAATGGGCTTGCAATACTGTCTGTGCTACATAAGGATTTGCTAAAGTTATTCATACTGTTATTTCCGAAGGGGACACAGGCTGAGAAGGGCTGGGATTTACCTAAGTCCATGCAGCAAGCTGCTGGGAGCCAGAATGGGGGGCAGTGGAACAGCGTTTGGAAGCAAAATTCTGGAGCCAGACTGCTTGGGTTCAAATCCCAGCTTCCCGACTCACTTGGGCAAGTTAGTTGACTCTCTGAGCCTCAGTTTCCTTGTCTGTACCAAGGCGACCTCGCCTTAGAAGAGTGCTTGGTGCAGGGTGTGCACTTAGGAAACGGGGAGTGGTAGCTCTCATTATCCAACCTGCCTGACTCCCTGCCCAGGGCCATGTCTACCCTCCCGGTTCCTTCCTGCCCCGCCCCCGTCACACTGCAGAGGAAGCCACCCATGAAATGCAGAGCCTCAGGGGAGAAAGTGCAGGAGGAAGCTTCTCCCAAGGGTGTCCCCATGCAAGTGGGGAAAGTGAGTGGGGACATGGCCAGCAGCCACCGAGATGCCCTGGGGCTGGGGTGGGGGGATTTCCTCTGCCCACCCACTGCCACCCTGAGTCACCTCTGCTTGGCGGCTTCCTGAGTTCTGATGCAGCCTGAGGGTCCCAGGTCGTGCGGGACCAGTGTGGGCTGGGTCTAGGGTGTGTGGACTCCTGAGGCCTTGGACACGGCGGTTCCTGCCCTCGCCCTGTTTCCCAATCGCTGCCCTAGAAGAATCATAACTGCTTCTTGTTTCTTCATCTGCCTACAAGTGGCTGGACTCAGTGACCCCTGGCTGTACCCTCTCCCTCTCCTTGGCCGTCTGCTTTCTCTTTCTCTGTCTGTCCCTGTCGGCCCCTCCTTGGCTCGCTGACAGCTTTCCACTGGGGGTCCTAGCCACAAGCCGCAGGCAGATGGTTCTTACCCTCCCACTCCAGCTGAGACCCCCATGCTGAGCGCCAGAGCTACACACCAGCTTCCTGCCAGCCATTGACCCGGGTGCCCACGAGGCCTCTCAAATTAGCATGTCCCAAACCGAGTCCATCAACCCTGCCCCGTGCTCCCCATCCTGGTCAGAAGTGTGGATGTCACTCTTGACACTGCCCTTTCTTTCACTCCTACATCCAAACAGTGCCCAATGCCTGCTGGCTGTAACTTAGGAACAACTTGCAAATGAGTAATGTGTCTGCTAGAAATGTATCAGACTGCAGGGAACAGAGGAGCTGACGGTGGCTTAAACAAACAGGGCTTATTTTTCCCCATAACAAGAAGTCCAGAGGTAGGCCATGGCTGGTTCTGCAGCTAGGTGACTTCAGGACCAGCATCCCAGAGAATCCTATAGTCTTCCTCATGTTTTTGTCTCGTGGATACAATATGGCTGCTGCAGATCCGGATGTCGAATGTGCTTTCAAGGCTGCCTTCAAGGGAGGAAACTGTGCTGCTCTTGTCCATCCTCAGGATCAGGAAAGCAAACGCTCTGGAGAGGCTCCAGCATCAGGTTTCCTCTTATGTCTCATCAGCTAGAACTTCTCCTAGCTGCAAGGGAGGCCGGGAACAGGAACAGGACTGTTATGTTTGGCTAGACCAACCATGACCTACCACCTAGGCACACTGCCACTCTGAACACAATTGGTGCTCGGTTAGTCAAGAAGAAGCAGGGGACACAGCAAATGCTAACAGTGTCTGCCAAGGGTGGTGGCCCTGTGTCTGTCCCTTCCTCCTGTCCCTGCTGTCTGACTCAGGCCCATGTCATCTCCCAGCTGGACCACATCCAGGCCTCCCAGCGGTGCTCTCCCCTAAGTCTCTGTCCCTTTCTTCCTGTCCACACGGCTGCCTCGGTCGGCCTCCTACAGCCAGGATTGTGTATCTTGTTTTACTTCGCTCCAAAGCCGGGCATGACTCCCTATTGCCTATGGAAGCTCCTGACCCGGCCCTTGAGACCCTCCTCAGACGGGCTGTCTCAGCTCACTCCAGGTCCGGGCCCTCTTCAGGCTATGCTGCTCCCACTGCCTGGAACACCTGCCCTGTTTCCCACCGGGTGGGTTCCTGCTGGACCTTCCAGACCCGGCCCACGTGTCACCTCCTTTTTGTGGATTTCCCCAGCCTGGGCGCAATCAGCCTTTCTCTCCACGGGGCTCACAGTACTCCGTCCAGGGTGCGTGTTGACTTCGCTTACCCTGAGACCCAGGGCCTAGGGCAGGGCCCGGGACGGAGGAGGGGCATGATACATGGTTCCTGGGCGCGTGGATGCGTTCGCACAGTGGTTTGCTGGGCCGTAATACGGCTACTGGTTCACGGTCCTCAGCGTCAAAGCCTTTGCTGTCGGGGCCTGGCCTGTGTCTTGCTGTCTGTGTTCCCCGCGAGAGCGACGGGGCCCGGCGCGGGAGGGGTGTGGACGAGGAGGCCAGCTGCACGTGGCTTGCTCTGCGCACTGTCTTGCACCCAGCGGGCTGCGGCACGCGCCAGGGTGATAACCAGGGTCCCTTTTCCGGCCTCCCGCAGCGACTTTGAACAGCTTCCGGATGACGTTGCCGTCTCAGCCAACATCGCCGACATCGAGGAGAAGAGAGGCTTCACCAGCCACTTTGTAAGAGAGACCCCTGGTCCTTCACCCTCTGAACCTCCACCCAGCTGACCTCTGAACTTTCACCCTCTGACCTCTGCACCTCCAACTCTCTCATCTCCGAACTTCTATCTCAGTGGTTCTCGGTAGGGCCGATTTTACCCTCCGGGGGACATTTGGCAACACCCCGAGACATTTTGACTGCCGCATCTTGGGGCAGGGCTGCTCCTGGCACCTGGCAGCAGAGGCCGGGTCACAGCACAGACAGCCCCCCGCAGCGCCATGCAGCCCCAACGTAGTGCCGAGGCTGGGAAGCCCTGCGCTACCCCTTTGACCTCCGGCCCTTCACCCTCTCCTTTTAGCGTCTGCCTCTGGCCTCTGAGCCCCGCCGCCTGGCTTCTTCTGTCCTAGGTTTTCGTCATCGAGGTGAAGACAAAGGGGGGCTCCAAGTACCTCATCTACCGCCGCTACCGCCAGTTCTACGCCTTGCAGGGCAAGCTGGAGGAGCGCTTCGGGCCGGAGAGCAAGAGCCCCCTGGCCTGCAGCCTGCCCGTGCTCCCAGGTAGGGCCGCGCCCCGCCCGGCTCCCTCCCGAGCGCACACGACACTCTCCCTGTCCCGGTGACGTTCCTCTCGGCGTAGAGGCTGCGACCTGTCAGTTCTGGCTTCCGTGGGCTCGTTTTGGGTCTTGTCCTCACACCCCGCTCCTCCCTCCGTCACGTTTCCTTCAACCTTCTATGGCGGCAGCGTCTCCGATTCCCTCCCCACCTTCCTGGCTCCTGCTCCAACTCCCCCACTCCTGGATCCGCCTTCCCTGCTGCTCCTGGAGGGCGGCAGCCTCCGGACAGATCCGTCCTCTGTCTTCTCATCCCGACACTCGGACAGGCCCCGTCCTCTGTCTTCTCATCCCGACACTCGCCCGGGCAAGCTGACGCCTGGGGTCGCCTTCTTGCCACTAACTCCCACGTGTCTGGCTCTAGCCCAGACCCTCCTGCCACCGCCGACACCACCCCGGCCTGTCCCATGGACACTGCGGCCAGGCAGGCCTCACGCTTGGGTGACTGGCTCCCCCAGTGCCCCTGCCTGAAGGCTCCTGGAGGGGACATTTATCTCTTGGTCGGTCACCATCAGTCTCCCCTTCCCCCAGGACATTCTGCCTTGCGTTTGGGGAATTGTTCCTTCATCCACTCAACAAATATTTATTCATCTGGGCACGATTCTAGACCCCTGGTTCTTAGCCTTGGTGGCATACTGGAAATTCCTTGAGAGAGTGACAGAATCCTGATTCCCGAGAGCCACCCAGAGGCTCTGATTTCATTGTTCCGGGGTGACTCCTACACAATGAGATTTTGAATGTGCAGCTGGGACTGAGCCACCGTCCCAGGTGACGGGGATGCAGCCGTGAGCAGAGCAGGCAAAGATCCTGTTCTCTGGAAAATAAGAATCCTGTGTGTGTGTGTGTGTGTGTGTGTGTGTGTGTGTGTCTGGAGCAACAGGCAATAAACAAACACAAAAACAAGACAACTATCGGCTGGTGACAGTGTGACTCAGAGAATGCAAGTTGCATGGTGGGATGGAGCCAGCGTGACCGCTGCCCTGCCCTGCGAGAGAAGATCACGAGGAGGCCGGGCCGGCAGGGAGGGGCTCTGGCCGGGACTCCTGGCCTGCAGGGGCAGCCCCGGGCCCAGGACACGTGGGGCCCGGCTCCTAGGACAGCTCTTTGCCTCCTCAGCCAAAGTCTACGTGGGTGTGAAGCAGGAGATCGCCGAGATGAGGATACCCGCCCTCAACGCCTACATGAAGGTATCGGTGGGCCTGGTCCTCTCGGCACTTGGGAGGGCGTGGGGTGCTGGGGGTGGGTAGCTTAGGCACCGCCCCAGGGTGCGGCTTTGGGCACTGGGGCTGGCTCTCCTGCTCCCATGGCGTGGGGAGAGAAACAGGATGTGTGCTCTGGGTTCTGGGGATTGAGGCAGGAGCAACAGAGACGGTACAAGGAGACACACTTTGAATTGACGAATCTTGACTCGGTGCTCCAAGCCCACAGGCGAGTGTCTGCGCTGGGCGTTAGGATGAGCGGGGAATTGGATGCCGGGGAAATGGATGCCGTGCCTGCCTCTGACGTACCCCCTGCCTGGCAGGAATACCGGCAGGTGGATTATGAAATCACTGGGTGGCAAACATGTGTCTACATAACCGGAGCGTGGCGGACCTGGCCACGATCTCTCTCTCACACAGCACATTCGTGCAAACTGGAGAGGGTCTCCTCTAGGCCAACACACACCCCTCACCTGAGCATGGGCTGGGTTTTGGCTGCACTCACGGGTCTTGGCTGGGCACCCTGGTGTATTCCTCAACTGCAAACTGTCAGCGTCCCTGTGAAATGAGGGTGCAGAGGAAGGAACAGCTTAGAGGCAGAGGCCAAGGTGGTCAGGAAAGGACTTCACCAGTCAGCGCCGTCCAGAAAAGGTGCAGTGTTCCTCATGAGGTAGTGAGCTCACTGTCACTGGGGGCAACCTCGGGAAGCTGGTGAGGGAAGCCCTCCTAGTAGATGACAGGCGTCCTCAGGGCTGAGGAGCACTGAACTAGGAGTCTCTTTAGCCTTGGCTCTGACAATGACTGGTTGGATGATTTGGGCAAATTGCCTATCCTCTCTAGGCCTTGGTTTTCCCACCTATGAAATGGGACGGTACCTCCTGCCCTCTGGTCTCATGGGAGTGAAGTGGGACTACCGAGAAAAGGATGTGAAAGTGCTTTGTAAAGTTTGAACCTGCTTCCAGACGTGAGAACTCTTGACCCTTAGTGGAGGGAGGGAGCGGGAGGAGGGCAGAAGAAGTGGGAGGAGGGAGGAGAGGGCAGGTGGCTGCAGTGATCTGGGCTCTGAGCAGGGAGGAGGAAGCAGGGAGGGGAACCCGCACTGGAGGCATCTCGCCTCAAGGGGGCGCTGCTACAGCTGCTCCTGGAAGCCGAGGCTCCATCCTCTGCCCTCTGGGCTGGAAGAGGGGCGTGGGCTCTGCCGGGAGGGAGGGAGGGAGGAAAACAAGGTGGGAAGAGAGGCCGGGGATCTGGGGCTCTTCACTCCACACCTGGTCTTAGCAGCCAGCGGCCCAGAGGACCCCATCATCTCTGCCTACTTATGTCTGATTGGGTTCCTAGAAACCTGAGGTCAGTCAGTGCAGGAATCTCTGCTATGGCAACCCCATCTTGTGCTTGCACACCTCCGGACACGGAGAGCTCACTACCACTCTGCCCTGACCTAGGCTGCTTGTGCCATTGTTGGGCAGCTATGAGGAAAGCCCGATTTTCTGTAACATCTACCCACTCATGAAGAATATGAGTCATGTGATAATGACAACTGCATATGATAATGACAACTGCCTGAAACGGTGCGAAGTGCTCGGGCAGGCAACCCGGAGGCTCTTGATACGTGTCTATGGATAAATGAATAGTCTGATTTAATCCCCTCAATCATTTGTGAGTTAGATACTATTATCCCCATTTACAGCTAAGGAAATAGAGGCACAGAGAGGGGAAGTCACTCAGTGTCACAGAGCAGTTAGGTAGGAGGGATGGGCTTTGAACCCACATCTCTGTGACTCCAGGGTTTCAGCTCCTACCCGCTGTGCTATGTTGTAATAAAAATAACAGCAACAATGATAATATTGAACTTAGATGGGCACTTGCTACGTGCCTGGTGCTGTTCTAAGCGTTGTGCATATATTTACTTATTTAATTTCCACACAAGCCCATGAGGGAGCTGTTGCTATTATCATCCCCATTTTATTAATGGGCAGCCAGAGCCACATTAGCCCAAGGTCACCCGGCTGGTGCGTGGCGGAGCTGGGATTTGATCCCGTGAGCACCTGTCTCCTTAAACACCTGCCTTCTGCCCCTCCCCGCACGACAGCCTTTTCCGAGTTCTCCATCTCCTGTTCCTCTGGGATGGAGTTCCCTGGCCCCTCCCTGTCCTGCTGCCTCCACGGGACCCTCTGTCACCCAGAGCCAGAGTTCCTGGAGCTCGTGCAGCCTGGCGCTTGGTGGGGACGCCGCCGGGCTCTGGGTGCGTGAGTCCTCCCATGGGCTCTGGGTGCGTGAGTCCTCCCAGCTTCAGGGACCTTGCATGGTGGTGGGTGTCACCAGCTTGGGATGGAATGAGGAGATTAGAGCTTGAGTCCTAACCCCTCCACTTCCTAGCTCTGCCCCTAGACCAGCCACTTTCCCTCTCCAAACCTCAGTTTCCCCAACTGTGACATGAGATAAAGTACTGGGAGGCATTCTTTAGGCTGTAATGTCACCAACTGTCACTAATTTGGGTTACTGTGGGAGCCCTCCCTCACACCATTGTCTCACCTTGAGCTAAGGGGCATGCTCTCACAGCAGATGGCTCTGGGTGCCCCAGCTCTGTCACTTGCTAGGCTGTGTGGCCTTGGGCAGGTCCCTTCACCTCTCTGATCCTAACTCACAGGTTATCGTGAGATGTGGCAAGGACACACACCTGGTACCCAGGGCAGTGCCTGGCAAAATCACTGTCAGGTCGTGTTACCCATCATCCTTATCGTAGTTTCTGGAGAACTTTAGGGCTTCTCCAAATGGACTGCTCTCCTGCTCTCATGCCAGTGGTCCCTCCTGGCCTTGGGCCCAGGAGCAAAGCTTGTGAAGTGTTAAACTTTCAGCCTGCTGAAGTTTTGTTTAATTTATGCATTTCTGTTCTCAGGCAGAGGCTTAGGGTGCATTACTAGCGAGAGGAGGGCCGACGTCAGGGGCAGGGATGGGCAGCTGGGCTGGGCGCCCAGGTCTTCCGCTGACACGGCCCGGCCGCGCCCTCTCCCGCACAGGGCCTCCTCAGCCTGCCCGTCTGGGTGCTGATGGACGAGGACGTCCGGATCTTCTTTTACCAGTCACCCTACGATTCGGAGCAGGTGCCCCAGGCGCTCCGCCGGCTCCGCCCGCGCACCCGGAAAGTGTAAGTGACCGTCCCCTGCGCTCCCCGGCCAGAGCCCCGGGCCCCTGCTGGCAAGTCATCTCTTTTCCCGGAAGGAGAGAAGGACTCAGATCAGTGCATCCCTGGACACTCCAGGATGGCTCGGTTTGTTAGGTGGGTTTGGAAGGTCAGGCCTTGGGCCTGGAGGGACAGACGGTGTGTGTTTTGATGTGATAGGGAGGGCTGGAGGACAGGGACTGGGACGTTGGCTCTGGAGGGTTTGGTGTCACAGCAGCCAATGGGGATGGCCCAAGAGCTTTGGGTGCTTGGAAAGAGTAGAGGGCAGAGAGGAGGGAAGAGCCACTTAATCCACACACGGATGCCTCCTCCCTGGCTTGCTACAGCTCGCTGGGGCCGGCTGTGGCTCTGCTTGCACCGCAGTGGCCTCCACAGGACGCTGCTGCTCCTGTATTCCAACGATCCCACCCCTCCCTTTCAGCCCCTCCTAAGCAAAAATCCATCACCCAAAATCCAAGCCACTGAAATCGTGCTGGGCTTCCAAAGTGGAGGTTGCTGCTACCAAGAATCCCAGGAAGGCCGGGCGTGGTGGCTCACGCCTGTGATCCTAGCACTCTGGGAGGCCGAGGCGGGAGGATGGCTTGAACTCAGGATTTCGAGACCAGCCTGAGCAAGAGCAAGACCCCGTCTCTACTATAAATAGAAAGAAATTAGCCAAACAACTAAAAATAGAAAAAATTAGCCAGGCACGGTGGCGCGTGCCTGTAGTCCCAGCTCCTTGGGAGGCTGAGGCAGGAGGATCGCTTGAGCCCAGGAGTCTGCCCAGGAGTTTGAGGTTGCTGTGAGCTAGGCTGACGCCACGGCACTCTAGCCCAGGCAAGAGAGTGAGACTCTGTCTCGAAAAAAAAAAAAGAATCCCAGGAAAAGCGGGACACAGCTGAGCCCCGCCCTCCCCCAGCTCCTCCCTGCCCTCCCTCCAGCCGGTATCTCCAGGTGTCCGCACTGTGCTGGCGGCTCCCCTGTGCACCCGGGTGGGTGCAGTCTGAATTCCAGCTGTGTCACGTGGCAGCCATGGGCCCTGAAGCAGGATACATCACCACCCAAGCCTCAGTTTCCTCAGCTGAAAACGTAGAATAACAATTACAGCAGAGGTTGGTTGTAGGGAGCAGACGCGGGAGCAAAGGCGAAAGGTTTGGCAAGTTAAGGCACTGAGCAAACGCGCGTCCTCTTCCCACGTGCTCGCCGAGCCTCGGCCTCCCGGTCCGCAAAGGGCAAGGAGCCTCTCTGGGATGAAGCCCACTTGGTCGAGATGGATTATTCTTTTTTTGATGAGCAGCTGAATTTGATTTTCTGGGATGAATAAAAAAATAAAATATTTAAAAAAAAAAGAGTGAAGAGCCATCCCACCTCCAGGGCGATGCGAGAGTTCAGGGGCCCGTGTGCCGGCCCAGGGGAGCAACCGTAGCTGCGTTTGGACACCCGCTCCCTCTCCCACCTCTTCCCACCCCTGGCGAGGGTCTCCTCTGCGTGCAGATGCAGGGAGCCGGGCCCAGAGAGAATCTCGAATCTTCTCTCTCCACAGCAAGAGCATGTCCCCGCAAGGCGCTGGCTTTGACCGCATGGCAGCTCCACGAGCAGAGGTACCCCCGTCAGGCCCTCCCCATCGGGCAGCAGCCTTGCTCCACCTGTCTGCCACCACACCCCGCCTGCTGGGCGCCTCAGTGTCCCTGGGGTGGTGCTGGGCACTGGGGGAAGTGAGGGGCTGCAGCCCAGCCTCTGACACGGGACACCCCCCCCCCCCAGCTGAGGGGAGGGAACGTGAGCAGCATGGAGAGGCTAAGGGGAACCCATGGCTCAGCCAGCCAGCTCGCCCTGGCCACCTCTGGGCCGGCCCTGCCTTGGAGACTGAAGTGGCAGGGAGGACTCAGACAAGGCCCTGCCTTTGAGGAGCTCACAGCCCCTGGACATTTACATACGGGCATCTTAAAGTCAGCCTGGCAGAGAGCAGCGGGGGGTTATGGGAAGCCTGGAGCCCATACAAGGCCCGGGGCTGAGGAGGTGCATGGTCCTTCCCCTGTGTGCTCGTCCCGCCAGGTCTGGAGAGAGCAGCCACTCCGGAGTCAGGGAGACCGGGGTTCGGGCTCCAGCTGCTCCACTAAGAAATAGGGTGGCCTCAGACAAGTCACTCATCCTCCGTGAGCCTCAGTTTCCTCATCTGTAAAATGGGATTCCAACGTGTGTAAAGCACTTCAGTATGTTTCCTCCCCCTCTCCTTACCCTACCCTTCTCCTCAGGCCATGTTTGACTTCACCGGGAACAGCAAACTGGAGCTGAATTTCAAAGCTGGAGATATGATCTTCCTTCTCAGTCGGATCAACAAAGACTGGCTGGAGGTGAGTTTGGAGGTGAGGGTGGAGGTGAGGGTGGAGGTGAGTTTGGAGGAGAGGGTGATGAGTTTGGAGGCGAGGGTGCAGGTGAGTTTGGAGGCGAGGGTGCAGGTGAGTTTGGAGGCGAGGGTGGAGGTGAGTTTGGAGGCGAGGGTGCAGGTGAGTTTGGAGGTGAGGGTGCAGGTGAGCTAGCTTTAGGTGCGGTGGGTGGGCAGAGACTTAGGAGGGATCAGGGAAGAGACACCATCTGAGTATGATCCTGAAGATGCCGGCAGGTGGGGAAGCCTGTGGGAACACAGACACTGGGGAGGCAGGTGTGTGGCAGAAGCAGAACATTCTGGAGCCCATGCACCTGCCTTTGGTTCTGACCCCGACAAATGGGTTGCTTCTGACAAGCAAGTTCACCTACTGAGTGTAGTTTCTTGGTCTGTAACAGGGTTTCTCTGCAGTGGCACTATTGACATTTGGGGCGGGATAACTCCTTGTGGTGGGGCTGTGCTGGGCATTGCGGGGTGTTCAGCATCCTCCCTGGGCTCTCCACTAGATGCCAGTCGCACCCCT